>NW_006922038.1:1962244-1987104 GCF_000298275.1 Orycteropus afer afer
CATCTCACCTATTTTGGTCATGTTGTCAGAAGGAACCATTCCTTACAGAAAGATGTCATGCTTGGTAGGGTGGAGGGTCGACGAAAGAGGAGGAGGCCTTCAACGAGATGGATTGACACGGTGGCTGCGATGATGGGCTCAAGTATAGCAGGGATCGTGCAGCTGGAGTGGGATTAGGCAGTGTTTCGTTCTGCTGTGCATGGGGTCACTATGAGTCAGAAATGACTCAACAGCACCTAACAACAACAACAACAACAAGGAACTAAGAGACTCCCTAAAATCCACCAACTACACAGGCCCATGTTACCCTGTGCCCTCCTCAGTAATCCTGGCATGAAATAGCTAAAAGCTTTCAGCCTGCAGAGCCAAGGGGTCACCTCTCATACTAAGGAGCAGAAGGAAATACACATTTAACTTTAAGTCTGTGCAACCATCTTATCAGCATATTTCTAAATATCTCAATTATAAATTAAAATTGCTTACCTAATTTCACTTCTTTGAGAGTCGGTGACACGGGCTTGAGAAAGCTGACATTATTACATCTCTCCAGTGTCTCCATAAGAACAACACTTTCATATTTTTTTCTAACTACAGATGTATCTTTCCTATTTATGCTCAACAAGTCAGTGTAAGCCTATTTTTCTACATTTCTCACTGAAAATGCTTCTCTATTCTCCAATCTGTTTAGACATATGTACTAGATATTAGGAATCTAACAGCAATTCTGTATAGATTTTACTTCTAGCTTTTTCCTCTGTATTTGTTTCCTGACCCATTTCTCTACTTTAAAACAGTGGTTTTCAAATGGGGACAATTTTGCCATGCAGAAGGCAATATCTGGAGACTCTTTTATTGACACAACTGGTGTCTAGTGGGTACAGGTCAAGCATGCTACTAAACACCCTACAGTGGGCAGGACAGCCCCCACAACTAAGAATTATCCAGTCCAAAATGTCAATAGTGGCAAGACTGAGAAAGACTGAGAAACCCTGCTTTAGGTAAGTTATCAGTGCATGCATTGATATACCCAACAAACTGAATACAGATCTTTTTTAAAAAAAATGAAGAAAATTTACACTCGGAAGACAATGTTTTGCTTAAACAGTGGAGACAATGACAAATGGAAACCACAAACTTTGGTCCCATATGCCATCATCCCTATGCCTAGCTCATTCCCTTCCTGTGAGTAACACCATAGTCCCAAAAGGGCAGAAGGATATCAGTTGGGGTGAGGGAGGAAGTGTATGTTCTAGCTTTAGACAGATTTGACAGTCTAATGACAAGTTGGATGATATTGGTTAACTTTACTTACTCATCCAATGCTGTAGTTTCTTCTTGGAAAAATGAAAGTAAGGTCAAGTACCTCACATGGTTATTGTGAGAGGAATTTAGATAATCTATACAAACTATTCAGCCAGGATAAGTGTTCAGAAATTGCCAGTGTCCACTAAGTCATGTTGAAACTCCTCTTAATTTCAAATTAAGAAATTTTGGGCTAGGCAGACTACTAAGTAAGACTTTGGGGCTAGGCAGACTACTAAGTAAGAGCTAGAAAGTACCTAAGGAGGAAACATTTCTGCTAGTGAAATTCCTGTTTCATATCTTCCATCCCCAAGGGACCTGGCTACTTTAGACAGGGTTTACAAGAGCATCTGGACTGAACTCTACCCACTTTTTATTAATTTTGGTGTTTCTATATTCATATCACTTCCATGTTAACCAAGTGAGAAGTCCAATGGCCCTTTGATGAGTACAGGTCTCAAGCATGGTTAAATGCAAGTCTGAAAACAAGAAGCTCAAGGTAAATCTACTTTAACAAAGTCACAGTCAGTCCATGGTGTGATTCTGGAAAATGACTGTGAATGCGGTCTCCACGCAAGAACCACCAAACCTATATTGGTGAGTTTAGGCCAAAGCCAAGCCCATTCTTATTCCTCCTGGGGCCTCTTCAGCCTTCAGTGGAAATATAAATATCCCTTTGTAAATGTAGTCAACTGCAAATTAGTCTTCCAAATATGTTCACTACTGAAGAGGTAATATGTCAGTAGCACACTAGGTGTCAAAATCAAAAGCTTCTCCCTTGGTTTAATAGGATGAGTACCAGTGTCTGTTTTCTGAGCTATTTATATCATTCCAACTATCTTTGCAAATCATATTGAGATCCCTCAGGCAGTTTGGCAATACATGTCACAACATGATATGTGCAAACCCTTTAAGTGAGCAATTCTACTTCTGAGGATCTTCTTTGCAATAGTATTCATGCAGGTATGGAAGAATATACAGCTTTATACATACTAAGAGGAAATTGGAGGTAGCCTGAATGCCTAGATGCTCATCATTAGCAAATATGATCAAATAAATGATGACCAATCCTTCAAAGGAATGAATACATGCTCTATCTGTAAACACATAATTGGAAAGTTGGCTGGGAACTATTATTATATCTAAAAAAGCAAACTTTAGAAAAATGCATGCAATATAATACCATTTTGTTTTTTAACAAAGGCATAGAAAATGTGGTCTATGGAGGAAAAAATTGTCTAGGAGGCTACACAAGCGACTTAAACTTTTAACTGTGGCTAAAACTAGCAAGTGATTTGGGGAAGAGAGAAGGTCTGGGGAGAGACTCTCTTTTCTAGACTTCCACATTGTTCACTTTTTATATTAATTATATATTACTTTTATAATTTAAAATGATAACCTCTGTCTTTCCATTTTGTGTTCATGCACGCACACACACACACACAACACAAAGTAGCTATGTTCATAGATAGTGTAATTATACCTGCATGAGTCTTTAAATCATGCAGATTTAGGTCAGAAAAAGAGAAACCACTTTATGTACTTGAGAAACTAAAGCTTGTCCTAGAAATTAGGAGCTCACCAACTAGCTGGAAGAGCTACTGGAGCAAAGGTCAGGGAACCCTCCTAAAGTAACCTCAACCTCAAGCACCAAAACTGGTAGTTCTCAAGGGCTTGCTGAGAAACCACCAGAATTGTCTACAGCCTCTAGCAAGCTCCCACCAACTATTCCAGTCTGTAGCAACAAAGAGGTTTGTTTTCAAAAGCTTGCTGGACCCCAAGACTAAGGCCCTTAAATACCCTTCAAACCTGGAATTGAACCCACTCCCAGAGATCATCTTTCAGCCAAACAATAGACAGACCTATAAAGTGAACAATAACACCTATGAGGTATGTGCTTCTCAGAACAATCAACCATAAGAAACCAAAAGGGCAGCATTCAGTCAAAAACAAATTTCAGAAGACCAGAAGGGGTGGAGAAGATGGTCAAATGGAAACAGGGAACCCACAGAGGAAGTAGGACTAGTGCTGTTACATCGAGGAGATTGCAAGTAAAGTCGTGAAACAAAATGTGCATAAATTTTTGAATGGGAAATTAATTTGCTCTGTAAACTTTCACTGAACCCTCAATAAAATGTTCAATAATTAAAGAGAACAAAGACTTTAAAAAGTAATAAATTAAATTAAACTAGCTGGGAAGCCATTATATATCCCCACATATCTAGACAGCAACTGCTGCAGAAGGGTAACAGCCTCTCATCTTCTGTCTGCAAATCTTATATGAGTTCCTCTCATTCCTCTCATTGGGAGACTCCAAATCAGGGTCATACAAGAAAGAAAAATGCAGTTTCCAGCTTCTCTTCTGCGACATTGAAAAGACTTTATAAGGGAGTGGTGATGATGTCATGTTGACAACAGACATTCCAGCACTGTGCATGCCTTTGTTTTCTCAGTATCCATGCTCAACCTCTTTAAACATAATTAATTTCTGAATAAAGACAATACAACCTCATGCTTCTGCCTTAAAACTGTTTCATGTAAAACTGAAGATGCTCTCACATTCTTCCCTGAAAGGGAGACACATTGTCCTTTATGTCAATTTAACCATCTTCAGGTAAAGCACATTCATTTCCTAGCTCAGCCACAATCCCCCTTTGATATCTCATAAGTAAAATACCACATTATGGGTTAACTACAATTAAGACAACTATATTTGATAGTAGGAGAGTGGCAATAAGGAAAGAAAGGAATTAGTTAATAAATAAAAATATACCAAAGCAAGTAAGTATCAAGCAACTGAGAAAATATGTAGGACTACTACTATCTTTGTTTCTGTAACCGGTCACATGGCATAGTTGGACTCTTCTAATTTCCGTCCTTCACTGCCCATTCCATATTTCCTTTGCCCTCATTCAGTACCTCAATTGGTCATGGTGTTTTACCCACAAGTTGACTCAAATCTCTTTTCCTGAAGGATCTGTGCCATATTGGAGCATTTTTCCTTCTATACTATTTTTTAGGAACACTCTTAAGGAGGGCTCCAGTGCTACAGCCATGCCCTTTTGAGTGGGCTAGTGTATCATCACTGGTAGTTGGAAAATTTGGCTTTGATGACAGAAATAACGCTGAGATTGCATGATAGAATTTTGCAAGACCAGTGACTTATTCGTTGTAAATACTTTTTTTAACAACACAAATGGTAGCTATACACATGGATTTCACCAGATGGAGTACACAGGAATCAGATAGACTACACCTGTGGCAAGAGGTGATGGAAAAGCTCAATATCTTTAGTCAAAACAGGCCAGGAGCTGATTGTGGAACAGACCATCAACTGCTCATATGCACATTCAACTTGAAGTTGGAGATGATTAAAACAAGTACACCAGAGCCCAAATATGATCTTGAATATATCCTTCCTGAATTTAGAAACCATCTAAAGAATAGATTTGATGCATTGAACACCAATTACCAAAAACCAGAAGAATTGTGGGATAACATCAAGAGCATCATCCATGAAGAAAGCAAGAGGTCATTAAAAAGACAAGAAAGAAAGAAAAGACCAATATGGATGTCAGAAGAGACTCTCAAATTTGTCCTTGAGTAAAGAGCAGCTAAAGCAAATGGAAGGTATGACAAGATAAAAGAGCTGAACAGAAGATTTCAAAGAGCAGCTTGAGAAGACAAAGCCAATGAATATAATGAGATGGGCAAAGACCTGGAGTTAGAAAACTAAAAGGGAAGAACATGCTTGGCATTTCTCAAGCTGAAAGAACTGAGGAAAAACTTTAAGCCTTGAGTTGCAATATTGAAAGATTCTATGGGCAAGATATTGAATGATGCAGGAAGTATCAAAAGAAGATGGAAGGAATACACAGAGTCATTGTACCAAAAAGAACTAATCAATGTTCATCCATTTTAGAAGGTGGCATATGTTCAAGAACCAGTGGTAGTGAGGGAAGAGGTCAAAGCTGCACTGAGGGAATTGGCGAAGAACAAAGCTCTAGGAATTGACGGAATACCCACTGAGATATTTCAACATACCGATGCCCTGCTGGAGGCACTCACTTGGTTATGCCAAGAGATTTGGAAGACAGCTATCTGGCCAACTGACTAGAAGAGATCCATATTTATACCCATTCCAAAGAAAGGTGATCCCACAGATTGTGGAAATAATCGAACAATATCATTAATATCACATGCAAGCAAAATCTTACTGAAGATAATTAAAAAACAGTTGCAGTAGTGTATTGACAGAGAATTTCCAGAGGTGCAGGCTGGATTCAGATGAGGATGTGGAATGAGGGTTATCAATGCTAATGTCATATGGATCTTGGCTCAAAGTAAAGAATACCAGAAAGATGTTTACTTGTGTTTTATTGACTATGCAAAAGCATTTGAATGTGTGGATCATAACAAATTGTGGATTACTTTGAGAAGAATGGGAACTAGAGAACACTTAATTGTACTCATGAGGAACCCATACATAGACTAGGAGGCTGTCATTCAAACAGAAAAAGGGAACACTGCATGGTTTAAATCAAGAAAGGAGTGCATCACGGTTGCATTCTTTCACCATACTTATTCAATCTGTATGCTGAGCAAATAATCCAAGAAGCTGGACTATATGAAGAAGAATGTTGTATCAGGATTGGAGGAAGAATCATTAACAACCTGCGATATACTGACAACACAACATATCCTGACATACACCATGGTATTTTCAATCACCTCATGTGCATGTGAGAGCTGGACAATGAATAAAGAAGACCAAAGAAGAGTTGATGCTTTTGAGCTGTAGTGTTGGTGAAGAATGTTGGAAGTACTGTGGACTGCTAAAAGAACTAACAGGTCTTTCCTGGAGGAATTGCAGCAAGAATGCTCCGTGAAAGCAAGAATGGGCAGACTTCGTCTCACATACTTTGGTCATGTTGTCAGAAGGGACCATTCCCTCGAGAAGGATGTCATTCTTGGTAAGATGGAGGGTCGATGGAAGAGGGGAAGGCCCTCAATGAGGTGGATTGACACAGTGGTGGCAGAGATGGGTTCAAGTGTAGCAAGAATCACAGAGCTGGCTCAGGACTGGGCGGTGTTTCTTTCTGCTGTGCATAAGATTACTATGAGTCAGAGACTACTCGATGGCACTTAACTACAACAACATTGTATCATGCTGGTTGCTGTCTAATAGTCTGTCATACTTTCTTTCTTGCTAAAAGAAAGCCAATATTCTTCTGATAGAAATATGCTTAAGAAAGGTGGCCCCAACCCTAGGGTAAGAATCATAATTGGTCAAATTCATCAAAGTAAAGCCATTCTTGTATGCTACTGATTGGTTTAGGGATGGTCATGTGACCCAGTTCTGGCCAATGCGATGTGGCAGGAAGTATATTGGAGGACTTTTAGGAAAGATTATACTGTCCTAATAAGTAGAGAGATATGGGAGAAATGTCTTCTTGTTGTCTGTCCTTGTATACTGCAGTGTAAAATACTGATGCTTGCAACTATGACCACCATCTTATAGTCATGAAAGGAAAGACAAGAGAATAGAGGAAAGCTGACCAAAACCCAGATTATCACTGAGCTGCTGAATTACTCACCCCTCTTTCCCTTCTTAATATATGACAGAATAGCCTTCTACACTTAAATAAATTCAATCAGGTATTCTCTTCTTGCTGAACTGATAAAAGTTTAAAAAAATAATAGTATTTTGCATCTCCTATTACTTTGCCAGGAGAAGCTTCATGTAAACTTATGAATAGTAAGTGTGTATAATTTGAATGTTTTGGACAATAGGTGTGAGGATGGAAGGGTAGAAGAAAAAAGAAAACAGAAAAATTGATAGTAAATCATATTTTCCTAAAGATTAGAAAGCCCAGTGTTTTTGGTTACCTAGTGCTGCTCTGACAGTAATATATCACAAATGGGATGGCTTTAACAAACAGGAGTTTATTCTTATAATTTTTGGAGGCTAGACGTCCAAGTTCCAAGTGCCAAGCTCTAGGGGCTGCGTGAAAGCCTGTCGACCTTGGGCTTCAGCTCTGCTTCTTGCGCCCAGCCCACTGAAGCTAGAGGCATCTCTTCACTCAAGCAGTTACTGGGTGCTGAGACCACCAAACTCAAGGTTGACAAATAAAAAGGCACCATCCTGATGCTGGCCATTGATTCAAGTCCTAAAAAAGTCCCAAGATCGGCAGGGCAACATGGCAGTCTGCTGAACAATGACTGGGCTACATGCGGGATTCAAGCATGCCATAAGCTAGAGACATTCCCAAAGCTGCTTCTTATATATGGGAAGTAGACCATATTCCTAAAGCAGCTACTCAGCTGCTTGTAGTAGATCCCACCATGGAGTTGATTGCCAGCCTCATCATAGGGAATATCTACCACCAGCTGCCCAGCTACTTAACCAGGCCCTGCCAAGTTGACACACTAACTAAACTACCACAAGCAGAATGGAGCTGCTCCATACTCCCATTTCCCCCATCCTACACATGCACACAAGCACACGCATAGTTCACCTTTATGATTTCCATGAAATCTGGCAACGGTGGGTTTCTTTAGCCTTAAGAGAAGGGTACAAGGCTGGGGGCCAGCATGGAAAGAATGCTCTGAGAACATGGGCAAGAGTCCATGCAGGCTTTTCAGGCCAGTCAAAGGTTTGGGTTACGTAGTTTCTATGAAGAAATGCCTCAGTAGGAGCCCTGGACCAACTCTACACAGTGGTTGTGGGTTAAGCAAGGATACTTGGAAAAGCATTAGATTCCAAGCAGCAGCTGTCAGATTCAGTAGCAATTCCCCCTCTTGTGAGCGTTACAATATGCACATATGGAAGAGATAACTAATGATGTCGGCTACTGGGAATTTTATTTTTGCACAACTCCTGTATCACATTCCCCCAAAATGAACTGATGAATATACAGTTGTACAGTTTATGAATTCATCTTCCTCAAATGAAATCA
Organism: Orycteropus afer afer; assembly: GCF_000298275.1. Classification (NCBI taxonomy): domain Eukaryota; kingdom Metazoa; phylum Chordata; class Mammalia; order Tubulidentata; family Orycteropodidae; genus Orycteropus; species Orycteropus afer. The sequence continues at coordinate 1,970,506 of NW_006922038.1, forward strand.
ATATGTTTTTGCAAAGGACTTTGTCCTGCATTCACTGGTGAGCATTAGTGTCCTGCTGGACAAATAGGACAGCAGGAGCAGCGGCCATGGAGAGCAAGCAGTCTCTGCTGCCATCTTCTGATGTTAAATGCAAGGAACAGACAGAGGGAGGGAAAGGCAAGAGGACGCACAAGCTCCCTTTCTCTACTAAACGCCCTACAGGAAAACTTGAACCAATGAAACAGCCTCCTAGGCCCCTCAGAGCAAGGGAAATGTCCTCCTCACTGGGCTCCCATCTCCCAGGAACCCATCCTATTCAACCCTTTCCCATCCCAGGAGTATTCCAGGTACATCTGGTGCAGTGCCTCAGCAGAACACAGATTTAGATTCTGTAACAGAAAGAGATAACCTTTCTAGGTGATTTGTGACTTGACTTAACGGAAACAGAAACGTCACTTTCTTGCTGTTGATGGGAAATCAAAAGCTATTTTAGGCTTAGGTGGCCCGAAACAGTGAAAGAAATCAGAGATTTTTTTTATCTACCCTACTGGCCAGGATCTCTAAGCTAGTTTTGAAACCAGTGAACAAAAGATGCAGTTAGGAACATTTGTTGAAAAAATCTTCACACAAGTCTCTGAAGAACTCTGAGCATAAGACAGAGTCTGCTGGACAAAATGTCTCTCAAGGGTTTTCTCTTCACCTACCCCACAATCCAGCCCTTTCTCTACTTTGGGACTTCCAGTGGAGTTGGCATCCGTGAAGCCCAGGTGGCCACTAGTGGAAAAATGTTCCTCTTGTTTTTTTGCTGATGATGAGGGAGAAAGGGGGCACCATGTTGAAATGAAGACAGGGGCAGAGGAACACAAAGAGACATACACCAAGATACTTTGAACTTTTTGTTCTTTTAACAAATATTAATTGAAATCCTAATATGAACAGGCAGTGAAAAAAAGACACACACACAAACACATAAACCATTCCCTCATAGAGCCTGTGTTCTACCTGAGAAGTCACAGAAACAGTTAAATATTGTATACCATATGTTGTTGTTGTTAGGTGCCATCAAATCATCTCCAACTCATAGTGACCCTATGCACAGCAGAACGAAACACTGCCCGGTCCTGCACCAGCTCTGCAATCCCTGCTATATTTGAGCCCATCACTGCAGCTACTTTGTCGATCCATTTCATTGAGGGCCTTCCCCTCTTTCATCGACCCTCCAACTTACTAAGCATGACATCCTACTCCAGGGAATAGTCCCTTCTGATAACGTGACCAAAGTAGGTGAGACGAAGTCTGGCCATTCTCGCTTCCAAGGAGCATTCTGGCTGCACTTCCTCCAGGACAGATCTGTTAGTTATTTTAGCAGTTCATGGAACTTTCAGCATTCCTCACCAGCACCACAGCTCAAAAGCATCAATTCTTCAGTCTTCTTTATTCATTCTCCAACTCTCACATGCATATCAGGTGATTGAAAATATGGGTTGTGTCAGACACACCTTAGTCCTCAAGGAAACATCTTTGCTCCTCAGCACTTGAAAGAGGTCTTTTGCAGCTGACTTGCCCAGTGCTATACATCATCTAATGTCCTGATTGCTGCTTCCATTAGCGTCAATTGTAGAACCAAGCAAGGTGAAGTCTTTGACAACATCAATCTTTTCTCCATTTATCATGATGCTGCTTATTGGTCCAGTTGTGAGGACTTTTGTTTTCTTTATATTGAGATGTAATCCATACTGCAGACTGTGTTCTTTAATCTTCATCAGTAAGTGCCTCAAGTCATCCTCACTTTCAGCAAACAAAGTTGTGTCATCAGCGTATCACAGGTTGTTAATGAGACTTCCTCCAATCTTGATACCACGTTCTTCTTTATATAGTCCAGCTTCTCGTATTATTTGCTCAGCATATAGATTGAATAAGTGTGGTGAAAGGACACAACCTGATGTGCTCCCTTCTTGATTTTAAACCATGCAGTGTCCCCTTGTTCTGTTTGAATGACAGCTTCCTGGTCTATGTACAGATTCCTTGTGAGTACAAGTGTTCTGGAATTCCCATTCTTCTCAATGTTATCCACAATTTGTTATGATCCACACAGTCAAATATTCTTATATAGTCAATAAAACACAACTAAACATCTTTCACGTATTCTTTGCTTCAAGCCAAGATCCATCTGACATCTGACATCATGATATCCCTCATTCCATATCCTTTTCCAAATCCAGCTTGCATTTCTGGGAGTTCTCTGTCAATATACTACTGCAACTGTTTTTCAATTATCTTCAGTAAGATTTTGCTTATGATAATTTACTTGTGATATTAATGATATTATTTGATAATTTATACATTCTGTGGGAGCATCTTTTTTTGGAATGGTATAAATATGAATCTCTTCTAGTCAGTTGTCCAGGTAGCTGTCTTCCAATCTCTTGGCATAGATGAGTGAGTACCTCCAGCACAGCATCCATTTGTTGAAACATTTTAATGGGTATTCCATCAATTTCCGGAGCCTTGTTCTTTGCCAATTCCTTCAGTGCAGCTTCAACTTCTTCCTTCAGTACATTGGTTCTTGTACATATATGCCACCCCTTGAAATGGATGAAGGTTGACCAGTTCTTTTCAATACAGTGACTGTGTATTCCTTCCATCTTATTTTGATGCTTCCTACATCACTCAATATTATTCCCATAGAAACTTTCAATATTACAGCTTGAGGCTTAAATTTTTTTCTCAGTTCTTTCAGCTTGAGAAATGCCAAGCATGTTCTTCCCTTTTCTAACTCCAGGTTTTTACGTATTTCATTATAGTCATTGGCTTTGTCTTCTCAAGCTGTTCTTTGAAATCTTCTGTTCAGCTCTTTTATCTTGTCATTTCTTCCAGTTGCTTTAGCTACTCTCTACACAAGGGCAAGTTTCAGAATCTCTTCTGACATCCATTTTGCTCTTTTCTTCCTTTCTTGACTTATTAATGACCTCTTGCTTTCTTCATGGATGGTATTGTTGATGTCATCCCACAATTCCTCTGGTTTTTGGTAATTGGTGTTCAGTGCATCAAATCTATTTTTAAATGGTCTCTAAATTCAGGAGGGATATTATCAAGGTCATATCTTGGCTCTCATGGACTTGTTTTGTCTTCAACTTCAACTTGAATGTGCATATGAGCAGTTGATGGTCCGTTCCACAATCAGTTCCTGGCCTTGAAGAAAATGAACTTCTCCATTCATTGCCTCTTGCCACAGACGTAGCCAATCTGATTCCTGTGTATTCCATCTGGTGAATTCCACGTGTACAGTCATCGCTTATGTTGTTGAAAAAAGGTATTTGCAATGAACAGGTAGTTGGTCTTGCAAAATTCTATCATGTGATCGCTAGCATTATTTCTATCACCAAAGCCATATTTTCCAATTAACGGTAACTCTTATTTCCAACTTTTGCATTCCAGTCACTAGTGATAATCAACACCTCTTGATTGCATGTTTGGTCAATTTCAGACTGCAGAAGTTGGTAGAAATCTTCAATTTCCTCATCTTTGGCTTTGGTGGTTGGTGTATAAATTTGAATAATAGTAGTATTAACTGGTCTTCCTTATAGACATATTGATATTATCCAATCACTGACAATGTTGTACTTTAGGACAGATCTTGAAATACTCCTTTTGATGATATATGCCACACCACTCTTCTTCAATTTGTCATTCCCAGCATAGTAAATTGTATGGTTATCTGATTCAAAATGGCCAAAACAAGTCCATTTCAGCTCACTAATGCCTAGGATATCAATCTTTAAGCATTCCATTTCATTTTTGACAACTTCCAATTTTCCTAGATTCATATTTCATACACTCTATGTTCCAATTATTAATGGATGTTTGCAGCTGTTTCTATTCATTTTGAGTCATGCCACATTAGCTAATGGAGGTCATAAAAGGTTTACTCTATCCAGATTGTTAAGGTTGTCTCTACTCCGAGGAGTCAGCTCTTCCCCAGTCATATTTTGAGTGCCTCTGACCTTGTGGGCTCATCTTCTGGTGCTTTATCAGACAATGTTTCAAGGCCATTCATAAAGTTTTTCAGTAATATATCAGGCAGTGTTTCACTGCTATTCATAAGGTTTTCACTGGCCGATTCTTAGAGAAGTTGATGGCCTCTTCCTTCTTCCAAGTCTGCCTTAGCCCAAAACCTCCACTGAAACCTCTGCACCATGGGTAGTCCTGCTGGCATTTTGCAACACCAGTGGCATAACCTCCAACCTCACAGCAACATGTAAAACAACATGTAAGCCACCACAGGACAACAAACTGACAGACAAGTTTGTCTCTCTTAGTTGTTCCTATCCCCTCCATGCCTACCTACCTTGGGCTCCAGCTTTAAAATAGAGTCACCCCCAAGCAAAAAACAGCCCCCAAGCCCTGGTCCCATTTCAAGGGTAGGGAGGATAAACTCTAACAAACTCAGGTGACACACCAAGTACTGTGGGCTCTGAGAATTGGTCCCTTAATGTGGTGATGTAGAGGTGGTTGACACACTTCCACAAGTTTCTGTGGGGCTTGGGGACAACACTTGAGTGAAGTAGATTTGCAATAGAAGGGGAGAAAAGAATCTGGAGATAACTGCATTAAACAATTCATGGAGAATTTATGTAAAAGCTGCCCTTGATGATTCTCAGAATTAACAGGGGGAAAGACTGAAAGAGAGGCTGGTGCAGTCCAGTCTCCCAAATGGGGATTAAGAGCCATCACAATCTGCGATTGTTATTTATGTGTGTCCAAACATCCTACAGGCTAGTGAAACCTTGGGATGTGCACATGCTATCATGGTAAGTTTTTTGTTTTTGTTTTTTTTCCCCTGAATAAAACTTTTGTGCAACTGACCTTCCATCCTTCTACAAGGAAATCATTGCAAAGGATAAAATTTTTCACTTGGTGACAGGGAAATTAGATGAATGAAATCCAGGGAAGAAATAGGAACAATGCTACCATGTTGCAGGATTGCAACCAATGTCACAGAACAATTTGCGTATAAACTATTGACTGGAAAACTAATTTGCTATGTAAACTTGCACCAAATGTACCATAAAATGTTTTTAAAATCATTTAAAATAGTAAAAATATTAACAAAAAATAGCATTTACTGAAATAAAACCAATTGTTTCTTTGCATTAAAAAGATTTTTTTTTTCACTTGCGAAAAAGATTTCCAGGTATTTTCCCTCACAAAATTCTCCTTTCGCTCTGAACTGCTGTCACTTCTCATCTTTTCCAGTTAATAATTCGTTGGAAACCCTATGCACTTTTTGTTTCCATTTCAAACCATAAGGCAGACATTCCATCTCGTTGTTGTTGTTATGTGCTGTCGAGTTGGCCCCAACTCATAGCTTCCCCTCCTTCGGTTTCTGAGGCAGTATCATTACGGAAGTAGATTGCCCAAGCTTCCTTCTGAGGAGTGGCTGGTGGGTTTGAACTGCCAGCCTTCTGGTTAGCAGTCAAGTGCCTTAGGCACTACACTACCAGAGCTCCTTCCATCTCATTAGTCACTTAGAATTCTTTCTCTAGTACTAACACTTTCTTAATCTTGAATTGTCTAGTAGAGCTGAGCTTGCAGCTTTAGCTGCTCTCTTCTCACCACTGCATGAAGTGGGCAAGGAGGCTTCCAAGGCTGTTTTCCAGGGTGGTGCAAATGGTTAACAAGTTTAGCTGTTAACCAAAATGCTGCAGGTTCGAGTCCACTGGGATATGCCTCCAAAGAAAGGTCTGGTGATCTACTTCTGAAAAAAACAGTCATTGAAAATCCTGTAGGACACAGTTCAACTCTGACACATACAGGGTTGTCAGGAATTGAAATCAACTCAAAGGCAACTGGTTTGGCTGCATTCATAGCCCTAAACCTAGGCTAATAGGCTAATCTCAAGCTTACCTGTTTCCACAGGGCTCTGGCCTGAGCCCCCCTTTCAATAGTGGGTTATTAGACTATTTTGATAGAATAGCCAGTGACTATTTCTCCCTTTACTTACTACCCTCCCGCCCTCCCATCCAGAGGGCTGTGTGGGCTGTGTTCTTTGCCCCAGAAGAATGAGACAAAGCAGACCATAAATCTTGGCTGTTGTGTCCAAAGCTCCAAACCGAAGAGTGGAGAGTGGAGTGGAAGAATAGAAAGGTGTGTTATAGAAGCATAAATGTGTAAAGCTCTTCCTGAGAATGGGATGTTAAGGGGTGCGGTGGGGGGAGAAGAGCAGACGACAGGGAGATTCACACATACTTCCTTACACAAAAGTGTGAAGCCCATAGGTCCCAGAAAAGGTTGATTCCCTAATGTCTTTAAACAGACAGGAAAAATAACATGTGAATAGAGGCCCCTCTGCAATGCATGGAATTACATAAGCCCCTTGAACTTGGGCATGACTCTAAGGGCAGTGAACAAAACATCTGATGTTAAGTGTCCTAGTAGCCCAGCAAGGCAGCAGCTTGCAGTCTAAGTTGAGTGGCAGAACAACATGAAATAGGCTCTATTTCTAATGCACCCAAATTCATGGACTGGGGTTCATACTACTGTACTAGATTCCAAGCTCAACACTTCCTCATGTGACCTTGAGTAAGGGAAATGACCTTCTAGTGCAGCCATCTCCTCATCACTAAACAGAAGACAGTAAAACTTTCTCTGTCTTCTTTGCCACCCTATCCCCAGTGCTGGCATATAGTAGGTAGTCCCAAAACTATTGGTTAAATGAGTTTTATAAAATGAATGCATGTGTACATGTGTGACCTGGCCAAATTTTGTGTTACTGTGAAAACATATAAAATCATTGTGCACACTTTAAAGCCCTTCATATTTGTAAGGAAGCAGCATTATCTTTCCTGCCTTTTCACACTCCACTGTTGGTAGTGAAAATGGATTGCCTATTAAGCACTGAGTGAGAAAGTTAGCCTTAATAAATTCATTTGGCTTGCATACAGAAAGCTCCATTCCTGTTGTACCTTGAATAATCATAGGCAGCTATTTCATGTGTCAGCTCCCTCCCTGTGCCCATTCCTGTTGAGTGTGCCAAGTCCTTTCTACAATATATTGCACCTGAAATCTTGCAATGTCAGGGATGATCATAAAAATGTCAATTTGAGAGAAAGGAAGGTAACTGTATCTCTCTCCACAGCTCCAGGCAATTGTGTTGTCCTGTATTAGAGAATTATCCTTATGAAATCCAAATGCATCGTCTGCTTACATCATTATTGGGTGGATCCTCTTAGTGGTTTCCTTGGTGACAGTAATTTGTTTCCCAACACAAATGCATACATGGAGTAAAATTAATGGCAAAGGATATTAGAAGTGTGCCACCTGCTTTGACCATCATACTCTTTACTTTTTTGCTACACAGAGGAACACTTACTACAATTAGATGGGGCCTGGCACAGAAATGTCTGATAAATAATTAAATGAAAGCAGGATAAAAAGATTCTAAGAGATTCTGTGATTAGTTGATCTATCTCCCTGTCCCCAAATCAGGTGAAAATTACCTAGAACAGATAGATTTTTATTTAAAGGCATACAGGGGTTGAAATGTTACCTCCTCACTTTCCGGTTCATTGTGGAGTTTAAAGTCAATCAAATATTGGTAGTTAAGTTTGTGTGTCAACTTGGCTAAGCCTGGTTGAGTGGCTGGGCAGCTGGTGGTAGTTATTTCCCATGATGAGGCTCGTAATCAACTCCATGGTGGAATCTACTGTGAGTACTGAGTAGCTGCCTTGGGGATGTGGCCTGCTTCCTGTATATAAGGAGAAGCCTTGGGGAATAATCTTTAGCTTATGGCATGCCTGAACCCTGCATGTAGCCAAGTTGTTGTTCAGCAGCCTGCCATGCTCTGCCGATCTTGGAACTTTTAATGGACTTGAATTAATGGCCTGACCTGTGGTTTGGTAATATCGGGACTGTGCCTTAATGCTTGTCAACCTTGGGCTTGTCAGCCTCAGCAGCCAGCAATTGAGTGAAGAAAAGCCTCCACCTTCAGTGGACCAGGAGCAGGAGACAGAGCTGAAGCCCAAGGTTGAGGGGCTTTCATCCAGGCCCTAGACCTTGGCACTTTGAACACAAACTTAAAGCCTCCAAATTGTAAGAATAAACTCATTTTTGTTAAGGCCAACCCATTTATGGTATATTCCTGTCAGAGTGGCACTAGATAACCAAAAAATTGAATAAGAAAATGATTGGCTTGTTGTCCAAATCATTTTTAGGGTGCTGTTGTTGTTGTTAAGTGCTGTCAAGTTGGCTCTAACTCATAGTGACCCTATGTACAACAGAACAAAACACTGCCCACCTCACTATCCTTGCTATACCTGAGCCCATTGTTGCAGCCTCAATCCATCTCATTGAGGGCCTTCCCCTTTTCCCGTGACCCTCCACTTTACCAAGCATGATATCTTTCTCCAGGGAATAGTCCCTTCTGACAACATGACCAAAGTAGGTGAGACAAAGTTTGACATTCTCACTTCCAAGAAGCATTCTGGCTGCACTTATTCCAGGACAAGTTTAGGGTAATAGTAAAATTAAAAAAGAAGAAGTAGTCTTAATAGTGTAGCAGTTAAGAGTTTGGCTGCTAACTCAAAGGTTGCTTTGTTCAAACCTACCAGCCACTCTGCTGAAGAAAGATTTGACAATCTGCTTCCATAAAGATTATAGCCTTGAAAACCTTATGGGACAATTTTTCTCTGTCCTATAGAGGCATTATAAGTTGGAATTTATTCAGCAGCAATGGATTTTGATAAGTTTAGTAAGATAAATAAAACACAATTATTGAAGTCTGGTTAAGAAGAGAAGGCACACAAGCACAAACACAGAGACAGGTGATGTACAATCTACAACAAAGAAATATGCCCCAATGCTGCTTATAACTGTCTAATGGTTATGAAACATATAAGGGCTTTAGAATGATAGGAAAGAATTTATTGTTGACTTGGAATTTAGAAGAGTGGAAAGAAATGAAGACAAGTCTCAGGTAATAAAAATGTAGTACCCTCATCTCACTGAGAAGATGGGAAAAGCTAATATTTATTGAGAACAATTTAATGCCAAAACCTGTGATGGAGGGTTTGGTTACATTATCTCATGAAGACCCACAACAACCCACTGACGTAGATATAAGATGAAGAAACTGAGGCTCTGAAAAGTTAAATGACTCACTCAAGGGTATATGATTATCAGTAGCTGTCCCAAATGCAAACTATGGGTGTCTGACTTTAAAGTTCAAGTTCAAGTACATAAGTCTATTATAAGGCTCTGGGGGTGTAGTTCCTAAGGCATTTGACTGCTAACCAGAAGGCTGGCAGTTCAAAACCACCAGCCACTCCTCGGAAGGAAGATTGGGCAATCTACTTTCGTAGAGATACTGCCTCAGAAACCAAAGAAGGGATCACTATGAGATGGGTTCAACTCAACGGCCTTGAGTTTGGTTTGTTTTCTTTGCGGGGGGGGGGGGTGGAATATAAGTAACAAATTAATGTATTAGAAGAAACAAAACTACATGCAAGGAAGAATGTGAGTGTGTGTGTTTTTATGTCTTTGTGTGTGCATACAATCAACTGCAAAACAATCACATCATAACAATTCTAGATGTTTGAAATTTGGATGTGAGCCACTGCTAAGCAATCCTGTTGAACTTTCATTTGTGCTGATTTCTTACTCCAGTTCTACTGGAATCACCTTTGTTACAGCATCATTTCAGCCTGTAGACAAGTACCATCTGAGACTGAGCAATAGAAGACCCTAATTTGAATCATGTGTTTCTATGCCAGTTTTCATTCAGATGCATGGAAACCCATTCCTGACAGTTGGAGTCAGGTAGCAATGCATTCAACTTTGACAATGTAAGTTTAGCTGAATTCCCAGTAATTCGGGGAAACCAAACCTTAATTAACTCTGTCAGTAACTTCTGGTTGGAAAGAGCCTCACTTCAGTGGAAGAAGACCAGAGGGAGAGAAATGGAAGCTCCCTAAGTGAGCTAGTGCAGGAAAGGAATATATGGATGAGCAACAGGCTGAGCTTGGGAAGCCAAAAGAATTGTTACAACAACCTCTGCATCCCATAGCAGAAGTGGAGAAACAGTGCCATGAAATGACCAGGATCAATATGTAGTCCTTAAATGAGAACTCTACAGAGTAGGAAGATCCTCAGTGTAGAAAGGTCTACAATGGGGATTACGAAGTCACTAAGGATGGTAGAGGAGGTGAATATCATCAGGCAGAACAAGGCCAGGGGCATACTGTGAAACAAACCACCAACTGCTCATATGTAAATTTAAGATTAGCTGAAGAAAATTAAAACAATTCTATGAGAGCCAAAATATGATTTGAGTATATCCCACCAGAATTTAGAGACCATCATCTAAAGAATCTATTTGATGCAATGAATATAAATAACTGAAGACCAGATGAGTTGTGAGATGACATCAAGGGAAAGGAAGAGAGCAAAAAGTCATTAAAAAGACAGGAAAGGAAGAGAAGACCAAAACGGATGTCAGAAGAGGCTCTGAAATTTGTTCTTGGACATAGAGCAGCTAAAGGGAATGGAAGAAATGATGAAGTAAAAGAGCTGAGCAGAAGATTTCAAAGGGCAGGTCGATAAGACAGAGTCAAATATTATAATTAAATTTGCAAAGACCTTGAGTTAGAAAATCTAAAGAGAAGAACCTCCTTGGTGTTTCTCAGGCTGAAAGAACTGAAGGAAAAATTCAAACCTTGAGTTTTAACGTTGAAGGATTCTATGGGCAAAATATTGAACAATGCAGGAATCATCAATGAAGATGGAAGGAATACATGGAGTCATTATACTGAAAAGAATTGGTAGATGTTCAACTATTTCAAGAAGTAGCATATGATCAAGAACCAATGGTATTAAAGAAAGATGTCCAAGCTGTACTGAAGGATCTGGAGAAAAACAAGGCTTCAGGAATTCATGGAATACTCATTGAGATGTTTCAACAAACAGATCCAATACTGGAAGCCCTCATTTGTTTATGCCAAGAAATTTGGAGACAGCTACCTGGCAATCAGACTAGAAGAGAGAGATTCATATTTGTGCTCATTCCAAAGAACTGTGATCCAACATAATGTGGAAATTATTAAACAATATCATTAATACAACACATAAGTAAATTTTTGCTGAAAATAATTTTTTTAAAAAATGGTTGTAGAAGTATATTAACATGGAACTGTCAGAAATTCAAGCTGATTTCAGAAGAGAATGTGGAAAGAAAGATATTATTGCTGATGTCATGTGGATCTTGGCTGAAAGCAAAGAATACTAGAGAGATGTTTCCCTGTGTTTTATTGACTATACAAAGGCATTCAACTGTGTGGATCATAATAACTTATGGATATAAAACGTTGTGAAGAATGGGAATTCTAGAACATTCTAGAATTATGCTCATGAGGAACGTGTACCTACCAAACAAAGGGATACTACATGGCTTAAAATCAGGAAAGATGTGTGTCAGAGTTGTACCCTTTCACCATACTTTTTCAGTCTGTCTGGTGAACAAATAATCCAAGAAGCTGAACTATGTGAAGAAGTATGTGGCATCAGGATTGAAGAAGACGCATTAATAACCTGTGATATGCAGATGACACAACCTTGCTTGCTGAAAGTGAAGAGGACTTGAAACACCTGCTTATGAAGATCAAAAACTACACCTCAAAAGATCAAATGGATTACTCCTCAACATAAAGAAAACAAAAAACCAAACTCACTGCCATTGAGTTGATTCCAACTCACTGCAACACCTATTGGGTTTCTGAGGCAGTTCATCTTTACAGAAGTTGATTGCCTCATCTTCCTTCCACAGAGTGGACCAAAAGGACCACTGACCTTTTGGTTAGCAGCCAAATGCCTTAGACACTGCACAGAAGGAAGGAAGGAAGGAAAGAAAAAGGAAGGAAGGAATCCTCATGACTGGACCAGTAAGCAACGTCATGATGAGTAGACAAAAGAATGGAGGTGTCAAAGATGTCATTTTACTTGGATCCATAATCAACACTCAGGAAAGCAGCAGTCAAGAAATCAGATGACATACTCTCTAGGCAAACCTGCTGCAAAAGACCTCTTTAAAGTGTTAAGAAGCAAAGATGTCACTTTGAAGACTAAGGTGTGCCTACCCCAAGCCATGGTATTTCCAATCACCTTATATGCATGTGAAAACTGGACAATGAATAAGGAAGACTTAAGAAAAATTGATCTCTTTGAATTGTGGTGTTGGTGAAGAATACTGAAAAAATCATGGACTGCCAGTAGAATGTACAACACTGTCCTGGAGGAAGTGCAGCTGGAATGCTTCTAAGAAGCAAGAATGGCCAAACTTCATATCACATACTTTGATTATGTTGTCAAAAGGGACCAGCCCCTGGAGAAAGACATCATGCTTGGTTAAGTGGAGCATCCAAAAGAAAAGGGAAAACTCTCACAGTGGCTGTGACAGTGGGCTCAAGCACAGCAAGGATTGTGAAGACAGTGCGGGGCAGGGCAGTGTTTCGTTCTCTTGTACATGAGGTCACTATAAGTCAGCCTCAATGGACCCTGACAAAAACAACAACATGAATCAGGACTTAGTTCTTTTGGAAAGCTAGTTGTTAAGTTTATCAGCACACCATTGTGTATAATCATTCTATGGATATGGCTTTGATACATAAAGTCTACCTAAGGGCTTTAATATCTCATACTCTGAATGGGATGGTTTAGTGGTAGGACTCACACCCTCCATGCTGGAATTCTCAGCTAATGCACCTCGTGGACAGCCACTACCTGTCAGTAAGCAGAGGCTTGATGTTGCTACGATGTTGACCAAGTTTCAGTGGAGCTGTCAGACTAAAACAGATAGGAAAAAAACTCAGCAGTCTACTTCCAAAAATCACCCAATGAAACCCTGTAGACAACAGCGGCCTTCGTTATCCCCATGAGATTCGGGCTGAGTCAACAGGAGCAAAAACAACAAATCTGAGTGGACTGAGGCTTAAATACATTAAATAAAATACATGTACTTTTTATTTAAAAAGAAAAAAGAATATATCACCCTTGATGTAATTTTTTGGATTAGCAGAAAACAGTATCATTATCAGGTGCATTATAGCAATGAAATGAAATTGGCTTAAGTTCATTTTTAAAGCGTATTAACTTTTTCCAGAATAAACTTTTTTGATCAAGGGTTCCCTCTCCAGTCAGCATTGTGAATTTCTGTTTCTAAAGCATAGCATGTTTGGGGGCATCGTTCCTTTAAGTAGATTTATGAGGTTCAGGATTAAAAGCACAGTTATTTATCTATAATGTAACTCTAGGATCACCCCTTAATAGTGATTAAACTGAAGTCTCTTAGAATTATATATACAGTTACCATTATATATGATAATTACATATGATCCCATAGTTGGCATGATTTCTCCACTGCCGGGATTGAGTGAGTAGAATTGCCTTTTGAACAGTGAAGCTCTAGTGGAGTGGAAGCACTTTCTCATGCAGTTCATTGCTGATGTCTCCATCGGTAACAGAAAAGTTCCCTGTTCTGCTTACCTGGTGCCACTCTAACAAGAATATACCACAAATGGGATGGCTTGAACAAACTGGAGTTTATTCTCTTACAGTTTAGGCTAGAAGTCCAAGTTCAAAATGCCAGGCTCTAGGGGCTGGGTGAAAGCCCCTCAACCTTGGACTTCAGCTCTGCCTCCTGCTCCCAGCCCAGTGAAGCTAAAAGCATCTCTTCACTCAGGCAGCTACTGACTGCTGAGGCTAACAAGCCCAAGGTCAACAAATAAAATGGTACAGTCCCAATGTTACCAAACTACACAGCAGGCCATTAATTCAAGTCCATTAAAAGTCCCAGGATCGGCAGAGCATGGCAGGCTGCTGAACAACGACTAGGCTACATGCAGGTTCCAAGCGTGCCATCAGCTAGAGACCATTCCCAAAGCTGATTCTTATATATGGGAAGCAGTCCACATACCCAAAGGCAGTTACTCAGCTGCTGACACTTGATTCCACCATAGAGTAGATTATCAGTCTCATCATGGGGAATATTACATCCAGCTGCCCAGCCACTCAACCAGGCCTAGCCAAGTTGACACACAAACTTAACCACCACATTCCCTTTCAAAGCAACTAAATACTACAGTCAAAGGAATCTTTTCATACCTCAAGATGGAGAATAGAATCATAATGCTTCCTTTCACTGGAAAAAAAAAATGTACATTATAATGAACTATGTAGGCACACATTAACTCAGAATGGTGGAGTCAAGGAAAGCATGAATATTAATTTGCAATATTTTGAGAGGGACATGTTTATGGCAATTGCATGATTACTTACTGGCAACTGTGTCACAATAATGTTTAAGTAATTTATACACAATCTGAAAAACAAATAACCTAGGAATATCAGCAGCTGTCCTCCAAAAGCCAATCTTTCTTTTTAGACAAATATCTGAAAGTAAATTCAATGAAATCGAGCAGAGTTCTGCATCTTGCAGGTCCTGCTATGCTTGGATAAGCAAGTATCTAGAGAAGACTGGTTGGTCCTTGCTCTAATTGCTTCAAATAAGCAAAATTAGACTACAACCCCAGCTAAACTCCGGCTGTTGAAATCTGCTGATGGTTTCCCCAATTGTTCCAGATAAGGTGGACATCAGAATGGAAAAACTCTGTGGTTTAGAGGGAGTTTGTGAAACCTACAGGATTTTTTTTTTTTAATTGGGAGTTTCCAAGCTACCCTTTCCAGTCCCTGTAAGTTATTCATGGGTCCAAGTAATTTTGTTTTAAGTCTAAGAAAGTAGAAGCACAGCTGTGAAAACAATAAATGTTCTTTTCAGAAAATACCACATTGACTATGTTATAGGTGCCCTGGAAAGAAGCCCACAGCCTGCCACCTTGTATTTGAGAGGGCAGGGTCATGAATCACAGATACAGGGCTCATGGCTACATTGGAAAGAGAATGGGATTTTCATTACGTGTTGCAAATGTCCCAAACCATGCTTTAAAGAAGACATATGTGACGCCTTGAAAGCAACCAATTTCAGGTTACCTTCCAACCTGTGCTACTTCACTTGCATGTGGATTTCACAAATATGCATTTGTTGGGCATTAGCCCACACTTTCCCTGTTGGCTCAAGCTCCTAGAATGTGGTTCTCTCTGATCATGGAGTTTGAAGGCTATTTTTCCCTCCTGTCTGTTCTCTTCTCCCCTTCATTCTAAGTACATCTTAGGCACCCTCATTTAGTAACCACATTTAATCCTTTTCTTCATCATAGAAGTAACAGGGAAAATGAGAATATTGATACACAGATACACATGACACACTGATTGATGGCATGATTAATGACATAGTGGGAAAATATCAGGACTTAGAATTAGCAGAAGAGATATCAAATTTACCATCTGCTTGTCCAATGGTGCCCTGTGATACCCAAAAATGTTCAATGATGCCCTTTGATTCACTGTGATGTGCAGTAATTTCCTGCAATGTTGTTATACCCTGTGATGCTCAATGCTAACCTGTCATACCCAGTAATACTTGGTGATACCTACTGATGCCCAATGATGCCTTAAGATGCCCAGTGATGCCTGATGATACCCTATGGTGCCTTGTGATACCCACTGATGCCTGGTGATACCTGGCAATGTCCAGTGATAGTCTGTGATGCTCTGTGGTACCTGGTGATGCCCTGCAAAGCCCAAAGATGACTTTTGAATTCCCATGATCCACAATGATGCCCTGTGATACCCAAAGATACAAAATGCATTAGGTATTTGACATCCTATTTTCTCACCTATCAAATGTGAATCAATTAAGTCATTTTCTAGGTACTATTGTAGGTACTGGGGATACAGCAGTGAAGAAATCAGACAGAAATACTTCTCTTCCTTGAGCTATGTTCCAGCTGGAGAGAAAATAAATAAATAAACATAAAGTATATTGGATGATGGAACATCAGGAGTTAGGTTCTGGAAATTTTAAGTTGAAGTGTCCTATAGATAACCCAGTGGAAAAGTGAAGGAGACACAGCATCTCCCCACACACCCCTGTACAATGTTTTAAGAATTCATTGAAGATGATATGTGATGAAATAGAAATCAAAAGAAAAACTAATATTAGCTAACACTTAATTAGTATCTCCTGTGTCACTCACCATTCCAAGAACTTTACATGTGTTGGCTCATTTAAGCCTCACAACAACCCAATGAGGAAGATTATTATTATCCCCATTTTATTGATAAGGAAACTGAAGTAAATATTTGTCCAGCCACATAGTTGGGAAGGTCCATGCCCTTAATACTACACTTTCCTTTTCTCTTGGATAATGTAAAATATGTCAAGTCATTGAAAAACATCTGTGCTCTATGCAGGTTAATTCTCCACACAGGTCCTATTGTCTTAAGGTTTATTTTGTCCCTTTAGGGCATCCGTATTATTATGGGACAGGAAGCTTCATCTGGTTTCTAACTAGTTAACTAATTACCATCAAGTCAATTCTGACTCATGGCAACTCCATGAGGTCAGAGTAAAATTGTACTCCATAAGTTTTTCAAAGAGTAATTTTTCAGAAGTAGATTGCCAGGACTGTCTTTTAAGGTGTCTCTGTTGTTGTTGTTAAGTGCCGTTGAGTC
>NW_006922038.1:2005783-2007561 GCF_000298275.1 Orycteropus afer afer
TGGTTAGCAGTCAAGTGCCTTAGGCACTATGCTACCAGAGCTCCTCTTCCAACTCATAGCAACCCCATATAGCCGAGTAGATCTGATTCATGGAGTTTTCTAGGCTGTAATCTTTATCAGAATAGATTTCTAGATCTCTCTTCTGTGCAGTCAAGTACTTAACCATTGTGCTACAAGAGATCCTTAAATAAGACATTAGAAGAGGACAAACATACAGTCTCCACCACTATGTGTCCTTGAGCAGTGTTGTGTACCCCACAAAAGATATGTTTAAACCCTAACCCTTGGTCCTGTAAATGCTATTCTCTTTGGAAATAGGGTCTCTGAAGATGCTATCAGTTAAATTAACATAAGGTCATACTACAATAGGGCGGGTCCTAATCCCATCTGAGTGTTCACTCACTGCCCTTGAGTCCATTCAGACTCATAGTGACCCCGCCTTGGGCTTCTGAGGCAGAATCTCTATGGAAGTAGATTGCCCAGTCTTCCTTCCAAGGAGTGTCTGGTGAGTTTGAACTGCATCTGAGTGGTGTCCTCATAAAATAGGAGAAGGGACACAGAGTAACACTGTACCATGTGACACTGCAGCTGCAAGCTAAAATATGCCAGGCACAGTGGTTAAGTACTTGGCTACTAACCAAAAGGTCGACAGTTCAAACCCACCAGCCATTCCGCTGGAGGAAGATGTGACTGGCAATCTACTTTTGTAAGAATTACAACATTGGAAACACAATAGAGCAGTTCTACTCTGTCCTATAGGTCACTCTGCGTCCCGAATCAACTTGACGGCTGGTTTTTCAGAAAAGAGGCAGGGAACAAATTCTCCCTCAGAGCCTGACACCCTGATCTCCAACTGTTAGTCTCCAGGACTGTGAGGTAATCAGTCTCTGTGATTGAAAGCCCCCTAGTTTGCGGTATTTTGTCCAGCAGCCCTGGGAAACAAACATGGGTTGTTACTTAACCTGTGAGACTCTGTATCATCAGATCCTTACCTATAAAGCAGGAATAATTACTGTACCATTGGCATAGCATGACTTTGTGGCAGAAATTAAATTACATGAGAAATTAAAATGACACACACGCATCAGTGCCTGATACATAATAAGAACTCAATATGTTAGCAAAGGAACTCCAATGACACCGTGGTTGAAGTGCCGGGTTGCTAAACAAAAGGAGAAGATGTGTTCGTCTGCTTCTGTAAAGATTTACAGCCTTGGAAACCCTATAGGGCAGTTCTACTCTGCCCTACAGGGTTTCTATGACTCAGAGTTGAC
This sequence comes from Orycteropus afer afer, assembly GCF_000298275.1. Lineage (NCBI taxonomy): Eukaryota > Metazoa > Chordata > Mammalia > Tubulidentata > Orycteropodidae > Orycteropus > Orycteropus afer. Next base: position 2,007,058 of record NW_006922038.1, read on the forward strand.
TGATGAGCAGTGGTTTGTGTGATGGCAATCATTATTATGGTATGTACAAAAGTCACCTCCTCCCCCCTTTAGTAATATAAGAGCCTGTGCCCCTCCTCAGTCAGGACACACCACTTGTCAGTTTATCAGCCTCAAACAGGAGGTCTCACTATTAGGACAGTCACATGTCTGACTCTGAGCAATGCAATCAGTGCACACAACAAGGTAGGAGACAGCTTTGCTCTCTTGGTGGGGCATCAAAAACATTGCTTTGTCAGACGAGTTGGGCTGGAGTTCTGATTATGTCACTGAGTAGCTCTGTCACCTCGGCCACCACCCTCTCCTTTTCTGAATCAGCTTCCTTACTGACCTGTGTTGTAAGGGTCCCTAAGCTACAGGTGTTTGCAAAAGGCACAGCATAATAGAAATGCAAAGGATAACACTGTTTGCAAGAGGCAGGCAGAGAGCAAGACTTGAAGACAGGCTTAGGTTTGTTTTTCTGCTTTGCTGTTCCCCAGCTGTGTG
>NW_006922038.1:2007942-2010113 GCF_000298275.1 Orycteropus afer afer
AGTCTGACTCCAGGGCAGTGAGTTTGGTTTTTTTTTGTTTGTTTGTTTAAACCCAATGGAGGTCACTATGAGTCTGAATCAACTCAATGGCAGTGAGTTTGGTTTGTTTTTGTTTTTGTTTTCTTTTTAAGAGCATGTCCTTAGGCAGCTTTTGGCCTACGACCCAACAAGGAAGAGCAGAAAAGCAAGCCCACAGCAGAAGGAGAAAGCAGGGGAAGTGCCAACACAGGAGAAGGGATTTCTGAGCCCCAGGTATGAGCAGGACCTGTAAGATGTGGGCGGGAGAGGTGGCCAGAGGGTTTGCTTCTCTGTGGCAGGAAAAACTACTCTCATGCTGTCACAGCTGCTTAGGTTTCTAAGCAAGCAGGAATCCCAAGGGCTGCCACCTGAACCATCAGCCTTGTTTGCTGGAACTCCCCAGGTGAGCCCCAGTGGTCTTGTGCAAATGCTCAAACGCCAGCCACCAGCTGGCCTGCCTGCTTCAAGGAAGGGAGTCAGGCTCCACAGCCCAAGGGGTTACTGGAGAGTTTATCTCCGTTCACTCCCAAGTAAACATCTACGGCTCTGTCAGTAAGCCCAGTGCACCTTCCCATCCTCGTGTATTCATGATCTTCCGTGAATAGTTTTGCCCTTTAGTTATGCTTCAAAGGCCAACCCTGGCCCACTGCACAAACTTCTGAAATCATCTGGCTTCCTGAGTTTTGTACTGAATCAAACATTTAATTCATAGTAATTGCTGTGGGGACTTTTCCCGCTTCTGACAATAAGGAGCTTTGAAGGTGACCCCATTGGAAAGAGAGCAAATAAAGGAATGTCAGAAAGAGAAGTTGCTCTCTTTAAGTGTTTTTCACTTTTTCTTTTCTTTTCTTTTTTTAATGCTTCCCAAACTAAGAAGGTGATGGGCAGGCTAAAGGTCCATCCCACTGGCAGACTGTTCTGTTCATCTTAGCTGCAGTTGCTCAGACCCTCGGCGAGGTCCCACTGACAACAAACACTGTTTTCAGTGCCAAGGAGAAAGCAAAGGGCCTGAAGGCCAAATCTGCGATCTTAAAATGACAGTTATTATTCGCCTACGTCTGCTACAGCCATTATTTTTCTGATCCCAGAAAAGACCTGTCATTGTACTATTTGCTGCTTTCCTGCTGGGACCTTCCTCCTGTCCCTTCTCAGCAGCTGGGGGAGGGGGTGCATGGCTCCCTCCCTGGATGCCATAAATAATCTGCTAATAAAGGAAATGAAATGTGACATTGCGGACCACTCCGAAGTCCCAGAGGTACTGGAACTTCTACTCATACCCAGCAGTGGTAACTGGCCCCAGGATGTGGCCTCAGGCTCCTGAAGAATCACTGTTTCTACTTGTCTCAGTTCCTTTAGGATTTCTTCCCAGCCCCCAGCCTTGCTTTTCCACATCATCACTTGGGGAAGGCAGTAACCCTTCATTGTAAGGGTTCAGCATAATGCAATATGTCATTCACAAAAGAACAAACATTGTATATGACCGTTTACGTGAAATACCTAGAATAGGCAAGAGAAGATGAAGATTAGGGGACACTGAGCTTCTAAGGGTGATGGAAAAATTTGGAAATAGTTAAGGGTGATGGTTGAACAATGTGATAAACGTATTTACTGTCTCTTAACTATACATGTGACGACTGTTGAAATGATGAATGTTTTTTACCTATATATTTATCACAGTAAAAAGAAAAAAATCGTCATACAAGACTTCCAGTAAGATGGAGGAATAGGCAGACAAGTGACACAGACCCTTTTCAACAAAGAAAAGAAAAACCAATTGACAGAAATACAGAAGATAATCCTGGAGCCCTGAGCTTTGAAAGGAACTATACTGAGTGGATTAGGCACCAACTAGTAGAAGAACCTGAACAAAAACAGTGAGTACAGAGATGGTCGGAGCTGCGGACTGTCAGCTGCTCTGACAGGACCAACAGACTGAATATTTCCAAGTGGTGTTGGGACCTGACAATTGACCTAAAGATCAGACCTGGTCACCAAGGGTTGCAAGGACGACTGCGCTGGTGACCTATGACTAGGAAGGGAAACAGTAAGAAGGGAGACAACCTGAGCTATTGACTTGCCACTGTCCAGAAGGCTCAGCCATTTTGATTGTTTACACATGGCAGCCATGTTGGATATTTAAAGTGACTGAGGGC
>NW_006922038.1:2016880-2046695 GCF_000298275.1 Orycteropus afer afer
ACCAGAAAGATGTTTACTTGTGTTTTATTGACTATGCAAAGGCATTTGTATGAATCATGACGAATTTTGGGTATATTGAGAAGAATGGGAATTCCCAAACACTTGATTGTACTCATGAGGAACCTTTACCTTGACCAGGAGGCTGTTGTTCAAATGGAACCAGGGGACACTACATGGTTTAAAATCAAGAAGGGAGTATGTCAGGGTTGTTATCCTTTTCCCATCCTTATTCAATCAATATGCTGAGCAAATAATCCAAGAAGCTGGACTATATGAAGAAGAACGTGGTATCAGGATTGGAGGAAGAATCATTAACAACCTGAAATACACAGATGATACGACTTTGCTTGCAGAAAGTGAGGATGACTTGAAGCATTTACTGATGAGGATTGAGGAATAGAGTCTGCATTATGGATTACATCTCAATATAAAGAAAACAAAAATCCTCACAAATGGACCTATAAGCAGCATCATGATAAATGGGGAAAAGATTGAGGTTGTCAAAGAATTCACATTGCTTGGTTCTACAATAGATGCCAATGGAAATAGCAGTCAGGACATCAGATGACATATAGTACTGGGCAACTCAGCTGCAAAGGAACTTTTTCAAGTGCTGAGGAGCAAGGATGTCTCCTTGAGGGTTAAGGTGCACCTTACACAAAGCATAGTATTTTCAGTTACTTCGTATGCATGTGAGAGCTGGACAATGAAAAAGGAAGACCAAAGAAAAGTTGATGCTTTCAAGTTGTGGTGCTGGCAAAGAACGCTGAAAGTACCATGAACTGCTAAAAGACCTAACAGATCTGTCCTGGAGGACGAGCAGGAGGAATGCTCCTAGAAGCAAGAATGGCCAGACTTCGTCTAACCTACTTTGGTCATGTCAGAAGGGACCATTCCCTGGAGAAGGATATCATGCTTGGTAAAGTGGATGGTCGATGAAGGCCCTCAATGAGATGGACTGACGCAGTGGCTGTGGCAACGGGCTCAAGCATAGCAAGGATTGTGGTGGCACTGGCGTGGGACCAGGCAGTGTTTTGTTCTGCCGTGCATAGAGTCACTATGAGTTAACATGACTCAACGGCACCTAACTACAACATATGTTAAATTTTGCCTCTTCAAATTACAGGTGTGGTTTTTGTCTATACCCTGATACAGTATGTAAAAGAAAATATAGGAAGAAATCAATTCCAAAGTGCCATCGTTTGACTTTAAATAATACTAAGATGTGTCTCTGGTGTCGGGGGGTGGGGGGGCGGAGATGACTAAGAAATTGTTCAGTAGTGTTTCAGTTAAGAGTTAAAAGATAGGATTTGGCCTTTAAAATTTGAGCATTAATTAAACCACTCTTCAATTTCTAAATAAATCAATGGACCACAGAAATCAATGGTCCTGAATAGTAAAACACAAGACAAGCTTGGGGGTACGGAAAGCCCACTGGACTCTGTCCTAGCTGAGAGATTGGTTGTAGATCTCAAGCTGATTCTGTTAAACCCTGCCAAAGCACTGTCATAGTGGGCAATGTTCTTTCCCCAAATCCCCTCCAGATGTTCAGGGTCCTACCCCGGCATTGGGAAATGATTTTTTTTTGGAAAGCCAATAAGAGGGAGTTGGGATAGCCACACAGCATGCTCATATTAATGGTCAATGACTAATGAGCAGGATGCTGACAATGGGAAGAGACGTCAATGGGAAGGACACTGAAGCAGTTTTCAACTTGACGGTACAGCATCCCTGAAGCAGCGCAGGTGGGGCACCCATGCTGGCTCTTCTTCTGCAGGTTTTCTACTAGAAACCGACCAGACTTGCTGTAAAGGAAGACTGGGGATCCCTGACAAGGGGCCTCATTTCTGTTTGACTAGTCCCTCCATTTGGGGTTATTTCATCTCAGGAGCCATCAGCCTTTTCCCCTTATCATATTCTCTGTATCATCTTTTCACTTGTCTTCCCCCAGCCCAAACCCTTATCCTCTGGGGCTAAGAATTACTCATTCCACTTAAGGACATTAATTTTCCAATTTATTTTACTTTTCTCTTACCTGAAAAGCCAAGAATTGAACTCCTTTATTCTATGATTTCACCGTGACTACCCCTTCCTTCCACCCCAGATAACAGGTACCTCCAGTCAGGCAGCCTATTAGAGGCAAGGGACAAAGGAAGGAAATAAACACCTAGGTTAAGGTGTTAGTTTCCTAGGGCTGCTGTAACAAATTACCACAAACAGGGTGGTTGAAAACGCCCGAAATGCATCTTTTCACAGTTCTGGAGGCCAGAAATCTGAAACCAAGGTATCTACAGGGCCAAGATCCCTCTTAAAGTTCTAGAAAGCTTCCTTCCTTGCCTCTTCCAGACTCTGATGGTTTACAGCAATGCTTATCAATGGCATTCCTCAGCTTGTGGATGGATCACTTTAACTCTACCTTCATTTCACATGGGTATTTTCCTTTATGAGTGTCTATCAATAGCTCTCCTTATAAGGAGGCCAGTCACTTAATTTAGGGTTCACTTTAATCCCATAAAACTTCATCTTAACTTGATTACACCTGCAAAGATCCCATTTCCAAATAAGGCCGTGTTCACGTGTACTCAGAGATGAAGACTTCAATATGTCTTTGCATTGTGTATCATGCTTGGTAAAGTAGGGGGTCAGTGGAAAAGGGAAGATACTAAAGTGATGGATGGACACAGTGGCTACAACGACAGGCTCAAGCAGAACAAAGACTGTGAGGATGGTGCAGGACCAGGCGGTGTTTCATTCTGTTGTACGAGGGTCACCATGAGTCGGAGCCAATTCAATAGCACCTAACAACACATCTGTTGTGGGAGTGTGGGGCACAATTTAACCCACAGAAATTAGTAGATCAAAACATTTTAGGTGCAAAAATATGCTTTATAATTAAGCACTCAAACCAGTATAATGAGAAAAACGTATTGGATAAATAGAGAAAAACTAACAAAGATGTACGGCAGGGATCAGTAGAATTTTTCTGTAAAGGATTAAATAATAATTGTTTTGTCTTTGCAGACCAAGAAGCAAAATTGATAATATTATATAGGTACTTATACAACAGAAGAAATTTGCATTAAAAATGTTTAATGAAATTCAAAAGAGGCTAATGAGAATTGAGAAGTTTAGTTTTTTGTTTTTGTTTTCTGTAATATAGGTGTACTAATAAGACCTCGTTACTTTGGAGATAGTATTTCACTTACTTGGAGTTCAAAGTTCGTGTTCCCTATCATCACATGAATTGCAATTTTTCGTCAGTGAGAACAATTCTTAGTCTGTGTGCTCCACAAAACTAGGCAAGAGGCCAGATTTGCCCTAGCCCCACAGGCTGTATGTAGTTTACCAATCCCTGATTTAGAATGTTAATAGCTGCTTGAACAAGGCCGGTCCCCATGAGGCGGAGGTTAAAGATGTCCCAAATGTCCAAACTACCATGTCACTCCATCATTTCAGATATTAACTCCTACTCCTCCTCCCAGTAATTTCCCGTCAGGGTTCTGTATTTCGCTGTAATGCCTCACACAACTCACCAACACCCAAGGGATCATCTCATGTAGTAGTGGTGGAGGCTGGCAAGTCCCAGGTCTGTGAATAGGTCTGGCGGATCCCCAATTCTCAGGGTTTGATGAACCTCGATCAGCAGATCAGATGGCAGCTGCTGTCCCAAATCCAGGGGTAAGATGAGGATGAGCCAAAATACAAAACCGGAGCAAAAAAGGGCGAAACTTCCCAGGAGATTCGTAGGTATCCCCTCAAGGAAGCTAAGGCTGGTGATTTGAATTATACCCTCCAGCAAGGCAGGACTCAAAATACATTCCACCTGTGTTGCCCCAACAGAAATAACCTAAGTGGATGGCCTTAACAATCAGCAACTCAAGGCAAATCTCATCACAGAGCCGATTGCCAGTCATTATAGGAAATGACTATTACCAGCTGTCCAGCAAAGTTGACACCTGACCTTAACTATCACACCACCCCAAACAGGCGTGGATAATAGGATTTACAATACATCACCAAATGGAGGACAATGGCTAGAATGACCACATCAAGCAATTCACCATAACGGTATAGAAAAAAACGTATGTTTCAATGGAAAAGTGAAAAGTACCCTCTAGTCTTTCATTATTTTGAGCTATTTTATAACTCTGTGAGTTGTTGGTAACTGATGGACATTCAGTCTTTGTCCAATCTGGTAGAGGTTCAAAGGCTTCCCTCCCTGTCTGTTTGGAAATCCAGGTTTGCCTCCATTATTTCAACATTTATTTCAACATTCCTGACAGCATAGGAATTTGTGCTTCCTGACTTCTTTTTTAAACTGTTTTTAACATCTTCCTCTTTCTCTCATGAGTTAAATAAAATCTTTAAAACATGCTTATTCATTTGTTTGTTTGTTTATATATATAGGAGTCCTTGGGTGGCACAAATGGTTAAGTGCTTGACTAGTAGCCGAAAGGTTAGTAGTTCAAACTCTCAGAAGCTCCTCAAAAGACAGGCTTGATAATCTGTCTCTGAAGGGTTAGGAAGTTCTACTGTGCACACCTGGGGTCGTCATGAGTCAGAATCAACTTGATGGCAATTAACAACAATAGACACATGTACACTCCTCGGAAGGAAGGCTGGGCAATCCTACTTCCGTAGTAATACTGCCTCGGAAACCCAAGGAGGGGTCGCTATGAGTCGGGGCTGACTCGACGGCACATAATAACAACAACAACATTTTCTGAACATTATCTTCTAACATGGTAAGTACGGATAGTTGTTGAAATGATAGAGTTAAGTCAAGTGCATTAGTTTTCTATAGCTGCTGTAACAAATTACCACAGACGCAGTGGCTTAAAACAACAGAAGTCTCAAATGAGTCTTGTCTTATTTATTTTGTTGTTCTTGTTGTTGAGAATATACACAGCAGAACATACCAATTCAACAGTTTCTACATGTACAATTCAGTGACATTGATCACATTCTTTTAGTTGTGCAACGATTCTCACCCTCTTTTTCTGGCTGGCCCTTCCCCATTAACATAAACTCACTGCCTCCTAAGTTTCCTATCTAATCTTTCAAGTTGCTGTTGTCAATTTGATCCCATATAAATTCTTAAAGGATCACAATGCTTAAGGCAGACATTCAAGACTCAAATCAAGGTGGAGGCAGAGACAGTTCCTTCTGAAGGCTTCTTTTGAAGAATACATTCTTATTGTCTTTTAGCTTCCAAAGGCTGCTGGCTTTCCTTGGCTTGTAGCTGCCTCGTCACAGTTTCAACTTCCGTCATCACATTGCCTTCTTCTCAACGTGATTCCTCCTTCATTCCTCTTATATTGACCATTGCAATTGCATTGAACACACCCAGTTAATCCAGGATAATCTTCCCATCTCAAAATCCTTATTTTAACCATGTATGCAAAGCCCCTCTTGCCATGTAAAGTAACATATTCACAGGCTCGAGGGATTAGGGTGTGGATATTGTGGAGGATCATTATTCAGCTATCGCATCAAGGAAAACTAAGGATAAAAGCTACTGAATATAAAGGACTAAAATCCTGCCAAGGTTCCTCAACAAAGGCTGAAAGAAATGTTGTGAATAAAGAAATGATCGGATATAATCCATACAGTCATGTTTAAAATACTATGCAGAAGTTCTAATGAACAAGTTATGAACATATCACATATGATGGGACATTCCACGCCATTGAAAGATTTGTGTGGATTTATAAAATAATACTATATAGTCTGCATATATAGATATAGATTCCAGATACATAACAAACTGATATACACAGAGTTATCTCTGGATAGGGAAGGACAATCAAGTTAGAAGAGGAAGGGGAACTTTCACTTTATACTCACGTACTTGTGAATTATTCGGATGCTTGCAATATTGTATTTCACATTATTTAATTTTTAAAAAATCAAAGTTATGAAAATTTTAAGGACAATTCAGAGAAGAGGAGGAGTGGTTCCCTTCTGATACCACTTTTCTGGCTCTTCTGGGGAGTTCAGTTGGGCATGGCTTCACGTCTGCATTACCAAACAAAGGCTCAGTAGTATCACACACAGGTGAGAAATATGGGGGACCCAGACCCAGGCCCAGCAGCCTTTCTCCAGAGAAAAGCAGTGCTGTGGGCTCTTCAGCTGGCAGAAGTATAACCTGTGGGTTGGAGACTTCTTATTACATCTCATTTTCCTGATTTTCTTTCTTCTTCAGACAAACTCTCAACCGAGCAGGCCCAGTAGCTGCTATCATAACATTCTACTATATTCATGTGGACCATTTCCTCCTTTGATTCCCTGCCACTGTTAGCTGTGCTCTAATTAGCAGTCAGTACACAACACAAGGCAAGTTCTAGAAATATGCAGACAGTTTCCATGCAGAAATATGCAGACCTGCTTCCCTCTTATTATGTTAATAATGAAGATATTCCCTCATCATTATCTTGGGACTATGTATCTGATAAAACCCACAGAATGGCTGCATGTTCCAGACATTCATGCTGAATAAACAGAACAAGCAGAGATGGTAACAGACTCAACATAACCCTTCCCAGGAATAGAAATGTGTGAAATGTGGAATTTGAAATCCCCTGTTTGCTCTGTTAACTGAACACACTTAACTCCATCAAACACGCAAGACTCAAAGGGCTCCTGAATGGGGACACAAATTAGATTCTCCCTGTACACCTGAGCATAGTAAAAGCCCAGGTAACTTGCTCCTATTCCTGACCTAGTTCCAGGATCATGGAACTATTCACTAAGGACCACTTTCACCAGCCACTTTCCAAACCTACAGAGCAGCCACCAGTCTGAAGTGACAAATATACCTGTGCCAGGTGCCAAACCAAATCATCCGTCTTGAGCCTCATAATTCAGATAGTGTTCAAAGACCCCTTTGCAAGTTTGAAGACCCCCCCTTTATAGAGGAAAAGATATTATGGACTCCCATGGGACAAAAGATCTATATTTAGCATTTATTAATTTAAGAAACATACAATGAACAAATTAAATTATGAATTCAGCACTATTTAAATTATATTTGCATATTGTAATCAATACAGCATATATATATATATATATAGGGAGCTCTGGTAGCATAGTGGCTAAGACACTTGCCTGCTCACTAGAAGGCTGGCGGTTCACACCCACCAGCCACTCCTCGGAAGGAAGGTTGGGCAGTCCTACTTCCGTAGTGATACTGCCTCGGAAACCCAAGGAGGGGTCGCTATGAGTCAGGGCTGACTCGACGGCACATAACAACAACAACAAATATATATATATATATATATATATATATATATATATATATATATATATATTTGGAAATATTTTCTTGTCTTTTTTTGACACTTATTGTTTATTCAATCCACAGACAATGGGTCCGAGGATCTCTTGCATTATTTCCTTAGTCATTGCTGCAAGGGTCCCATTATGAATTGAATTGCATTCCCCCAAAACATGTGTTAAGGATCTCTGGTGGCACAGTGGTTAAGATACTGACCTGCTAACCAAAAGCTTAGTGGTTAGAACCCACAAGATGCTCCATGGGAGAAAAATGAGGCCATCTGCTTCTGTAAAGGTTTGTTGTTGTTGCTGTTATGTGCCGTCGAGTCGCACCCAACTCATAGCGACCCCTCCTTGGGTTTCTGAGGCAGTATCACTATGGAAGTAGATTGTTCAACCTTCCTTCCGAGGAATGGCTGGTGGGTTTGAACCACCAGCCTTCTTGTTAGCAGTCAAGTGCCTTAGGCACTATGCTACCAGAGCTCCCACTGTAGAATCTGCCAAAGGAAACCAGCCTGGATTGTGTACTTAAATATCTTAACATTTTGGAAACCACTAGAACCAAATGTATCAAGTTACAGCAGTAGGGGACCAGAGAGAGAGAGTCACAGAGCCCAGAGAGGGTGCTCCTGGTGGCACAGCAGAGCAGATGAGGAAACAATGGCTCCACGATGAGGAGGAAGAGAAGGAATGGGCCGAAGGGTAATGACCGAAGCTCTGGTAGCGTAGTGCCTAAGGCACTTGACTGCTAACCAGAAGGTTGGCGGTTCAAACCCACCAGCCACTCCTCGGAAGGAAGTTTGTGCAATCTACTTCTATAGTGATCCTGCCTCAGAAATCCAAGGAGGAGGGGTCACTATGAGTCGGGTCCGACTCAATAACACATAACGACAACAACAACATGGGGGGTGAGGCGGAAGGAGGACCCAGGAAGATGCTCCTATGTGGACTGGAATGTGAGGCGTGTCACCAAGTCCAGGGTGCGGGAAGAGGAGTGGGGTGGAACGATGTCTGATTCTGGGCCCCCCAGACCATTCTTCGCAAATGGGAAAATAACCTGCATGCTTTTGTGGCCACAATAGAGATCCCAATTCATTATTACCCGTAAACAAGTCCATTTCAACTCTCATCTATTTTATTTCCTGCCCAGGCAACTGCAGCTTATCACAGAATCTTGGGAAGAAATGTCTTCATCTAAAGCTGCCTGTCACACTCAGTCTAGGGACTGCCCTGGTCTCTAACTTCTAGCAAGGTCAATGTCTCATTTGTAAGCAAATAGCCATAAGCCTCTTTTCTCTAAGCACTTTGCTTTACTGTTTGCTCCATGAGTTGAAGGCTGCAGAAAAGAGGCAGATTTTAACCATTTTCAGGTTGCAAACTCCAAAGATAGTAACAGAAATGATGATTATAGTTAAAGAGAAACATTTGTGGAGTTCTTACTCCTGTCAAGCCCCTATGCAATTTCCATTTATAAAGCTCAAATATCACCTCTTTGGAGAAGCCTTCTGGGCCACCCAATGCAAAATCACCTCATCTTTGTCTCGTGGCCACACTACAAAACCAAAACCAAACTCACTGCGTCAAGTCGATTCCAACTCATAGCGACCCCCTTTGGGTTTCCGAGGTAGTAAATCTTTATGGAAGTAGATTGCCCAATCTTCCTTCCAAGGAGTGGTTGGTGGGTTAGAACCACCAACCTTCTGGGTAGCAGTCAAATGCCTTAGGCACTACACCACCAGGACCCTCCACACATCCCTATTTTATGTTTTATTATTGTTGATTGATTTCCTTATGTGTCATATGCATCCCTCTTCCAATCAGTAATCTCCATAATGACCAGAAAAACTTACTTGCTAATTAATTACTCTGTCCTACATTCTTTAATATGTGTGTGTGTGTGTGATTTAGACCACATTCTTTTTTTCATTTAATTGATAATTGATTCTATTAAAAGCTTATCACAGCCTATGAGGTAAATACTATTATTAACTTGACATTTCTGAAGGTGAACATTGAAACTGAGATGGAGTGCTGCATCTATAGCCATGGAACATCAAGGTCTGCCAGGAACCACCAGCAGCTGAAGAAGCCAGGGAGGATTTTCCCCCACCCCCTTCAGAGGGAGTTTGGCCCAGCAGACACCTTGATTTTGAACCTCTAACCTCCAAAACTATGAGATCATAAATTTTGGTTTGTGGTACACTTCGTTACAGCAGGCTGAGGAAACTAATACAGAGACTCATGCTGAGTGTATCTTTCCCCAAGTCAAACACAACTACTTGGAGGACTTGGATAATACATGCAAACCAGACATCCCCAAATGGTAGCTGAAAGGATGTGTGCGATGAAAAGAACAGGACAGGTCAAAAGAAGGAGAGACAGGAAAGTTACTGATCATTCTTGATCCACAGGACTTTTTACCTATAGCTGGCATGGCCACTTCACTCCCTCCCATGGTCTGATTATTTGAATCTTCACCCATCCACTCACCTCACCAGGTTGAGTTGACAAATGGAAGGCACCTCAGTCTAAGTCTGGCTCACAGCTGTCATTCACCAAAAGGTACTGGTTGCTGTTACTAATATTACAGCTTTCAGGGAGGCAAGATAGCTAAACCCCAGAGCAACCTGGTTGACTCAAGGCACCTATCATTTGATTTTCAAAAACATACTAGTCGTCACTGAGTTGGTTCCAACTCATCGTGACCCCATGTGTGACCGAGTTGAACTATGGTCCATAGGATTTTCAGTAACTCATCTTTCACAGATTGATCACAGGCCTTTCTTCCTCTGGATGGACTTGAACCTCCAACCTTTTGGTTTGCAGCTGAGCATACTAACTGTTTTCTGTACATGGTGTTTGTTGTTTGGTGCTATGAAGTCAATGTTTGAATCAGAGATTCCCAATGTGACAGAGTAGAACGGCCCCATAGGATTTCCTAGGCTGTAATCTTTATGGGAGCAGATCCCAGGTCTTCTCCCCTACGGAGTCATTGGGTGGGTGCAAATGGCCAACCTTCAGTTAGCAGCTGAGTGCTTATTCATTATGCCAACAGGGCTCCTACCCAGGAACATAGCAAAAACAAAATACCCTCATCTGAGTCAAAAGCCTTCAGGACGTTAAGGCTCAGTTTCCCTGACAATAGTTGGAAGTTGGAAGTGAGATGAGGTAGCGGGATGAGAAAAAATAAAGTTTATTTATCTATTTGTATATGTAAATGCGTTTGTTTAGACATCCATTTGATAGTATCTTTAGTGAAGCTGATACAGGTACATAAGCTGAGCCCGGGAATAAATTGCGTCTGAATTGCTCACTGCATTTACTTCATGCTGCTTTGAGATTGCTACCTTGGGCATAGGATGAGAGCCAGAAATAAGCTGCCTGCTTATAAAAGGAAAAAAAATAAAATAAGCAGTTACAGTAATGGCAATGCACAGAATACCTCGTAAATGGTTCCCTTCATATTATCTATTTGGCAAGATCAGAATGGCAGCTTAACAAGGCTTTCCTTTTCATACTTTACCCACTCAACCCCCAACTAAAGAGAAAGTCTTTCAGCTCAAATGTGCCACCAGATTGGTTCATTTGGAAGTGGTAAGACCACAAGGGCACTGCCTCCTCCTTGCAGCAGAGGGCGCTCTGGTTGCTCTGTCAATCCCAATTCCCACTTTACCACCCAACTGTGTCTGCCTCTCCTGAAGTGCCATGATGAATGCACATTGCTAGCTAGCTTGGAGAGAGAATATCTATCCAGGGATATCTGTACAGACTTTGAAAGTCGCTGGCATAGAGTCAAACCAATGATGATACCTGCTCTGGCTTCAGAAGTTTGCACGTCGCACAATTCAACATCCCTGAAATAAAAGGAAATAAAGAGAGAAGTGAAGCCAACCAAACAAGAATTAATCAGGAGCCTCAATTTCTAACCTGCAAGTAATGTACACAGAAAAAAAGAAGAGGAGAAGCGGACAAAACCAAAATTAAAATGCACTATATACATGACGGTGATAGCTTTGATGGGGTAGTCAGATGAACTAATCAGGAGAATTTGAGTACATTCACCAGGACGATTTGCCATTACTCTGCTGAAAGCTCTGATATTTACCAGCTGAATATTGTTGGAATTGGATTCTGGGAGTAAATAGACAGGTTTGAAATGAGTGGTAATAAACCACCCTGTGGCTATGACAGTCTTTGCCCCTGCTGCTGTAAGTGTGGGAGCTGTCTCAGAAATGGTCTGCCACCTCCTCCACCTTTCAGCTGACATGGCTTTCCTGCTTCCCTCGAGACTGCACGTTTTCTCTCTTGCAACTTCACTTTATGTACCAACCAGGCAGGACCAAGTGTGCATACATTGGTATTTAATCATAATCAAATGACCAATAAACCTCAGGTCTTGAAACCTAACACCTATAAGGTTCTCTAGCTCGAGAAAGCTACAGATGCACGCGCCATGTGTTGCAACTGTATTGGCAGCTCCTTCCAAGGCACAGGGATCAGTGTGGGGTGTGAGAGATGGAAGACTGCAAAAGCACCAGAAGCTAGCTGGCTGAGGTAGAAGTCATCTATGAGGAAGGTGCTGGCCTCTGTAAAGCTAAGCCGGGTGTCTGGAAACTCCCTGAGTAAATGGTTGTGGGAAACAGCAGAAGGGCTGGGGCCCTGGACCTGTAACGCCTGTTTGCACCGTGGGGGAATTCAGACGGCTAACCATGCAGACCTGACTTTAAATTAGGAAGGCAGTTTCATTTCCCAAAATTAAATTCAACTTCAAATTGGGAAGGCATGCTCCTTTCCAAAGGCTGGTTTTCTCTATGACACACCGAGTGTCATTAGGAAAGACAGGGAAACACTCCGGAAATCTTCAGTCTTCTATGTCCCAGTTCCAATGGGCTGCCCTAACCTTCCGGAGCTGGAAGGGGGCTCTGAGTGATGGGGTAGTAAGAGAGGAGAATATGGGTTTTTTAGTGTAATTCTGATTTGCCATATGGTCAGTTAAGAAAATGGCTGTTTAGTGGGATGTGAAGTTCACACTGATTATTGCCTGCTATATTCATAAGAGTGGCTAAAAAGCCATTAAGTCTACAACAATATTTAACTATGAAACCTTAAAAAGCAGAAGTATTTAATATTTTTGTGGGCATTTTCATTTATAGGGTTTCAAAATAAAATAAAAGAGTTTTACATTTCTCACCTGAGGCATCAGTTAGGAAAAAAATAAACACATGCACACACACACATATGCATAGTCATAGCAACCCTGTGGGGCATAGTAGAACTGCCCCATAAGGTTTGTAAGGTTGGAAGTCTTTATGGAAACAGACTTCATCTTCCTCCCATGGAGTGACTTCTGTGTTCAAACCACTGACCTTTTGATTAGCAGAAAAATGCCTTAACCACTGCACCACCCAAGCCCCGTGGGGTCACTGTGAATTGGAAGCAACTCAGTGGCAATGGGTTTGAGAAGAATGGGAATTCCAGAACACTTAGTTATTCTCAGGAGGAAACTGTACACAGACCAGGTGTCTTGCCTTTGAACAGAACAAGGGGATACTGCATGGGTTAGAATCAGGAATGTATTGTGTCAGGGCTATATCCTTTCACCATACTTATTCAACCTGTATGCTGAGCAAATAATCTGAGAAGTTGGACTACTTGAAGAAGATCATGGCATGAGGTGTGGAAGAAGACTTATTAACAACCTGTGATATGCAGACAACATAACCTTGCTTGCTGAAAGTGAGGATGACTTGAAGCACTTACTGATAAAGATTAAAGACTACAGTTTGCAGTATGGATTACACCTCAACATAAAGAAAATGAAAATCATCATAACTGGACCAATAAATAGCATCATAATAAATGAAGAAAAGATTGAAGTTGTCAAAGATTTCATACTGCTTACTTATTACACAGATCCTGAGGATTAAGAAATCAGGAATAGCTTAGCTGGGTAATTCTGGCTTGATTCTTTCATGAGGTTGTAGAAAACCTGCAGGCCAGGGCTACAGACATCTGAAGACTTAACTGAGCTTGGAAGATTCACTTTGAAGATGACTTACTCACATGAGTGGCAAGGCAATACTGGCTATTAGCAAGAGGCCTCAGTTCCTCACTACAGGGACCTCCTCAAAGGGCTACTTAAGTGTCCTCACAACATGGTGGCTTGCTTTCTTGAGATATTAGTCATAGGAATATGACTATACTGGCTAAAATAAATTAGAAATTTAATATCTCACTTAATAAAAATCCTAAGGTAGGCGGTGCATGACCAATGCACTAAGTCACCAGATACCCAGGATTCTTCTATCATCTGCTCTGTCATCCTTATTATGAGACCTGACATCTGCCTCCTGGTTCAGTATGGCTACTAGAGCTCCAACTATCATGTCCACATCCAGCAGGAAGTAGAAGAAGGGAAAATTAAAAAAAAAAAAAAAGAAAAAGGCTTACACCAACTGCCTCTCTCACAGTATGACTTTCCAGAGGTTCTGCCTAGTAACGTCTGTCTTCATCTCATGAACAAGAACGGCTGCATCGACTTGTAACAGAGGCTGAGAAATATCTCAGGTAGGCATATTCCATCCAAATAAAATCTGGCTTGATAACCAATGAAGAAGAAAATGGACACTGAGTCAGGAACAGAGTCTCTCTCATACCTGTGATGTAGAGATTCCCAGAATTTGCACTATGACAGAATCCACATAGGACTCTTTTACAGACTGGCGTGTACTTTCCAAAACTGAAAATAAAATGTCAGAGTAGAGAAGAAAGGAGAAATTGGGTGGGTGGGAAGTAGTCGCAGCAGAAGAAGGGCCTTGATTTTGGAAAAAGCACGAATTACCCTAGGAATTATTTCATTATAAGGATCAAAGGTTGCCATATTCCCTAAAGAGTTTTAGTGGCTTTAAATATTGAACTGGAAGGGACAAGGGCTTTGTCATACCACCACCAGAACTAGATTATCCTTCCCAATGTAATGGGAGAGCCATTGGAGCATTAGGCTGAAATTCAGAGCTGTTTTCCCATTCTCTGTCCTTGCCGTTACAGTGAAAGGCTGCATTCTCTGTCTAGTAAACAGTAAAGCACCATCAACAGTAGGTGTTGGAAAATGGTGCAGAAATAAACAGATTATTATTTATGCCGATGGAAACAGTAAATCACCTTTTTTTGCACCCAAATGACACAAAAAGTGCAAATCAAAAGTTCTCCCACCACAGAAGGAAAATTATCCATGGGTTTCTTAGAGGAAGAAATTACATAGCTGCCTATACAGTGCAATAAATGTCCCTTTTAAAATGAAATAATTTCTGAGCTCCTCAGCATAAGACTTATGGTGAAAATGACAGTGCCCATATTAAAATTTAATATTCCCAATATTGTCATGTAACAATAAATCAACCAGTAAAAAGCAGCAAGCTTTTTTTCTACTCTCAAAAAGAGTTAATCTGAATGGATGTTGGGTTACGAATATGGGTTATGGCGGTGGCAAGTATGAATTTGTGTCTCTATAGCAATCAGATGGGGCTGCACAGCACAGTTTATATAATATGCAGTGTACTCCTCGGTCAGTGTCAATGGGCAGTCCCCTCTTTTATTAATTCAATAGACTATAAAGATGACAAGTTTAGAAGCTGAAATAATGATAAAGGGAAAGCTTTGAAAAGTTCAATTTTTTGCCTTCATGGTGCTTTGCAAAAGATTTTTCCAGTTTCACTCTTAGGCTCAGATGTTTAAAAATTGGTTTGTCTATTTACTTGTAATAGAAGAAAACTCCAGGTCTCAGCAGAAAACTCTTCCAGTGGGTAGACTTCTCATCCTACCATCTACATATGAGATTGACAGTGTTGATTCCTTGTCTGTAGCCCTGGCCATATGTTGCTTCCAGGCTATCTTCACATGGCACCTGTCTTCCACAGCATGCTTTTGTGTCTCTGTGACTAATCTGCTCTTTTTATAACCCAGAACTGATTAGATTTAGAAACCAACCTACCTGAGTTGTTCTTGTTGTTCGTTGCCATCAAATTGGCTTTGACTCGTAGCAATGTTGTGCATACAGAATGCACTGCCCAGTCCTGAAACATCATCACAACGGTTGGTTTGTTGAGCCCATTGTTGCAGCCACCTGCCTGTCAGCTTGTCATACTATGGTGGCTTATGTGTTGCTATGATGTTGGAAGCTATGGAAACATCATATATAAGCAGGGCCATGCATGATGGACAGGTATCACCAGATCTGCCAGAATAACACAGACTAGGAAGGGAGACCTGTCAATCTACTTCTGAAAATTAGCCAGTGAAAACCTACTTGGGTTTGATCTAATTAACACAACACAGAAAATCCTATTTTCAAAAGGATTACATCTACAGGTATGGGACTGGGCTTTCAATACTTATTTTGTAGGGACACAATTCAACTCATAACACCCTGTAAAAATCTACTTAAGAGAAGTCCCAAAGTGTAGGGTTGGGAGGGGTATAAGAGATAGATACCTTATGTGAAAGGGCCAAGTCTTGTGTGAATACTGGATAAATTTCACTCTTCAATTTATGAATTTTAAAATCAGGATTCTGTCTCTAGCGTCTGTATGCTTTTCAACCAATCAGGTCTTTGACCTGTTTCCTTAGCTCATTATTCCTGGAAGATTAAATACAACTGTATGTAAAATGATTAATGGTGCAGGGCACCAGGCAGGGTTCATAAATGTTAGCATTCATCATCACCATCATCATCTTCATTAGTGGAGGGTGCCGGGTTCTACCAGAGATGATACAAATGACCCTAACTCCATGGATTCCTCATTTTGGCATAAATGGCAGAGAGAGGGAAGCCCCTAAAAGACTGTGACTATTTTAACCACCAATATCTGTTCAAAGACCCTTTTCAATCCTTTCATTGTTATAATTAGTGATAAAAATGCCAAATGGAGACCCGGCAAAGCCCTGGCATCTGACCTCTCCACTGTACGAGGTTCTAATTTAAGAGAGTTCAAGGATACAAAGGAGCCAGACTTTAAACCAAAATTTCGCTTTGGCCCTACTGTGAGCACCAACAAAAGGGCCACCGCCTTACCTGGAGAAGAGAGCACTGTTGGGTCAGCTGGAGGCCCTTGAACGGCGCACAGCTCCGTGGAAACGGTCCCTCCTCCAGCTGTGCCTGGGCAGCCTAGGTCTGTGCCTCCTGCGATGATTTACAGAGCGGCCACACCTTCCATCAAAGGCGTCTGAGACAGCAGCAGCTCTGCCATCAGGTTGATTTGCTAACAAATGATCAATCATCTTGGCAGACAGAAATACAGAGGAGATTATAACACACATGGTAAATGTGAGTGCCTTCCCGGGGAGAGAGATGGAAGGAGGGGCCAGGGAGAGCAATGACTGATGGGGCTAAACAGATAAAGTTTCCTTTGTGATGACGTTCCATCACCCTTAACTAGGAAACGTGATTTATATTCCCCAAGGATGAGGAGAGGCAAGGCAATGCTCTGGGGACCACTTTGCTGCTAAACCTGTATTCGGTAAAACTCTTTTTTCTAGCTCTTGGGTAGGGAAGGGAAAGGCAGCCAAGGACGGCCAGAGTAGCCAAGGACTGACCTGGATGCTTACATTACCTCCATTCCCAAAAGTGATGCTGGAAGTTAGCAATATCCCCAGGTTATAGGTGAAACTAAATTGAGAGCCCTAAAGTGAGGAAGTCTGAAGAGTTTGTTGAGCACATTTTGTGGACCAGACATTGTTTTATGTGAAGAATATAATGGTGAATACAAAAGACATGGTCCTCCCTACAAGTCTTCCACCATATGTGTTTGGGAGCAAACCATATCTGTCATACACATGAGTGCCTTAGAACAGCACCTAGCTTAGAAGGCACCACACTGTAGTTGCAACAATGGATCAAAACATACAAACAATCATAAAGATGTTTCAAAACTGGGCAACGTTTCATTCTGTTGTACATAAGGTCACCTTGAGTCAGAGCCATCTTGACAGCAACTGACAACAACAATATCGTGTACCAGGTCCTGAGGTGGGCTTTTGTGAGTTACCTAGAGCGAAGGAGCCCTTCCAAGCCCATCTAGGAATACAGCATACTAGGGGAGTGGCTTGTGTGTTGACTTGTGCAACAAACAATGGAAAAAGAAAACTGTCTGTCTACTCAAATCAGGGAGTGATCTAGGGCTGGAAAGAAGTAACATGGCCAGAAAAGAGCCCTGGCTGGACAGTGGTTAAGTACTTGGCTGCTAACCAAAAGGTCACTGGTTCAAATTCACCAGCTGCACCATGGGGAAAGATGTGGTAATGTGCTTCCATGAAAATTTACAGCCTTGGAAAGCTCTAAGGCAGTTCTACTCCGTCTGAAGGGTCACTTTGTGTTTGAATCAACTTTATGCCAATAAGTTTTAACCTGATCAAAATGCTTTGTCTCTCTCCAAAATAGTAGATACATTATCTTGCTTTGATACAACCTTTTTTTTTTTTTCCACTTACACAAATAAAGCATCATGATAGCCCTGAAGGGGCAAAGCAGCCCCCAAAGGCAGATGGGCGTTGGTGGTAGGCATGACCCAGGGGAGTAGAGGAGAGGCCCTGCTGTGGCACGCTGGTTCCACTGCATGTTTTCCTTGGTTCTTTTTCAGTATCTCAGCTCTCCACAGGTAACCAGGTTTTATTATTATTAATTATAGAAGGAGTCCTTTGGAATGGATACATCACATTTATTAAAAGAAGAAAGCACCCTTGATCAACACTTTGACCAATGTGCAGTCAGATGTGTGGTTAAAGGGAATACAGCTTCCCAAAGAAGAGCCCATCCGAAGCGGACTTCTTTAGGTAAAGGGTGGACACTGCAACAGCTGCCTCGAATCCAATTTGACCTAATCGCATTCCTGCTGACTTTAGAATGGACAGATCCTTCATGCATCACTGCCCACACCCACAAGAAAAACAAAGAAAGAAAAGTGGAGGAGGACCTCACACAGATAGACTGGGTAGGACAATTATTCTCTAAGACCCCTTTGCCTAAAATTGTCCAGTTATGTTATGTAAGTGACCTTCAACTATAGATTTTAAGCCATGTGATCTTCCAAAAGTAATCAGCTTTGGACAGTAAATGAAGATTTATTGACTGAACAAGTTGTGAACATCTCAAGAATGCATTTCATTGTTTGTTTGTTTGTTTTTATTCACAATCAAATGCCACCTCCTTTTTCTCCTTTCATCTTCATCAGTACCATCTCTCAGCACCTTCAAGGCATTTGTTGTTCCGATCCTAGAGTGAGTCAGAGCAAGAAAAATAGTCAACCCAACTTAGACCCTCAACTACCCAATAGAGATAGAGAAACAAGCTCCTTGAGAGACCTTGAAACTAGAAATCTGAGAATAAGACACAACATCTCCTCTTTCCCAACAACCCCAGCTGCATCATCCCATCTGGTTTTACAGAGATGAAGACGTGCAGAAGGGGAGAGGTTGGGACACAGATTGCACTGTCTTCATTTCCACTGTGAAGAATAACAGGACAGGTAGTGTCATGGCTAAATGTCAATGATCTCAAGAATAGTTCTGCCCTTTCTGGGACAGGATGGAAAACAAAAATGCACTACCATCAAGTTGAATCTGACTCATAGGGACCCCTCCTTGGATTTCCGAAGTGGTGTTACTATGAAGTAGATTGCCCAACTTTCCTTCTGAGGAGTGGCTGGTGGGTTTGAATCACCAGGCTTCTTGTTAGAGGTCAAATGCCTTAGGCACTACACCACTACAGCTCTTAGGGACAGAATGGAGCCCTCTTCAATAAGGGTCTTCCCCAATCTGCTCCCTACCCACTGATCCGTCCAGAAAACAAGAAGTAGGTATTTCAACTTTTAGTGACATCACATGGCCTTTATAAAAGGTAGAGCCCATTTACTTAAACATTTTACTTAAAGGAAATGAAAGACAAAGGATGGGTTTAAAGTCAGTCATGCTCATCACATCGTGTATCAAGTAGCCACCTCATAAACAATGATTACCCACTCTGTGCCATGCATATGCACAGTAAGAGTACAATGGTGACAAAGACACCGCCCTCTCCCTAAAGGACTTCTCAATATAATGTAGGAAAAACCTCAAAAACAGACATACACAGTGTCTAAAACAATTGCAAGGTTTTATGGGTTGAATTGTTTCCTGTGAATGTGACTTTGTTTGGAAAAAGTTTTTGAAGATAGCAGCAGTTAACATGATGTCCTACTGGAGCAAAGCGAGTCCTAATCCAATCTGAGTGATGTGCTTATATAAGAGAAGAGACAGAGAGGGAAACAGAGGATTACAGCCATGTGAAAAATCCATCTACAAGTCAAGGAACACGTGGTTGGGGGGCGGAGGTAGACAATAAAAGATCTCCTAGAGACTTTGAAGGGGTATGACTCAGCTGACACACTGATTTAGACTTTAAGTCTCCAGAATTAGAAGACAATAAATTGTTCTTATAAGCCTCCCACTTTGTAGTACTTTGTTTGGATCGCCTTAGCAAATCCATGCTCAGGGTGTGGATATTCTAGAGGAGCACAGAGAAGATTGCCATGGACACTGCTAGGCTCCAGGAACAGGAAGGGGCATAAAAAGAGAGTGTCAGGTCACAAAAATAGGCACAGCATTTTGTAAAAAATGAAGATGGGCAAAGCAAAATTTAGCAAATAAACAAGAGAACTTAGAATAAAACCTGCATGTAAAGCCTGTGTTATCCCAGCGGCCTATGATGCCACTGAGTGTGCTGACTCATAGGAGAACGACTGGGAGCCTCTAACAAAATTTTTTGGCTGCCATCTAACAAGACCCACGTGCCGGCCACTGCTGTCATGGGAGCACATACCGTTGTGCTTCCTCCAGCCTTCCAAGAAGCCCAGGTGCATCCTCACTGGTAGGACTCAACCTGAAACTGCTGGCAGCCAATCTAAAAAGTAAAGATCCCATACTTCTATCCTCCTCAGAGAAGGGGAAATGGTCCTGTGTAGCCACCAGACTCTCCAGCACAGAGGACAAGAGTGGAAATAGGAGGCTTCTGTGAGGGTCCACATGGGAGATGACAGAGGCTCAGATGAAGGTAGTGGTGGTGCAGATGGAAAGGACTAGATGGATCTAGGATATAGTGCGAAAATTGAGTCAACTTGTGAATGGAGTGTGTTATCTTGCTATTACTCCCTAGAATATCCTCACTCCAACCACCTTTTCCTCCATTCATACTCAGGTATCATTTTTTAAACAGTTTTATTGAGATTTTATTCACATACCAGACAATGCACTCATTAAGTGTACAATTCTATGGCTTTTAGGATATTCACAGAATTGTACATTGCCATAATCCATTTTAGAACATTTCCATTCCTTCCAAAAGAAATCCTGCAAATTACAGTTGTCATCTCCCAGTTCCCCATGTCCCCCAGCCTGAGGCAGCCACGAATCTACTTTCTGCCTCTATTGTGTTATTGCTATGTGTCCTCAAGTCAGTTCTTTCTCACAGCAACCCTATGTACAAAAGAACACCTTTATGGATTAATAATACTCCATTGTATAGTTGTACTACATTTTGCTTACCTGTTTATCAATTTGTTGACATCTGGTTGGTTTCAACTTTTTCACTATTAATTCATTATGAATATTACTGCTATGAACAGCCATGAATAAGGTTTTATGTAGACTTATGTTTCCATTTCTCTTGAAATGATATATTCCTAGAAGTGGAATTGCTGCGTTTTGTGTTATGC
Source organism: Orycteropus afer afer (assembly GCF_000298275.1). Taxonomy (NCBI): domain Eukaryota; kingdom Metazoa; phylum Chordata; class Mammalia; order Tubulidentata; family Orycteropodidae; genus Orycteropus; species Orycteropus afer. The sequence continues at coordinate 2,037,898 of NW_006922038.1, forward strand.
TAACTCTATGTTTTACCACTTGAGGGACTGCCAAACTATTTTCTGAAGTGGCTGTACCATGTTACATTCCCATCAGCAATGAATGAGGTGTCACTTTCAAAGCATTTCCCCACCTCTTCTTTCCTTCCTTGCTACCCAAGCCGATTAAGATGCTTCTTTCATTCTCATCTATGCCCTGTGCAGATGCCAGCGACAGTCCTTAATTCTGCCGTATAGTCTTCACTGGTTTTCTCACCTTATGTGGGCACCTTAGTACAGGCATGATCTTTGTCACCTCTCTATTCCCAAAGTTTAGCACAATTCCTTCGGAAAAAAGGTTGGGCACTCTACTTCTGTAGTGATACTGCCTCGGAAACCCAAGGAGGGGGTCACTACGAGTCGGATCCGAATCAACGGCAGTGAGAGTCTATTAGAGCACAATTCCTAGCGAAAAACATAGTTGGTTTCCAGCTTTTCTCAGAGACAGTATGGATTAATTGGAACATATTCTAAGACATCTTTGACCCAGTCAGTGGCATGTCTGAGGTTTTCAGGGATGCTCAGAAAAATGAAAACAAAATCTGAAAGCAAGTACCACAGAGCTGAGGCCAGAGGGAAAAATAAACTCACTTCCATACTTGCCATCCTGCAGCTGTTATAAATGAGAAATTTATAAGTGTATAATTTACGGGATATCTATGGCAGTGCCCAGAATGCTGATTTAAAGAGCGCCTGAGTGAGTAATGAGATTTTTACGGGACATTGTGTGCTGTTTTGTTCAGGATTTGTACTACTGGTACCTCAGCAGTCACTAATGGCTTGCCTGGTCATTCCCCATCTCTCAGGCTAAAAAATACAGATTCAGACAGGAAATCAATAGTACACATTTAAATAATGATTTCATATCTGACAAGGACTTCTCTTTGGACATGATTATATGGTCTGTTTTTACTGGGAGTCCCAATAAATCTAGATGGGCAAACAATCCCTTAAAAACCTGTTGGTGCTTCTCAGAAAATTAAGAAAATCTATTCAATTTCCACAGTTTGGCACTTTATCCATTTCCATCTCTCGTTCTTTATTTGTGAAGCTACATTTCCATGAACACAAGGTCCTTGTTTTATCCAAAGTGCATTTTTAGACTTGGGGCTTCCTAAGCCTTTTCTAATTATGGAGACAAACTTGAGATTGGTAAGAACCTCAGAAAAGAATTGTGGCTCTTCAGAAATAGATAGATAAATAGATTAGATACATAGATTAGATAGATGCATAGATGGATGGATGGATAGACAGACAGATAGATGGAGACAGAGAGATAGAGAAATGTAAGTAAACAAGCCAGGCTAAATTTTAGGGCCAACTCTAACTCACTGTGGAATTCACATGTTTAAATAATGTTTTTTTCCATGTATAAAACAAAAGGATTGAAGAAGAGGAACAGTCACCAACATGGGGATTTTAGGATGGTAGAGACACACAAAATACTCTTGTTGGTTTTTAAAAATTTTGTAGAAAACCCAAACTTTCCTTGCAAAGGCCACCTAAATATCATAAACTAAACAATTCCAATTGACATCTAATAGTCTAAGCATAATCCAAACCCCCAGTCCTCTTTTTCTCAATCCACCCCTCTTTGTTCAACAGTCACCATTCACTTAGTTGTCCAAGTCAAAAACCCAAGAATCATGTTTTCTTTCTCTCTAGCCCTTACTTTACATCCAGTTCATCAGAAAGTCACATCAGCTTTACTTCCAAAATACATGCTGGATTGTCTTAATTATCTAGTGCTTAATTATCTAGTGCGGTATCTAAAAATACCACAAGTGGGTGGCTTTAAGGAACAGAAATTTATTTTCTCACATTTCTGGAGGCTAAAAGTGAAATCAGGGTATCAGTCAGTCATGTTGTTTCCTTATGTGGACTTCTTTCTCAGTTTCCTGTGTCTTCCAGCAGTCCTTGGCATTCCTTTCCTTGTAGGCTGGTCTTCACACGGCGTCTGTCTTTGCTGCTGTACATGTGTCTCTGTGTCTAATATGCTCTTTTTATAAAACACCACTTAGAGGTGATTGCCCTCATTAACACAACAAAAGAAAACACTTACTTCCAAACAGGGTTATATTTACACGTACAGAGGTTAGGACTTCAACACAAATTATGGGAAGATGAAATTCAGTCTATACCATGGAATTATTCATTTCTCTTCATTCCCATTGTTTCTGTACTAGTCTGAGCCACTATCCTCTCTCATCTGGCCTATTCCATTAATCTCTGAACAGTCTCCCTGCTTCCACTCCTATCCCATGACAATCCATTCTCTATCCTCTCCAGCAGTGACTTTACTGCCTCGAACCCTGCAATAGGCATTTAAAAAATGCCTCAAACCCACCACATTTACCATGATTTCCAACTCTACCATGGCCTACGGGAACTCCGGTGGCAGAGTGGGTAAGGCATTTGGCTGCTAACCAGAAGGTTGATGGTTCAAACCCACCAGCTGCTCCATAGGAGGAAGATGAGGTAATCTACTTCTGTAAAGATTCACTGCCTCAGAAGTCCAATAGGGATCCCTATGTATTGGAATTGACTCAATGGGAGTGGGTACCATGACATACAAGACCCTTCCTACCCAACCTCACCTCCTTCCATAACCCCCATTCTGTTACTCTTCTCCAGCCTCACTGGCCTTCCCTCTAGTCCTAGAAAATGTCAATCTCTCTCTCTCCTCTGGGTGAGACTGTACTTGCTGTTACATCTTCCTGGAACTCTTCCTTCAGATATTAAATGGTTGATTCCTTACCCTTCAGGTCTCAGCTCACAAAGCACTTTCTCTAAGCCTCTACCCAACCATTCTATCTCATATTGCTCACCACCACCCTCCTATAGTCTTTTTCTGTCTTTATTTCATTTATAATTATCTAAATTATTTTTCTATTATCTTTTTTATACTTTTACTTTATACTAGAAGAATCCCTGGCATATAGTAAGTAATCAATACAAATGTCTTACATTTTGTTATTTGGGGTCATAAGTTTCTTCAGCTCAGTTATCAGCACTAATTGTCTTGGACTTTTGTAAACTCTTATTGACAGTAACAAGTGGCTTTGGTTTTTAAAAATGAAAGCTAAGATTTACTGAGCCTTTACCAAATGCCAGGTCTTGTGGTAAGTCTTTTATGAACAAATCTCATTTAACCCTTGCAACAAGTGTTATTAACCTCACTTTGCAAGTGAAACAACTAAAACGAAGAGACCAAGTCAAATGTCTACGGGCATTAAGAAAGATGACTAAGCCATGGTTTGAACCGCAGTCATCTGACTCCTAGTCCATGCGTTAAATCATTATAGTATTTTTCCTCCCTTAATAGTTTCTGTTTGATTTATTTTTTTCCCTAGAATGAAGTTTCTAGGCAAGACAAATAATGAATGTCTATTACAATCTGAAAAAAGTTCAGAAATACCTTGGTGGTGGTGGTAGTTGTTAAGTGCCATCGAGTTGGTTCTGACATTTAAAAAAAAAAAAAAAAACTACCAAACTCACTGCCATTGAGTCGGATCCAACTCACAGTGACCCCTCCTTGGATTTCCAAGGCGGTATCACGACAGAAGTAGATCGTCCAATCTTCCTTCCGAGGAGTGGCTCATGGGTATGAACTACCAGCCTTCTGGTTAGCAATCAAATGCCTTAGGCACTGCACCACCAGAGCTCCCATTCCAACTATAGAGACCCTAAATACTACACAAAGAAACACTGCCTGGTCCTGTGCCATCCTCACAATCATGGCTTTGCTTGAGCCCATTGCTGCAGCCACTGTGTCAATTCGTTTCATTGAGGGTCTTCCTTTTTTTTGATGACCACCCTCTTGACAACAAGACAACAAAGTATAAGAGGTGAAGTCTCACCATCTGTGCTTCTAAGGAACATTCTGGCTGTACTTCTGCCAAGACATATTTGTTTGTTCTTCTGGTAGTCTGTGGTATATTCAACATGTATCTGCAACACCATAATTAAAAGGTATCAATTCTCCTTCAATCTTCCTTACTCATTGTCAAGCTTTTGCATGCATATGAGGTGACTGGAAATAACATGGCTAGAGTCAGATGCACTTTAGTCTTTGAAGTGACATCTTTGTTCTTTGATGTTTTTGCAGATTTTCCCAGTACAACATGACATCGGATTATTTGACTGCTGCTTCCATGGATGTTGATTGTGGATCCAAGTAAAACAAATCCTTGACAATTTCAATCTTTTCTCCATTTATATGATGTTGTTCATTGGTCTAGTTGTGAGGATTTTTGTTTTCTTTATGTTGACATGTAATCCACACTGAGGGCTGTAGTCTTTGATCTTCATCAGTAAGTGTTTCAAATTCTCTTCACTTTCAGCAAGCAAGGATATGTCATCTGCAGATTACCTATGGTTAATGAGTCTTCCTCCAATCCTGAGGCCATGTTCTTCTTCATGTTATTTGTTTCTTGGATTATTTGCTCAGCATACAGATTGAATAAGTATGGTGGAAGTATATAACCCTGACTCACACCTTTCCTGATTTTAAACCATGCAGTATCCCCTTGTTCTTTTCAAATGACTGTCCCTTAGTCAATACACAGTTTCCTCATGAGCACAATTCAGAGTTAAGGAATTCTCATTCTCATTCATAATTTGTTATGATTCACACAGTTGAATGCCTTTGGATAGTCAATAAAACACAGGTAAACATCTTTCTGGTATCTCTGCTTTCAGGCAAAATCCATCTGATATTAGCAATGGTATCCCTCATCCCACATCTTTTTCTGAATCCAGCTTGAATTTCTGGCAGTTCTCTACTGATGTACTGCTGTAACTCTTTTTGAATTATTTTCAGCAAAATTTTATTTGCATGCAATATTAATGCTGTTGTTCAATAATTTCCTCACTCTATTGGACTTTTTTTTTTTTTTGGAATGGACAACAATATGGGTCTCTTCAAGTCAATTGCCCAAGTAGCTATCTTCCCAGTTTCTTGGCATAGATGAGTGAGCACTTTCAGCACTGCATCCATTTACTGAAACATTTCAATTGGTATTCCACCTGGGGCCTTGTTTTTTGCTAATGCCTTCAGTCCAACTTGAACTTCTTCCTTCAGTACCATCAGTTCATGATCATATGCTACCTCCTGAAATGTTTGAATGTTGACCAATTCTTCTTGGTCAGTGCAGTGACTCTGTATTACTTCCACCATCTTTTGATGCTTTCTGCCTTGTTCAATATTTTGCCCATTGTTGTTGTTGTTATGTGCTGTCAAGTCAGACCCAACTCATACCAACCCCTCCTTGGGTTTCCTAAGCAGTATCACTACGAAAGTAGATTGCCCAACCTTCCTTCCGAGGAGTGGCTAGTGGGTATGAACCACCAGCCTTCTGGTTTGCAGTCAAGTGCCTTAGGCACTATGCTATCAGAGCTCCTATTTTGCCCATAGCATCCTTCAATATTGCAACTTGTGCCTTGAATTTTTTTTTTTCAGTTATTTCAGCTCAAGAAATGCTGAGTATGTTCTTCTCTTTTGATTTTCTAATTCCAGATCTGGACATTTCATTAAAATATTTTACTTTGTCTTCCCAAGCCATCCTTTGAAATCTTCTGTTCAGCTCTTTTACTTCATCACTTCTTCCATTTACTTTACCCACTCTGTTCAATAACAAGTTTCAAAATCTCTTATGACACCTATTTTGGCCTTTTCTTCCCTGTCTTTTTTATGACCTTTTGCTTTTTCATGTACAATGTCCTTGATGTCATCCCATAACTCATCTAGACAAGCGATGGAAAAATAGCTTAGAGTTGCTTAAAAGTGCCATAGTAGTCTAGCTGGCCACCAGGATAGGATTCCTCAGTCTAACAGTTCAGACACCAGATTGTTAGCACTCACATTTCAGATACCAATCAACCAAGTTCATAAGTACCATGTTACTAATTTGTTCATTTCCAACGAGAAAATAGCTGTCAAGCAGATTGATAGCCATCTTTTGGGATCAATTCACTCTCCCTCCATAGGCAAATCCACCTAGACAGCAAGATTTTACTGCTGTGGTTTACTTGGTAAGCACGGAATGAATGGGAAGATGAGTCTGAAGATGCTGATGGCTGATGCTTCCAGCTCCACCTAGGAAAGCCCCAGGGCTCTGGAAGTCTCACTCGCAGACCAGATCTCAATAGACATTGGCTCTCTTCACTGTCTTTCTAGTAAATATTTTCTTTCTTTGCTTGTGTCATCACCTATAGTCAATTCATCATTATGTCTTAGCCTAGACCCCATTTTTAAGGAGCTGTGGCAGTGCAGTGATTAAACATTTGCCTGAAAATTGTAAGGTCAGCAGTTTGAACCCACCAGCCATTCCACAGGAGAAAGATGGGGCAGTTTGCTTCCATAAAGATTTACAGGCTTGGAAACCCTATGGGGCAGTTCTACTCTATCTTATAGGGTCACCATGTGTCAGAATTGACTCAATGACAAGAGGATTAGTGGGAGACCCAATTTTATTTCTAAGGTCACTTTGCATTTTCCAAATTGATTCAAGTTCATTTTATAGCTAACCTTTCAGCTAGTTGATCTGACTTAGTATAAATTCTTGTGAGGCCCCTTGTTGCCTCCATATTCTCTCTGCGAAAGAGTGTTTGTTGGTCTAAAATCGAGAGGGGAGCATTTAGCTCATATCCCAGATCTTTTCTAATTCTCACTCTCAGGCCCTAAATGACTAGAAAGAAAAATAAAAAAGTTTCCCTTTTTGGCTTTTCACTTTAAAGGTTTCAACCTGACACCAGCAATAAGGTACCCTCTGTTTATAATTCTGTTTTAATTCATCATTTAAGACAGTTGATCTTACAACCTCACTGCTTGTACTATAATGAAGAGAAAAATTGATGAGCAGTTAGGTCAAAGGTTTTGCCAAATTTTATTGCTTTTACATCGTGAGCATTTTTTTTTTTCCTTTCACTTCTCTCCCTCACTCAGCCATAGGGAACCTGATAGACACATCTCAAGCCAAGTTCTGATTGTCAAAAAGTCTCAGAGGCATGTCTTTGGGGACAGCCTCAGGGTAAGTGCTCTCTGTCCCATTTTTGATCAGGTAACATCTTATTGGTATTAGCAATACGTACAGAAACAAAAACTTGGGAAGGAGGTTATCCTCTATGAATTAAGCTAGTAAAATACACGGTATGATTGTGATTAGCCATCTGTGAGCATAAAGCAAAAGACAGCCAGTAACTGTGTCACTGGAGAATTTGCAGACACCTAGACTTCCAATAAAGATGATGGGGATAATCTCAGAGAGATGAGTATGGAACTTGACAGCAATTTAGGAAGCAGAAAACTAATCAATTGCAATGCATGCTGCTTAAGAAAGGCTTGGGGAGGGGGTGATACTGCTCTTCCGGGGAACAGTCAACACATGCCCCGCCAGGAGTATTACCATCCTGAGCCAAGAGGACAGACAGAGCCCCAGGAAAAACACTGTGCATCTTCATAGAGTATTTATTCTACCTGAAGGCCTTAAGGGAAATTATGTTAAAATAAGCATGCATATTTTATAAAGTAAATAAGTAGAGAGAAAATTTTGTGAAACTTGGAATTTAGAACAGACAGGGTAAGAATCATTTTTCTACTTCTTTGCTCAAATGCTTTCTGTGTACAAAAAAGAAAGCTGTGTCTCAAACATCTGCTTGCTGGTTAGTTTATTTTGAGGCTGGCATGAGCTTGCTCTGTGTGTGTGTGTGTGTGTGTGTGTGTGTGTGTGTGTCTACCTACCTGTCTGCCTCTATCTCAATCTCTATCTTTATCTCTCTCTCTCTCTCTCTGTCTGAACCCTGGCTAGAATTTTCAGATACAGAGCAAGTTTTCTCAGTTGGATCAAATCATCCAGACCAAGTCCTTGCCTAAAATTTTTATGTACTATGTCAGTCAGGGTCCAGTCAGGAGACAGAAACCACACCTATAATTTCAACAGCAAAAAGAATTATTAACTAACCACAGGGAATCAATGATTAAGGGGTACAAAGAACATGCAAGTGGCGATGGGCATGCAGGCCAAATCTGGCCATGTCTAGGTACTTATGTATCGTTGATGGCTGGTTTTGCATGATATCAGAGTTGAGTAGTTGTAACAGAAACTGTATGACCTACAAAACTTAAATTATTTATTCTCTGGGCCTTATAGAAAAAGTTTGCCAACCTTTGCTCTGAAGAATACAGGGATAGCAGATATAGGGAGCAGCCACTACTTCAAGGCTTGAGACAGAACATTGAAAGAAGGGAGAAAAAAAAATTGTAAAGAACACTTCCATTCCAGGCTGACATTCAGACTTTGTTGAAGAAGGTGTGACCTGGATAGGTGAAAAATCCACTCAAGTGTTGCTGGTCAATGCTGCTGGCAAGCAGGAAACAGCCTTGAGTGGTGAGAAGAGACGCATCAAGAAGCTTCTGATTAGAGGCAGGGCAAGATGGCGGACTAGGCAGAAAGATTGCACAGACCCTCTTCAACAAAGAAAAGGGAAACCAATCAACACAGACACAGAAGATAATCTTGGACCCCTAAGCCTTGAAGGAAAGGATGCAGAATTGGACTAAACCCCAACTAGCAGAAGAATTTGCGTGAAAATACCACAAAAAGGAGACCTACAGAGCTGCGGTCTGACAGCGAACTGAGTGACCCTGACAGTACAGGCGGCTCGGAGATACCCAACTGGTAGTAGGACCTAAGAATTAACCTAAAAATCACCCTGCCAGCCAGGGACTGTGCGGACTGTGCACCGTGGCTGGGGAACAAGCAGAGAAGCAACCCCAGGGA
>NW_006922038.1:2054425-2055971 GCF_000298275.1 Orycteropus afer afer
AAAAAAAAAAAAAAAAGCTTCCGATTAGAATACCACCAAGACTAGCTGGGAATTTGCTCACTGTAACAACTATAATACTCTCCAGGGAGGTTCATGTTACTGGATGTCCACTGGTCATTGCCAACCTCATGCTACAGAACCCAGAGATAAAGCACACTGGAGCAGGAAGAGAAGTTCATTCCTGCTGCAGGGTCCCTCCAAATCCCTCTATTGACAAAGCCTAATATCAAGACACCTGGCAAAAGAGAAATGTTTATAGGGTTCAGCTTCTGTGTTACAAACCAAGGCAAAGAAGAGTGAGTTTGGAGCAACAAAGCAATAAATCAGTAACATATGAAACATGTTAAACAAAGTTCTAATTTCATAGATTCTTCCAATTATTCCTACTGCTAGGGAGAAAAGATGAAGAACTGAGAAAAGTGGCTTCTGTTAAATCATATATTTAGCTTCTTTTTCTCCTGGAAGCAATTAAAGTTACAGTAAATAATTTTTTAAGCATAAAACCCTAATGAATAAATATGATGGGGAAAAGATTCCAAGAAATAAAAAATTTTAACAAAGAAAGGAAGAAGCAAATGGAGGTGTGGTATGTGATGTTGAGTAGTGGCAGCTATACTCAAGATACCCATAGAGAGCATGGGAGTCAGTTTGCTTCACAGAGCCTCTAAAGAGTATGTCATTTGGAGGCATCAGGTGTTATAAAAGTCAAGGATGAGGAACAACTGAAAAAGTAGAGTGCAGATGAAAGGCTTTTTGTGGAGCAGTTGTTCCCTATCTCTTCCCTCACCCCACGTAGCCGAACAACTACGTGTGTACACACACACATACACACAGGGGCAGAAGATCAGTGATTTATTCTGGAGAAGTCAAATAGAGAAGATTCAAGGTATCAGGCAAGAACACAAGAGAAGAGAGAAGCCAAGAGCTAGAAACAGGATTTACATGAAATTTCTACTTTTGGGAATATGCCTCCTAAGCAAAAGATTAGAGGAATCTTCTTTTCAGATACCTAATAGCCCCAAATAAAAGGTTACCAAATAATAGCCCCAAATAAAAGGTATCAGATATGAAGGTAGCTATCAGTTGCAGTAACATGAATATTATTTATTAAAAGGTCCTATTCACACTTTCAATGCTTCCAATCAGCTTTCTGATCATCACTAGTAATTATGAATGGACAACCAGACATTTGATAAAAAGCCTCCGACATAAGAAAAGCCCAAAACACAACAAAAGTTCCCAAATTTTGGAAAAATCCCCAAAATACAGCAATTGGAGAGAAGAAAGAGGAAGAAGAAGAGGAGGAGGAAAAGAAAAGCTATATTAAATAAGCTAAAATGAATGAAATGGAGATATAAGAAAAGACATTGCAGATACAAGGAAAAAAAGACAGGATGTTATATAGGTGTTCTGGTTCCCTAGTGCTGCTCTGACAAGAATACACCACAAATGGGATGGTCTTAACAAACAGGAGTTTATTCTTACAATTTGGAGGCTTTAAGTCCAAGTTCAAAGTGCCAGGCTCTAGGGGCTGGGTGAAAGCCCC
>NW_006922038.1:2056071-2088005 GCF_000298275.1 Orycteropus afer afer
CATTTCTTAACTCAGACAGTGGCTGGCTGCTGAGGCAGAGAAGCCTCAAGGTTGACAATAAAAGGGCACAATCCCGACGTTACCAAACTGCATGGCAGGCCATTAACTTAAGTCCATTGTAAGTCCCAAGGTCGGCAGAGCATAGCAGGCTGCTGAGCAACGACACGGCTACATGCAGGGTCCAAGCATCCATAAACTAGAGACCATTCTCAAAGCTTTTCCTTATATACAGGAAGCAGACCACATTCCCAAAGGCAGCTACTCAGCTGCTTGTGGTAGATCCCACCACAGAGTTGATTGCCAGTCTCCTCATGGGGATTAACTACCACCAGCTGCCCAGCCACTCAACCAGGCCCAGCCAAATTGACACACAAACCGAACTACCACAATGGGTAAGGGTGGAGGAATAACAATTGAAAAAATCAAAAATTTTTAGGCAAAATAAGAAATGTACTGCAATGGTTGGAAGATAAAAATAAACATTTCATAAAGTAGAAAAATAAAACTAGGAGAATAAAAAGATAAGAAACTGAGCGTTAACCCAAGAAACCCAACTGCAGATTAATGAACAGAATAAACAGAAAGCAAGGATTTTTAAAATTCATAACAGAGTAACATTTCCCAAAACTAAAAAATATAAGTTTCTAGATTGAAAGAAGAGCCCACCATACCCAGGACAGTGAATGATAACAGGTAAACACATGGGGCTTCCTGAAATTTCAGAGCACTAGGGAATAAAAAAGGAAAGCTCTATATATTTCCTTAAGAAAGAGAGGCAAAGCAATTGACAAAAAATTTGGAATCAAATCCCATCAAACTTTTCAATAACAAAACTAGAATTTAGAAAGCAATGGAGAAATGACATCAAAATTCTAAGACAAAATAATTTGCAACCTAGTTTTGCATTGCCAGCCAAACTACCAACCAAGTATGGAAGGAGATTAAAAAACATTTTCAGAGAAGCAAGGATTCAAACAAATTATTATCACCATGAACAATGTCTTAGGAATGGTTCATATCCTAGGAACATGTGCTCCAGCAAAATGAGGGAGGAACCAAGACAAAGCTTTCTAGGAAACAGTGGCTAAAATGCAAGAACAAAAAGGAAACCAACAGATTAAGCTGTGCTTTAGGCCTAGGAAACAACCATCTGGATGGAAACATCAGAGGGAAAGACTCTCGGAGAGAAAAAGCCATGGAAAGAAGAATTAATGTATAGATCATTTGATTTATTTAATCATTTTGAACAGAATCTTGGTAATTTAGAAATATGATTGCTGTTATTGTTGTTCTTAGGGGCTGTCAAGTAGGTTTCAAGTCATAGTGACCCTCAGTACAACAGAACACAACACTGCCCAGTCCCACACCATCCGCACAATCACTGCCATTCTTCAGCACATTGTTACAGCCACTATGTCAATCCACCTCCTTAAGGGTCTTCTTTTTCACTGACCCTCTACTTTACAAAGCTTGATATCTGTGGTGTAATAAATTACTTAGTGTGGCTTTTCTACCCATAAGTCTTTGTAAACTCCAAGGTGGGATTTTCTATGAGCAACTGAGGAGCTCCTGATTGCTGAAGTTGTCCACCTGGAGTATTTCTGTTGGGAGTGGCACACAACAATGTTCTGGGAGGTGCCCACTCTCTCTCAGGTGCTTAGAGTTCTGATGCTATGATTGGCTAGTTTGGCCACTCTGCCGGGCTCAAAAGGAGGTCTCCTAAAGGCAGAACTCTCTCTGACTGCTGGTTGAGGAAGACACGCTCCTGAAGGAGACACACACTCCTGAAAGAGACACGTGCTGCTGGGAAAGAGGCTCCAGAGACACGCATCGCTGAGTGAGACACCGAGGGACCAGCACTGCTGGGAAAGAGACTGCGAGAGACTGTTGGCTGAGGGACGGTGGGCTGGGAGAGAGACTGAGTATTCTTTCTGAACTTGAGTTGTAGCCTGGTGCTTGCTTCCCTAATAAACCCCGTAATCCGTGAGTTCTGTGTGGCCACTGCAGTGAATTATCGAACCCAGGAGAGAGGTGGTGGGTGCTTTGGGGGGAACGGTTGGTGAAAAGACTGGAGAGAGGCAGCATGTTTGGCCTCTCAGGAATAGGCTTTGGGCTATTGATAGTAATTCTGTCTTCCTCTTGTGGGATTAGAGGAGGTCAGAACATGTGGCTTCCTTGCCATTTTAGCAATATCCTTCTCCAGGAACTGGTTCCTCCTGACAACATGACTGAAGTACGAAACATGGAGTGGAGTCATTCTCCCTTCTAAGGAACACTCTGGTTGTACTTCTTTCAAGACAGTTGTTTGTTCTTCTGGCTGTCCAGAGTATATTCAGTAACCTCACCAACACCACAATCCAAATGCATCAATTCTTCTATGGTCTCCCTCATTCATTGTCCAGCTTTCACATGCATACAAGACCATTGAAAAAAAAATGGCTTGGGTTCTGCACACTTAGTCTCCAAGTGACACCTTTGTCCTTTAACACTTTAAAGAGCTCTATTGTAGCATATTTGCCCAATGCAATATGTCATCTGATTTCTTGACTGCTTGTTCCATGGATGTTGATTGTATATCCAAGTAAAATGAAATCCCTGACAACTTCAATCTTTCCTCCATTTATCATGAAGTTCCTTATTGGTCCATTTGTGAGAATTTTTGTTTTGTTTGACATGTAATCCATTTTGAAGGCTGTAGTCTTTGATTTAATCAGTAAGTGCTTCAAGTCCTCTTCACTTTCAGCAAGCAAGGTTGTATCATTTGTATATTGCAGTAGTGAATGAGTCTTCCTCAAACCCTGATGCCATGTTCTTCTTCACATAGTTCACCTTCTCAGATTCTTTGCTCAGCATACACATTGAGTAAGTATGGTGGAAGGATCCAACCCAGATGCACACCTTTCCTGATTTTAAACTATGCAGTATCTCCTTGTTCTTTTCAGACGACTGCCTCTTGGCCTTTGTACAGGTTCCTCACGAGCACAATTAAGTGTTCTGGAATTCCCATTCTTCACAATGGTATCCATAATTTGTTATGATTCACACCATCAAATGCCATTGCAGAGTCAATAAAACACAGGTAAATATCTTTCTACTATTATCTGCTTTCAGCAGTGATACGTCTGCTATTCTCTGACATCAGCAATGATGTCCCTTGTTCGATCTCCTCTTCTGAATCTGGCTGGAATTTCTGCCCTTCTCTGTTGAAGTATTGCTGCAACTGTTTTTCAATTATTTTCAGTAAATTTTACTTGTGTGTTATATTAATGATTATGGTCAAAAATGTTTGCATTCAATTGGATCACCTTTTCTGAAAAGAGCACACATATGGATCTCTTCCACTCAGTTGCACAAGTAACTGTCTTCCAAATTTCTTGGCATAGATGAGTGAGGGCTTTCAGCATTACAAGCGTTTGATGAAACATCTCCATGGGTATTCCATCAACCCTGAACCTTGTGTTTCACCAGTTCTCTCAGTGCAGTGTGGACTTTTCCTTCAATGCCATTGCTTCTTGATCATATGCTGCTGCTGAAATTGCTGGATGTCTACCTATTCTTTTCAGTAGAGTGACTCTGTGAGTTCTTTCTATTTTCTTTTGATGCTTCCTGCATTGTTCAATATTTTGCCTGTAGTACGTTTCAGTATTGCAACTCAAGGTTTTCATATTTTTCTTCACTTCTTTCAGCTTGAAAAATGTCAAGTATGTTCTTACCTTTTGATTTTCTAACCTCAACTCTTTACACATTTCATTATACTACTTACTTTGACTTGAGCTCCATTTTGAAACCTTCTCTTCATCTCTTTTACTTCATCATTTCTTCCATTAGTTTTAGCTACTCTCCATTCAAGAGCAAGTTCTGGAGTCTCTTCCAACATCCATTTTGGTCTTTTCCTTCTTTCCTGTCATACTAGTGACCTTTGCTTTCTTCATGTATGATGTTCTTGATGTCATTCCACAATGTGTCTGGTTTTAGGTCACTGGTGTTCATTGCATTAAATCTATTCTTCAGATGGTCTCTAAACTCAGGTAGAATATACTCAAGATCATATATTGGCTCCTGTGGTCATCTTTTAATTTTCTTCAGCTTCAACTTAAGCTTGCGTATGTGCAGTTAATGGTCTGTTTGAGTCTGCCCCTGGCCTTGTTTGGCCTGATGATATTGAGGTTCTCTATCATCTCTTTCCAGAGATATAGTCAATTTGTTCCTGTGTATCCCATTTAGTGAGGTCTGGGTGTACAGTTGCTGTTTATGTTGTTGAGAAAAGGTATTTGCAATTAATTAAATCATTGGTCTTGCAAAATTCTATCAGGTGACTTCTAGCATCATTTCTATCACCAAGGCCATATATTCCAATCATTGATGCTTCTTCTTTGTTTCCAACTTTCACATTCCGATCATCAATAATTATCAATGCATCTTGATTGCATGTTTAATTAATTTCAGACTGCAGAAGTTTCAACTCCTTCATATTAGGTTTTAGTGGTTGCTGTGTACATTTGAATAACAATACTATTAACTGATATCCTCAGTTAATCAGTTCATCATGCTGAGTAAAGTGAGGACCAGTGAAAAAGGAGAAGATCCTCCCTGAGATGAATTGACACAGTGGCTGTGATCATGGGCTCAACCATGGCAATGATTGTGAAGGTGGCATGGTCCTGGGCAGTGTTTTGTTCTGTTGCACATAGGGTTACTATAAGTTGAAACCAACTTGATGACACCTAACAATGACAATAAGTATTAACTGGTCTTCCTTGTAGGTGTATAAATATTATCCTATCACTGATAGCATTGCACTTCAGAATAGATCTTGAATTGTTCTTTTTGATGATGAATGTTATGTCATTTCCTTTCAATTTGTCATTCCTGGCATAGTAGATCATATGATTGTCCATTTCAAAATGACTGATACAGTCCCTTTCAGCTCACAAACGTCTAGGATCTTTATGCATTCCATTTCATTTTTGACAACTTCCAGTTTTCTTAGATTCATACTTTGTACATTCCATGTTCCAATTACTAATCTATGTTTGTAGCTGTTTCTTCTCATTTTGAGTTGTGCCACATCAGCAAATGAAGGTCTCAGAGGCTTTACTCCATCCACATCATTAAAGTTGCCTCTGTTTGCAGAAGGTAGTTCTTCCCAGATGTATTTTGGGTGCCTTCCAACCTGAGGGCTTCATCTTCCAGCACTATATAAGACAACATTTCATTTCTATTCACCAGGTTTTCAGTGGCTAAATTTTTCAGAATGGGCCACAATGATGGAACATGGAAAAGGTAAGTACACAAAAAGGTGAAGAAATGAAACATGAGAAAAATATTAACTCTAGGAGAGAAACAAAATGATATATAAGAAAGAAGGCAAAATCATGATACAGTTTCAGCTATGAAATTTTTTCATAGTAATATTAAGCTTGACTATTGATTTGACCAAAACATTTGATGATAATTTTAATGAACATGGGAATAGAAGGTACTTGGGGAAAAGGGGTGAAGGAAAGAAAATGAGACAGCTAAATCTTCATCTATCATAACAGAATGTCAGTAAATAACATTATAAAAGTGATAAATTAAGAAATAACAAAGTAGGCATTTTATTTAGAAATATGGAGGTAAGTACAAGAAAGAAACAGCCAAAAGAGTTGAAAGGGGTTGCCTATGGGAAATTGGACTGGAGTATAGGGAATACTTAGGAGACTTCTTTCTTTCATTACAAGCCATTTAATATTTGAGTTTTAAACTATACATTACTTTATTAAAAATTAAATTTCAGAAACAAAGATTTGGGCTAGGAGGAGATTGGAATGAGAGGTGACAGGCAGCTACCTGAGAACTGAGGCACCTTTGGAATCTAATAATATTGGAATGAGTTCTTGAATTCCTTCAGCTCTGTGGAAAGAGGGCTCATGTTATTTCAACTGGACATTAAAGAAAAAAAAAAGAAAAAGAGACCAGAAGACTGAAGCACTCAAGAATATTCAAGTTAAAAGCAAAACACAAAATTCATGAACTTTAATAAACACTGGAGTCTTTTATGGCTTAATCTTTGCAGAATAGCAATCAAAAGTCATTCAAAACTAGCTCCTTTTTAAAAGCATGAAAGGAAATTCAATGCATAATCCACCTCAATCATTTTAAAAACCCTAACCCTTGTCTTCACTTCTCTTGCCCTCACAATGGAGCTTATAATTCAAACTGTACTCTCCAGGCACCAACTGCCCAGCTCTTGATCATGCAGATAGATTTGGCTTCTCTCCCTTCTCTTGGCTTCTGTGGTTTTGTCCCTAGGCATGTATTCTTTCAATTTTACATTCAGTAAAGTAGGGAGGCAACACCTTTTCTTTAGTCGATGGAATTGGAGAAGACAGGGAAGCATAACAAAGTAATAAATCATGTCCTCATCCCAGTCATATGATTTTCATGGCTGTCTTAGTTTCCTAGTTCTGGCATAATGGAAATACCACAAGCAGGTGGCATTCCAAAACAGAAGTTTATATTCTCACAGTCTAGGAGGCTGCTATAACAATAGCAGGTGATGTCAAGTTGGTTCTACCACATAATGACCCTATGCACAACAGAATGAAACCTTGCCCTGTCTTGTAACATTTTCACAACAGTAGGTATGTCAGAGTCACTGTTGCAGCCACTGTGGCAATCCATCTCATTGAGGGTCTTCCTCTTTTTCACTGACCCTCTACTTCATGAGGAGGTGAGACTTCATCTTACATACATTAGAAATGTTACCAGAAATGATCAAATCCTGGATGAAGACATCATGCTTGATAAAGTAGAAAACGTAGGAGGCAACATGCCCAATTTAGGGCACCAGCTATAAGGGAATGCTTCCTCTCTGTTGGCTCTTGGGGAAGATCCATGTCTCTTTCAGCTTCTGTAGCCCCGGGGTTCCTCAGTTCTTTGACAATTTTCACATGGCATCCATCGTCCTCTGTGTTTACTTCTGTGTCTAATCTGTTCTTTCTTAAAAAAAATATTAAAATATGTTATTGTGCCTTAAGCGAAAGGTTACTGAGCAAATTAGGTTCCCATTTAACAATTTTTATACAAATTGCTCTGTGACAATTGATTACAATTTTCACAATGTGTCAGCATTCTCATTATTTCCATCCTATTTGTTCTGTTTCCATTGATCTAGCTTCCCTGTTCTTCCTTGACTTTTCCTCTTTGCTTTTGGGTAAATGTTGACCATATAGCTGATTATTTAAGGGAGCACATTACTCGTGGGTGATATTGCTTATTCTATAAGCCTATCTATTAATTAGGAGCTCTGGTAGCGTAGTGCCTAAGGCACTTGACTGCTAACCAGAAGGCTGGCGGTTCAAACCCACCAGCCACTCCTTGGAAGGAAGTTGGGCAATCTACTTCTGTAGTCATACCACCTGGGAAACCCAAGGAGGGGTCGCTATGAGTCAGGTCTGACTCGGCACATAACAATAATATCTGTTAATTGGCTGAAAGGTGACCTCCAGGAGTAGCTTCAGCTCCAAGTTCAAAGAGTATTTTAGGATGTTAGTTTTTGTTGGTCCAATAACTCTGTCTAGTTTATTTTTATTTGAACAGAGGCAGAGATCAAAACGATGTATTATTCCTGCAACACAAATTGGATCTGATGATTTGTTATTCTAATCTGCTCTTTTTATAACTCAGGTGTAATTAGGTTTAAGATATACCCTACATTGATAAAGTCCCATTAATATAACAGAATTCTATTCTCCATTGGGGATTACAAAGATAAATGTTGTTGTTGTTGTGTGCCGTCATGTCAGACCCGACTCATAGGGACCCCTCCTTGGGTTTCTGAGGTAGTATCACTACGGAAGTAGATTGCCCCATCTCCCTTCCAAGGAGTGGCTGGTGGGTTTGAACCGCCAGCATTCTGGTTAGCAGTCAAGTGCCTTAGGCACTACGCTACCAGAGCTCCCAAGATAAGTATAGGTGGTGGTGGTGGTGGTGTTATGTGCCGTCGAGTCGGACCCGACTCATAGCGACCCCTCCTTGGGTTTCCGAGGCAGAATATAATATATATTTTGGGGAAAAAATGATTCAATCCATAACATGAGTTAAATTCTAAGACCTGGGAAAAAAATCCCTCACTGTGTTTTGCTTTCTTTGTTATTCCTCCAAAAGGCTATGGAGTGTGATTTCACTTGTGGTGTAAGTTTGTAGAGTTGTGAGCAGAAAATATTTACTGCACCCAGAGGTGTGAGACGAAGACCTCTGGGCTCAAAGAGTCACTGGAATGTAAACTCTCTGAAGATAAGGATTTTTGTCTCCTTTTTTCACTTTTTTTTTTTTTGCTTTATTCACTATTGTGCCCTCAGTGCCTAGAAGAGTGTCTCACAGGAAGTAGATGACTGATAAGCATTTGTTGAAAAGTTGAATTTCTGGCAGCTACTGTCCTAGTAAGGGTCATATACCAGACTTCATCAGGCTCATCAAGCAAGGGCCTTCAAGCAGAAATCTGCAATGCAAGGTTTTTGAAGGTGGTGTTTCTCTTGCAAATTAGGAAAATGACACAGTAGGGTCTACCTCAGCCTCAGCTGGTTGACATGAGGCCATTCCCCTATTCTCAATGTGCTAACAGACTCTGGTTTCCAAGCATACAATGTTGAGTATCTGACCTAATACCAAGGTGAATTCACCTAGGTAATGTCACTCAAGGGCCCCTTACAGTTTGCAAGTCTCACCTGGTGA
This sequence comes from Orycteropus afer afer, assembly GCF_000298275.1. NCBI lineage: Eukaryota > Metazoa > Chordata > Mammalia > Tubulidentata > Orycteropodidae > Orycteropus > Orycteropus afer. The sequence goes on from NW_006922038.1 coordinate 2,064,790, forward strand.
TGCCCCCATTTAATATGCCCTTCATTCATACTTCAATAATAGTAATCTAGTACTTATTGAACTATGTTGTTAGGGGACATTGAGTCAGTTCTGACTCATAGCAACGCTATGTACAACAGAATGAAACACTGCCTAGTCCTACACCTTCCTCACAATCACTTTCCTACTTGAGCCCATTGTTGCAGCCACTGTACCAATCCATCTCACTGAGCACCCTCCCCTTTTTTGCTGACCCTCTACTGTACCTACCATGATATCCTTCTCCAGAACTGGTCCCTTCTGACAACATGACCAAAGTATGAGAGACGAAGTCTGGCCATTCTCATTCCTAAGGAACATTCCAGCTGAACTTCCTACAACACAGATTTGTTTGTTATTCTAACACTCCATGGTACATTCAATACTCTTCACCACAACACAATTCAAATGCATCAATTCTACTCCAGCATTCCTTATTCATTGTCCAGCTCTCATATGCATATGAGGCTACTGAAAATACCATGGCTTGGATCAGGTGCACCTGACACTTTAAAGAGCTCTTTTACAACAGATTTGCCCCATGCAATATGTGGTTTGATTTCTTGATTTCTGCTTCTATGGCTGTTGATTGTGGATCCAGTGAAATGAAATCCTTGAAAATTTCCATCTTTTCCCCATATATCATGATGTTGCTTATTTTTCCAGTTGTGAGAATTACTGTTTTCTTTATGTTGAGGTGTAATCCATACCGAGGCAGTAGTTTTTGATTTTCATCAGTAAGTGCTTCAAATCTTCTCCACTTTCAGCAAGCAAGGTTGTGTCATCTGCATATCATAGGTTGTTAATGAGCCTTCCTCCAATTGTGATGCCATGTTCTTCTTCATATAGTCCAGCTTCTTGGATTTTGTGCTCAGCATGCCAATTGAAAAGTATGGTGAAATGATATAAACCTAACATTCACCTTTCCTGATTTTAAACCATAGCTGTAAGATCTATTTTCAAGAATTAGCCAAGGAAAACCTAACAGTGCTGGAAGATGAGTCCCCTAGGTTGAAAGGCACTACACAATAGCTACAGCAATCAACTCAAATAATAGATTTCAATGGATCATGAAGATTGTGCAGGACCAAGCAACAATTTTTTCTATTGTACATAAGGTCACCATGAGTTGGAACCAACTCCAAGACAACTAACAACAACAACATCATCTTATAAAACTAAAGGTCTGGGATAGGACCCATAAACCAAAAATCAAATATAGACCTGTCATTCCAGAGACTGTGGAATTTAAAAAACAAGGCCCGATGGAGGAGGAGAGGAATTATCATGAACACACACACAGCAAAAGTGAAACACAGTCGCAGATCTTCAGAGTATACAGACATGTAGGAGGAACTGTGGGCTCTGTGGAGCTAGGAGGAAGATTTAGGGGTCAGTCAGCCAAGGCAGGTAAAGGGGAAGCTCTTCTGCTTTCTCTCCTCAGTAAGACTCAACTGGGTATGATCCTTAAGAACAAATTAAAATAACAGAGAGCAAGTTAAAAGGCCTCTTTCTCAGGGTCTCAGATGGCCGATAGACATGTTTTGAAACAAGCTATTTGATGTGGACTTGGCTTTGCTCTGACCTAGGACAACTCTACTTCGTTTCCCAAGAGAGGAGAGTATGTCTTTTCTACTTGAGAGGAAAAAAATAGAGGTAAAAGAATTTCCCATTATAACCTGGTCTGCTTTGTTATTTTAGTGCCTACTGTCATCTAAGTCATTTCAAAAATCTGAAGTCTTATTTTTAAATTCATAATGTTGACCAAAGAGGCTTGCCTTTATTATGCTCATAAATCATTCATACCTCCTTCATAACAAAGAATTTTTTAAAATTTTTATAATGCTTTTTCCCCTTCTTTCTCCCCAACACAAGAGGAAATGAGAATAATATTTTATGTTAATAGGAACAAAATGTTCAAAATGTATGCGCTGTATAGAAATCTTATAAAATGTTTCAGTGGAAACATTTTTTAACCAACAAAGGAAATGAAACACAAAAAGCCACATTAAAAGAATGTTGATGATTTTTACTTTAACGAGGAAACTGAGAGGAATGGATTATGGGTGGGTGGAGGAGAGCCCCTGAGAGAAAACTATAGTCTATAGGTCTCATGTGGTTGGGGTTTTCTGAGGGCTTCACATACCTCCCACTTCTCTCCCTCTGGCACAGATCCCAAAAGACAGCCCAGTCCAGCAGTCAGGTATACCTCCCTGCTAGTCAGCCCCTTGGAAAGGCCAAGAAAGTTCCTGAGGAGTCAAAGTCCCTGAGCTCAGCCTCCAGGGACTGAGGTCCCTGCCACCACCAGTTTCCATCAAGTTGACGGCAACTCATGATGACCTCATGTGTTCCATTGTGTTCCACAGGGTTTTCAATGGCTGATTTCTTTTTTGGAAACAGCTCACCAAGCCTCTCTTCTGAGGTACCTCTGCACTCAGACCTCCAATTTGGCAACTAGCAGCCTAGTGTGTTAACCATTTGTACCCCTGGTACTGAGACAGGCATTTCTGTAGCAGGAATCTCCTCATGCCAGAAAAACGGCATGACTTCTTGCCCTGGGTAATTGTTCCAAAAATATCAGAGGGCCAAGGGGGATTAAAGAAGGCAATTAAGAACCATGCATCTGAGACAGAACTGATGGGAAATAAGAGGAGTTAGAGGGGTGGGAAATGTCTTCTGTTGCCATTTCTTTGGCACTAACAGAGTAACCTATGGATGGTTGCAAACACTCCAGTGCCTGCCATCTTGTGCACACTGCAGTGGAATAGTTTGACTTGCAGTGGGACAGCAGTGTGGGACCACCAGGCTTCCTGGCTTCCAGATGGATTTATTACACATATTTTCTGATGTTAGCATCTGATGGGGGAACATCTACCTGACTCATACACAAGTTGATGGGGCCACTACACAGTGTGAGAAGGACTTTCAATCCAGAGGCAAAAATAAAACAGTTACCTTTGAGTCACTTCCAGCTAATGGTGACTCCAAGTATGTCAGAGTCAAATTGTGCTCTGTTGGGTTTTCATTGGTGGATGTTTTAGAATTCAATCACCAGGGCTTTTTTCTAAGATGGCTGTGGGTGACCTTGAACCTCCAACTTTTCCATTAGGAGCTGAGTATGTTAACAATTTGTACTCCTAAGGCAGGATAAATGAAATGAGCAGCTTCCCTTCTGCATGAGTTTTGAGAAATCAAGAAGGGCCCTCACATCCTACACCACCAAAGTTCATCACTAAGGTACTCATATCTAAAATATTTTAAATGCAATAGTTACTTATGTGCTCTGAATTAGTTTCACTCTATTAAAATGCTTTGTTAGATATTCACAGTTCTAGCAATAAATGAGTCACAGTTTTTGAAGAGCAGATTTGACATTTGAGGAAGGAAGAGAGAAGAAAGTAAAAACCATATTTTCACAACATACCCATTGCCATTGAGTTGGATCTGACTCATGGAGACACCTCCTTGGGTTTCCAAGGTGGTATCACTATGGAAGTAAATTGCCCAACCTTCCTTCTGAGGAGCGGCTGGTGGGTTTGAACTGCCAGCCTTCTGGTTAGCAGTCAAGTGCCTTAGGCACTATGCTACCAGAGCTCCCAAAGTCCTTGGTGTAGGGCCTTTCTATATTTATCTCATTTAGTTCTCACAGTAGCCCTTGTGAGTAGGTATTAGCTCCTGTACTAGTTATTCTTCACTTGCCAACCCTCCTTCACCCTCATTCATCCACTTTTTGCCCTTGTGGAATGTATTGCCCAGGCTCCCTTGCTGGATGGTTTCTGTTTGGAATCAGCCAATGGGAGTCATTGGTATAAGATCACAGGGCAGGAAGTGGGAGGGATCATTTCCCTGTTTCTTCTCTATTTTCTAGGGGAATGTCTGCCTTCAGCTATTTTTTGTTACATGCTATCTAATATACACATTTTATTGCATTGCTTGCATTACTACAATAAATACTAAAGGGAATATATCCATGACCATAGTTAAGTTTGGCATATGAAATTTCTACATATGCATTTGTGTGTGCTATAAGAATGTCCATAGACATTAGACAATATTGCTAACAGGGGCAAAGTTATGATAACTTCTCAGCCTCAGCCCTCCACCCTGAGGGAGCTAGTTGTTGGGCTTGTGGGCTTATGGCCATGGTCACAGAGGACGTCAAGCTCAATTGGCATAACATACTACACAAAAACATTTTTCTACATCCTACTTTGGTCAATAGCAACTGGGGTCTTAAAAGCTTGCAAGTGGCTATCTAACATGCAACAGTTGGTCTTTCCTCATCTAGAACAAAGAAGAATGAAGAAAATCAAAAACACATGGAAGCAATTAGTCCAAGGAACTAGTGGATATGTGAACCTCAGCCTACCTGACCCTGAGACCGGAAGAACTAGATGGTGCTGGTTACCACTGTCAACTACTTGGAAAGGGATCAAAATAAGAGATCCTGGATTGAGTGGGACATGGAACAAGTAGACATGGAACAAAACTCAAAATCACAAAAACAAGGATTACTGGTCTGATAGAGAGTGCTGAAACCCCCAAGACTATGTCCCCTAGTCACCCTTCAGGCCTGGAATTGAACTAACTCCAATGGCTTCCAGGCAAAAAGAAGACAGGTGTATCGGGTAAACATTTACACCAGGTAGGTATACTCCTTAGAACAATCAACCATGGGAGAGCAGAAGGGCAGTATTTGCATAGGGAGATAGCTCAGAGGGCAGGAATGCATGGGAAAGAAGAACAGAGGGAAAAGTGCCACAAGGAGGAAGTGGAAATAGGGCTGTTACATTGTGGGAATTGCAATCAATATCATAAAACGAAACATGTATGAACTGCTGCGTGGAAAATGAATTTGCTCTGTAAACTTTCACTCAAATCACAATAAAAAATTAAAATTTTAAAAAATTAAATTTAAGAAATGAAGATTTAAGCTGAGGAGAGAAGACTAGACAGAGAAGTCATAGGCAGCCACTTGCGAACTAAAGCACTTCCCTTGGAGCCTGTAACTACTGGAGACTTATCCAGAAGACACGTGAGGACCAATGCTACTTCAGACACAGCCATCAACTCTGAACGCCAAGTAGCACAAGATGGGGCACATGTCTTCTAAATCTCTTCTCATTCAGGTGAGTTCCATGTCTCACTGTCGCGGCTGTTAGGTGTCATCAAGCTTGCTCTGACTCATAGAGACCTCATGTAAAGCAGAAGGAAATGCTGCCTGTTCCTGCACCATCCTCAAAATAATTGCTGTGTTTGAGCCCACTGCTGCGGTCACTGTGTCAGTCCATCTCACCGAGGGTCTCCCTCTTTTTCACTGACCCTCTACGTTGCCAAGCATGATGTCTTTCCCTAGGGACTGATCTCTCAGGATCATGTCCAAAGTATGTGAGATGAAGTCTTGCCATCCTTGCTTCTAAGGAGCATTCAGGCTGTACATCTTCCAAGACAGATTCAGTTCTTCTGGCATTCCACGTTATATTCAATATTCTTTGTCAACACCATAATTCAAATGCATGAATTCTTCTTCAGTCTTCCTTATTCATTATCCAGCTTTCACATGTATATGAGGCAAATGAAAATACCATGGCTTGGGTCAGGCGCTCCTTAGTCCTCAAAGTGATATCTTTGCTTTTTAAGATTGTAAAGACGTCTTTTGCAGCAGATTTGTCCAATCTAATATTTCACTTGATTCCTTGACTACACTTCCATGAGTGCTGATTGTGGATCCACGTAAAATGAAATCCTTGACAACTTCAATATTTTCTCCATTTATCAGCATGTTGTTCATTGGTCCAGTTGTGAGGCTTATTGTTTTCTTTGTGTTGAGATATTATACCCTGTCTTCTGGCTGTGGCATTTTTCATCTCTCCTCATTTAGAAGAGAAAATCCTGATAACATCTCTAGGCTCTAAAGCCCATTTGCTCTCAGAAGAAGTAAATAGATCTTTGGCAAATAGTACATCTCTGTCCAGTTCTGATGTCTGGGCTTTGTTCAAACTCTGTCTCCACCATGAGCCGTGCCAGCTGATAGGCAGTCTAATGAAATGGCAGTGGTGACAGGTGCTTGTCTCATTGGTTCTTACTGACACAGCAAAAGAACCCAGACCAAGTCACTTCTTGCTTCACTAACAAGATGAAATAAAATTTATAAGAGCACTAAATACTGGATTTTTACTGCCCACGTAGAAATGGCACAAAGTAAACACACCACATAAATAATGAGAACATCAACTGTTTCCATATCCCTGGGATTTTATTACCTAAAATGTGTTATATTGAAAGAGGGTAGTTAATATAAAATATGATTTTCCTTTTATTACACTCCTTTTGTTTTGAATTTGAAGGGTCTGCTATTTGAGGCATGTTTTGATGTTGGTAAATAAAGACCTTTTTTTTTTTTTTAACTACACAGCTCATCTGATGTTAACAGAGCAGCTGTTAATCTGAAAAAACTGGCCCCTTTGAGTCAGCTATCAAAAATTGACTGTGCAAAATTCAGTATCTGTGAATGGGACCTCTGGCAGGCAGTGAACCGGTGATGGGACATTTCATGGTGATAACAGCCCCTTGCTGTCCGGATCTGCCCCACATTCTGACCTGCTGGTAGATGAGACAAACCTGGGTTGAAAGTAAACATCTGTCATCAAGGAAAGTAATAGAACCAAATTCACAACTTGGGTTAAAGAGACTTGAGCCAGGAAGGATCACATAGCTTATTGCTCCTTCTAGGAAGTTTATTAATAAATTCTAAATGTGTTGTGCTTTGCAAATAAAAGATATATGAAATGTTATCTTTTTCCTAAAGAGAGCTTCATTAAAGATGCAGAGTAAAAAAAAAATGTCAAATGAGCTAGAATAGCCAAAATTCCATTGAGTCTGATGACTAAGATGGAGCTTACCCAGAGTTCAGAGATAATTAATGTTCCTAATGAGGACCAAGTAATATATATCAGACAGTGTTTCATTCCTATTCTTAAGGTTTTCACTGGATTCTTGGAGAAGTGGATGGCCCCTTCCTTCTTCTGAATCTGTCTTAGTCTGGAAACTGCTGAAATCTGTCCACTCTGGGTGACCCTGCTGGTATTTGAAATACCGGTGGAATAGCCTCCAGCCTCACAGCAACACACAAGCAACCACAGTATGACAAACTGACAGACAACATGAAGAAATAAACAATCCTCACAACTGGACCAATAAGCAGCATCATGATAAATGGGGAAAAGATTGAAGTCGCCAAAGATTTCATATTACTTAGTACCACAATCAACACAGTAGCCAACAAGAATTCAGACAACATACTGCACTGGGCAAATCTGCTGCTAAATACCTCTTTAAAGTGCTGAAGAGCAAAGATATCTCTTTGAAGACTGAGGTGTGCCTAACCCAAGTAGCGTAGTGCCTAAGGCACCTGACTGCTAACCAGAAGTCTGGCTGTTTAAACCCACCAGCCACTCCTTGGAAGAAAGGTTGGGCAATCTACTTACATAGTGATACTATCTCGGAAACCCAAGGAGGGGTCACTATGAGTCAAGTCCAACTTGACGGCACATAACAACAACAACAATGCAAGCCATGGTGTTTTCAATTGCCTCATATTCACATGAAAGCTGCACAATGAATAAGGAAGACTGAAGAAGAGTTGATGCTTCTGAGTTGTGGTGTTAGAGAAGAATGCTGAAGTACCATGGACTGTTAGAAGAACTAACATATCTGTTCTAGAAGAAATGTAGCCTGAATGCTCCTTGGAAGCAAGAACGGCCAGACTTCATCTCATCTACTTTGGCTATGTTGTCAAAAGGGACCATTCCCTGGAGAAAGATATCATGCTTGGTAAAGTGGAGGGTCAATGAAAAAGGGGAAGGCCCTCAACAAAATGGATTGACACAGTGGCTACAACAATGGACTCAGGTATAGCAAGGATTATGAGGCTAGTGCAGGACCAGGCAGTGTTTCATTCTGTTGTACGTAGGGTCACTGTGGGTCAGGGCTAACTCAACAGCACCCAACAGCAACAACATAATGGCCAAAATAATACACTCACTCCTCACTTGTAACTTGGTTATGTTCCAAAGACCAGGTTGTTAGGTGAAAATTAGCATCATGCAAAAAAGGAGGATGACCACATCAGATCACAAAGTGGAGAATGACTACATCATTATGTAACTGCCAAATTTCATCATTATGTAACTGCCAAACTGAGAATCATGACCCAGCCAAGATGACACATAACTATAACCATCACTGACAGTGTTACTCTCACCTCACATCTCAGCATTTTGCACTACCAGAGGTATGTTGTTAACATGCAAAATAGAGAGTAGATTCTTTACTATTGTCATAAATGTGAACTGTTAGATAATGAGACAGTCAATAAAGAATAAGGTTGCTTTCTTGTGCTATAGAGAGAGAGAGAGAGAGTAGTAAGTACATTGATGTCTGGCACGTTGCCTGATATGCAGTAATAAATGTGAATTGTTGGCAGTATTAGTAGTAACAATAATAGCAGCAGCAAAAGTAGTAGTAGTAGCAATAGTATTAACAGTGATATTTTCCTCAATAAACTGGTTAGTATCTTTGTTATCATTATTATAATCCCTCAACAGATGAGCAAGGGACCAGAATCTGGGCTTGGTATAATGATGGCTAGAGAGGATTCTGCAGCCCAAGCAGAAAAGTAGAGAAGGTAAAGAAGTGGAAGTGGAGGCGTTAGCCTAAGCCCCAGGATTCTGGGCACCCCTAAGGCTCCAGAAAAAGAGCTTACCAACAAGGACCCCTCTAGCATAAAAGAAGCAGACCACCACTGACAAAAACTAAGTCTGGTCTAGGGTGACCAACTTGTCCCAGTTTGCAAGAGATTTTCCCAATTTTAAAACTAAAAGTCCAACCAGCCAAGAAGCCCCTCAGTCTCAGGACAGGTAGAATGTTTGGTTAGCCTAGTCTGGTCTTACAAGTGTTCACTGAATTTGAAATCTTCCATACTGATCACATCTTGGGTGCTTCATCACGTATCAGACCTACTGCATTGTTTTTCTATATATTCCTGAAAAGCTGTGCTGTTCTGAGATTTGCATCTGTTATGTAGGGTCACTATGAGTAAGAATCAACTCGATGACATGCAACAACAACATGGATTGAATTGTATCCCCAGAGAAAATGTTGAATTTCTGGCCCTTGTACCTGTGGATGCAATCCTGTTTGGAAAAAAATGTTTATTTTACTATAAACGAGGTCATACCAGAGTAGGGAAGGTTCTAAACCTAATCACTTCTAAGTTATTAAAAGAACAGAATACGCACAGAGAAACACACAAGGGGAAGACAGACATCAAGGAATATCAAGGAACACCAAGTAATTCCATGGAGCGCAAGTAACTTGGTGAGACTCAAGGAAAGATCCTCCCCTAGAGGTTGTGTTTTGATAAGGACTTCTATGCTTCAAAACTGTGAGAAAATAAATTCTTGTTGTATAAAGACACCCACTTATGGTATGTTTTGTTACAGCAATGTTGTTGTTGTTGTTGTTATTTGCCGTCGAGTGGGCCCCGACTCATAGCAACCCCTCCTTGGGTTTCTGAGGCAGTATCACTAGGGAATTAGATTGCCCAACCTTCCTTCCAAGGAGTGGCTGGTGGGTTTGAACTGCCAGCCTTCTGGTGAGCAGTCAAGTGACTTAGGCACTATGCTACCAGAGCTCCCACAGCAGTGCTAAGTAACTAAAACATTATTCAGTGAATTGTTATTTTATTTTTTATAAACTGAGTATTCACCTATCATTCTCTTGCTCCTCCTATTTGGTGATGCATAGATAATCACATCTCTAATTTCCCACTGTTGTTTTATTATAATTAGATTTTCTTTCTAATATCTAGCATGTTAATGTTAAACCATGCTGGGACAGAGCTACTGTGTGTTATCAGAACCAGCTGTTCGGCTTTCAACTACTCTGAATAGACTGAGTAGGAACAGAAGCATAAAGGTATTGCCTGATGAATAAAGAACACACATACACACACACACACACACAGGGTCAGAGTTAGCACTAAAACTAAACAAACCTGGCACAGCATTCATCAGTTTCATAAATACCAGAAATACCCACATGCTTCTCGTTCAGCATGATATATTTTTCAAGAGAGATGCTTTAAATTTTCCATTTTGTTCCTAGGTAAGTTTTATGCCTCTATAATCTACAACATATGGATCTTATGACATTATGCATTATTTGCATCCCAATAAAACAGCTCATTAATCAAATGGTCTATTGTAACCTCCATCTGCACAAACCACAAAGTACACCAGAGAAGAAGGGTAATTTTCAACTTAGAATGTGTCCTTTTTAATATAATATGTGTCTGATCATATTAAACAATGGTCACATATACAAGAGATGTTAGAATTTTATGAAAGAGCTGGTAGAAAGGACACAACCAGCAATGAAACACAAACACAGTGAACTCCTTTTCTGATTTTAGGCCATGTGTTTGTTTTCCTCTTGTAGAATGGTAGAAGTAATAGTGGCATCAGAACCTATCTAACTTCAAAGGAGATAATAACCAGGATCAGCCCAAAGCTCATCTCTGTGAGGTGGAGGTCAGACATACCTCCACTCTCCAACCGTTTTATCAATTGTGATACCAGACATCCCTAGCACAGCACTCTCTACTTCTCTGGTAGGTTTGATAATCCGTTCCGATGGACACACAGAAGTCATAGATCATACTTACAGTTAAGTGGCTTATTAAAGAACAGGGTGTAACTCAGGAATAGGATCAACAGGCTACAACCAGGGATCAGGAAGCACGTGGGCAAAGTCTCCAGTGTAAGTCAGCTCTATCAGCTCTTCTTTGTCCTCTGAAGGTAGGCTCCTCTTGTCCCTGCTGTCTGTGACCACTGGGTCAGCCACTGTACCCCTTCTGGGCCTCTCGCTGTGTTCAGTTTTACAGGCCTTGACCAGTGGTATAGCTTTTTCAGGAAACTCCTTGCTTCCTCTCTCTGCTTCTTTGTGCTTTCTTCCTTCTGCTTCTCTTTTTGCTATTTTCTGTCTAAAAAATCTCTGTGGGGTGCTACATACGTATACAGACAGACTCTCCATCAATTTCAAGGCATGGCACTCCCACTACAGCCATAAACTAACCAATCCCCTCTTGGTAGGCCACAGACACTTCATTTGTGTAATAGGTGAAACTAGACTACAACTTACCTCATGTGTGTAGTCTACTGACTAATCCCTCCAAGATGCAATGCATATCAATCACAGGGCAGATTGCAGCCCAGAACCAGATAAAAAAAACATCAAAACCAAGTTGTTTTCAATGTAGGAAACACCAGTCAACCTGGACAAAAGTAACAAACACCCTGGTACAGAAAACTATGGCTTAGGAGAAAAATCTCTCAAGCTGTTTTCCCAAGAACTAAGTCAAAAAGCCACAGAGAGGAACTCATTTCACCATACTTTTAGTTGATTTTGAATGTTGTTCTCTTATGATTCAAACAAGGTCTTTTTTGTAACAACCAACATTTAGCTATAATAATGTACAGCTAAACTAGGAACAGGTCAATTTTTTAATTCATTAGAAAAGTAAATTGGAATTGTACACCCACATTGTCTATTTCAAACCCACCAAACCTAAGGAAATATGCATCAGGACCAAAAGCCCAAGTCTCATGGTTCTTTCATATCTTTCCTGACATATGTGCCAGCCAGCGTCCCAGTGGCAAGCAATAAAAGCCAACACAAGCTAACTCAAGCAAAGGAGGATTTCTTTGGAAGGATATTGGTGGACGGCCAGTGGTACTACTAGCATAACCAGTTAGAAGCTGGAGGATAAGACCTGTGAATGACTAGGGAATCAGGGAGATAAAAAGGGACATGGAGCCAGAAGCAAAAAGGCCAGCAATGGACTGGAGAAAGAAAAGTTTGGCCAGAAAACCTCAGCTGCCATTGCTCCTAAAATGAATGACCTCTATTTCTTTGATTTCACGTAAATCACTCTAGGTGCAAAGTTCCAGAAGACAGTAGCTTACAAGGCTGAGATTAAGTCATGAGCCTACCTGGAGTGAAGAGAGGACCTGATTGGGTTTCCCAAGCAGTGAGAACATAGAAGAATATGTGACAATAATTTATGTCACTTATTAAGCTACTACCCAATTCCATTTACATGGAGCTACCATCCAGGAATTCTAGGCTGAAAGACTACGCTCTGTTTTACAAAGATACAGACATTGGAATCAAGTAGACCTGAGGTTCAAGTCCTGGCACCGCTATTCATAAGCATGTCCTTGGACAGCTAATTCACCTTCAGTATGTTTCTATCTCAAACACCATAGATTGTTGTTGTTATTAAGTGATGTTAACTTGAATTTTGAGTCACAGTGACCCTATAGAACAGAGTAAAACTGCACCAGAAGGTTTCCTAGTCTGTGATCTTTACAGAAGTAGTTCATCGGGTCTTTCTCATTAAACTGCTGAGTGGGTTTGAACAGCCAGCCTTTCGGTTAGCACCCAAGTGCTTCACCATTGTGCCACAAGGGCTTCTTTATAAATTAAAAATAATATTCATTTTGTACCACTTGAAAAAAAATCATTAGTTCATATAAAGCCCCCAGCTCCAGGCATCAATAAATAAATATTCACTAAATGATTGCTATTATAATAAATATTTCTTTGAGTATTAAATGCCATAAAACTTTTTCATCCCACTTCTCCCAAGTGGATAAAGTGTAAAATTCATGAATTCTCAGAATTATACTTTCACTAAGTAGCATTTTGGCTAATACAAAAATTTTGTCTTTGGTGATATGGTAATTAAGTTTGTGGGTCAACTTGGCTGGGCCTGGTTGAGTAGCTGGGCAGCTAGATGTAGTATTCCCCATGATGAGACTGCTAATCAACTCCATGGTGGAATCTACTGTGAGCAGCTGAGTAGCTGCCTAGGGGGATGTGGTCTGCTTCCTATATATAAGGAGAAGCCTTGGGGATAGGCTCTAGCTTATGGCACGTTTGAACCCTGCATGTAACCATGTTGTTGTTCAGCAGCCTGCCATGTTCTGCTGACCCTGGGACTTTCAATGGACTTGAATTAATGGCATGCTGTGTGATTTGGTAACATCTGGACTGTTACTTGTCAACTTTGGGCTTGTCAGTCTCAGCAGCCAGCAGCTGTATGAGTGAAGAAAAGCTTCTGCTTTCAGTGGGTCAGGAGCAGGAGGCAGAGCTGAAGCCCAAGGTCCAGGGACTTTCACCCAGCCCCTAGAGCCTGGCACTTTGAACTCAGACTTAAAGCCTCCAAACTGCAAGAGAATAAACTCCTGTTTGTTCAGGCCATCCCACCTGAGGTATATTCCTGTCAGCACGGCACTAGGGAACCAGAACAGGTGATATGTATCTTGTGTTCCACTTGGCTATTTGGTTCAGTCAGGGGTCTAGTAGAGACACAGAACTAGCAGTGATAAATAGATATTATATTTATGTTCATATATTTATATTAAGAGATTTATTTCAAGGAATTGACTTATGTGACCATAGGACTACCAAGTCTAAAATCCACAGGGGAGGATGGAAACTCTTGTGCAGGAGCTGAAGCTGCCATTGACAGGAGGAATTTTTTCTTCCTCTGGAAAACCTCTCACCAAAGCCATAAACAGATGCCATGCTGGAGGAATTTATTCATCTATCCCAAATAATCTGTAAGACAGCTACCTGGCCAAGTGCCTGGAAGGGATCCATATTTGTACCCATTCCAAAAAAGTTGATCCCACAGAATGTGTAAATTATTGAACAATATCATTAATATCACATGCAAGCAAAATTTTGCTGAAGATAATTCAAAATGGTTGCAGCAGTATATTGACAGTGAACTTCCAGAAATGGAAGCTGGATTCAGAAGAGGATGTGGAATGAGGGATGTCATCATTGATGTCAGATGGATCTTGGCTGAAAGCAAAGAATATTTACCTGTGTTCTATTGACTATGTAAAAGCATTCAAGTACGTGGATCATAACAAATTATGGATAACATTGAGAAGAATGGGAATTCCACAACATTTAATTGTGCTCAAGAGGAACCTGTACATAGACCAGGAGGCTGTCATTAGAACAGAACAAGAGGATACTGCATGGTTTAAGATCAGGAAGGGAATGTGTCGAGGTTATATTCTTTCGCCATACTTATTCAATCTGTATGCTAAACAAATAATCCAAGAAAAAGAACATGGCAAAGGATTGGAGGAAGACTCATTAACAATCTGCAATACGCTGACAATACAACTTTGCTTGCTAAAAGTGAGGATGACTGGAAGCACTTACTGATGAAAATTAAAGACTACGGTCTGCAGTATGGATTACACTTCAAAATGAAGAAAACAAAAATCCTCACAACTGAACCAATAAGCAGCATCTCAAAAATGGAGAAAAGACTGAAGTTGTCAAAGATTTCATATTACTTGGTTCCACAATCAACACCAATGGAAGCAGCAGTCAAGATATCAGATGACATATTGTACTAGACAGATCTGCTGCAAAACACCTGTTTAATTTGCTGAAGAGAAAAAATGTCTTTTTGAAGACTAAGGTTCACCTAACCCAAGCCATGGTATTTCCTTTCTTTCTTTCTTTTTTTCTTTTTTTTTTTTTTTTAATTTTTATTGTGATTTGGGTGAAAGTTTACAGAGCAAATTCATTTTCCATACAGCAGTTCAATTACACTTTGTCTCATGACGTTGACTGCAATTTCCCAAAATGCAACATCTCTCTTCCCACTTCCACCCCATAGTTACCTCTTCCTTGTGTCCTTCACTCCCATGCACTCCTGCCCACCCCCCCAGATGTCTCCCTGTACGTACACAGCCCTTCTATTCTGCTATGATTGATCTCTCCAAGGAGTATATCTACCTAATGTAAATGTTCAGCTCACATGCCTGTCTTTTGTTTGGCTGGAAGCCACAGGAGTGGGTTTAATTCCAGACCTGAAGGGCAGCTAGGGGCCAGTCTCAGGGGTTCCACCAGGCTCTTTGAGACCAGCAAACCTGAAGCCACAGTATTGTCAATCACCTCATATGCATGTGAAAGCTGGATGGTGACTAAGGAAGACCAAAGAAGAGTTGATGATTTTGAGTTATGGTGCTGGCAAAAAATACCGAAAGTACCATGGACTGCCAGAAAAACTAACAAATCTGTCCTGGAGAGAGTGCACCCAGAATGTTTCCTGGAAGTGAGAGTGGCCAGACTTCATCTCACCTACTTTGGACATGTCAGCAGGGACCATTCCCTGGAGAAGGATATCATGCTTAGTAAAGTGGACAGTCGATGAAAAAGGGAAAGGCCCTCAACAAGATGGATTGACAAAGTGGCCACAAAGATGGGCTCAGTTGTACCAAACATTGTGAGGCTAGCACAGGACCAGACAGTGTTTCATTCTGTTGTACCAGGGTCACTATGAGTCAGAGCTGACTTGATGCACCTAAAACATAATAGCCTAACCTAGGAGCCCTGGTGGCAAAGTGGTTAACGTGCTATGCTGCTAACCAAAAGGTCAGTAAGTTGCCACTCCATGGGAGAAAAATGAGACAGTCTGCTTCCATAAGGATTTACACCCTGGGAAACACTTTGCAGCAGTTCTACTCTTTACTATACGGTCATTAGGAGTTGGAATCAACTTGACAGCAGTAGGTTTGAGGCAGGGCATGCTTTACAGCCTCACTCTAACATAGCGACAATAGTGAGGATAGCACAAGACCTGGCAGTGTTTCATTCTGTTGTGCGTAGAGTCACTGTGAATCAGAACCAACTCAATAACACCTAACAACATAGCCTAGCCAAGCTGACATAAAACTAACCACCACACTACTGTCTGCCTAGAAAAATTGTGACATTAGAACATGTGACATTTCAAGAAAATTATGTTCATGCGATAGTCCATCATTCCAAGTACTGCTCTGGCATTGAATTCAGTCCAGGTAATGCTGGAAATAAATCAAAATCTAATACCTGAGATGAAGCTGATGCTGAAGTGTCAAAGGCAATACCCAAGCAATGATCCTTCTCCTCAAGATAGTTATGCCTTTGGGTATGGACATTGGTCACCCAGTGGGGTGGAGATGAAGGAGCCTTCTTGCCCCAAAGTAGTTCTATGATGTTAAAGTAGTATTCTATGATGTTTTGAGAAGGATAAAGTGTTCGTGTATGTCTTTAGTAAAAAGTCATTAACCAGGTGATATTAAACAAGACTTTTGGTGATTATTAAAGGAAAGAAACACAGGACAATGTGCTTTTTGATCAAAGCAGGAAGAGAGGGGAGGGTTCCTCTGTTGGACAGCTATTTGTTGAACAATAGAGTAACTGGGTGGAGTAAATGGTTAAGCATTCAGCTACTCATAGAAAGGTTGATGGTTCAAACCAACCCAGAAGCACCTTGGAAGAAAGACCTGGTGACCTGCTTCCTCCGTGAGGTCACAGCCATGAAAACCTTATAGTGCACAGTCTACACACTGGGTTACCATGTGTCAGAATCAACTTGATGGCAACTAGTTTGGTTTGTGCATGTTTGTGTGTGTGAGTGTTGTGTGTGCATATGTATAGTGGTAGATGAGGGATACTATGTGAGTCACTTTACATTAATTCATCTTACCCTCAGTACAACCCCAGAAGCAAATGCTTTTATGCCCATTTTATGTAAGGAGTGGCAGAGCTGAATTTTCCTCCAGTCTTTCTGGCTCTGTATACACTGCCTACCATGTCAAGGTCCTGTCCAGTCAGAATATATCACCAAAAGGCCCCAAGAACCCAAGTGTTCAGGAAGAGGTAAAGTAAGGTCCATATGGACTCTCTTCCACCTCAGGCTGGTACTGACCACTCTTATTCTGCTCTTCTAAGAGAGCAAGCAAGTCATCTCTTGAGACATCCAATCACTCCTAAACCAACATTAGAGCTAATTCTCAAATCCTCTGTTGGCCTTCCTTACATACCCCCCAACTGCATAAGTGTAGTTATGCAGCCGGTCCAAGCCCTAACATTTGTACGGCCTGTGACTTGAGTACAAAGGTCCACGTACGATATTGCTTGACTTTCAGATGTTGTAACCTGAGCTAGAAATTGTTACACGAAACATACTCTTATCTTTATACCTTGACAATATGCCTTCATAATGACCTGGAAAGCCAGTTCAAGTTGACCAGTCTCAGACTCTGGAGTCTCATGCCAGAACGTGAGGGCACTGTGAGGGAGGTTGGCCCAACCCTCAGCCCAGAGCCCACCCTGTTGCACTATAAGGAACCTCATGTGGATACCCCATCCCAAAATTGAAGTTCTATTCGTATCTCTACCAACAGACTCCCCTTGTTACTCCCAGAGATCTAAGAATGCCCACCTGCAGAGTGACTGCCTTCAGGAAGAAGGACTCCAGGAAGGACCCTGGAAGTAGGGGCAGGGCTCTTTGGGCAGGGAATCCAGGATACCTAGATGCTGCAGCATGGTCCAGAAGAAATGGGGGTAGCCTCTGGGTGAGTGCATCTGTCTGTCCCTTGAGCTTTCACTCAGTGGAAGGGCCACAGCTGGAGAAGGGCCATTATAGGACCTTCTGAAGCATGGGGACCCAAGGAAGAGACCCCTTTTTCTCAGTGTAAATCAGGGTATGCAGACTCAAGATGCCTCCCTGACAACTGGCTGCATCTCCCACACCCTCAGCGACTATATACTTGGCTCCTTCCCTTAGCCTGCTTCTGCTTCTCATTGCCAACTCCAGACCCATTAAAACAATGCATTGTCACATGTTCATTTTACATAATATCCACAAATGGTGAATTCTCACTAACCAAGCCTCAGTGCAATCCCCAAAGGCTATTGCTGAGGTAAATGGTCAGGCAGGCTTTTGCACTCTAAGATTTATTATGGAAATACCACTAGAATCTCCCACCCACCCACCCACACACACACACATACATGCTGCATCAGCTGGTTCCAGAATCCAATAAAAAGGAGCAGCACTTAAAAGAATACATTTGATTAAAATCGTTAAGTAATTTAAAAAGGAAAATAAAAAGAACAGCTTAATTTGGTTAACAGGGCAGTGGTTAAAACGTTGAGCTGCTAACCAAAAGGTCAGCAGTTGGAAGCTATCAGCCCCTCCACAGCAGAAAGTTGAGGCAGTCTGATGCCATAAAGGTGTACAGTCTTGGAAATCCGATGAGACAGCTCTACTCTGTCTTTTAGGGTCGTTATGGGTTGGTATGAACTCAAAGGCAGTGGGTTTGGTTTTTTTATTTTGAATTTAGTTAGGCTTTTATGTCTCTGGATCACAGGACTTTTTTTTTTTTTTTTTTTTTAATTGCATCTTGGAATTCAGGAAAGATTTGCAACTTTGCTGAATATCTTTGTCCTCCTGGAATTTCAGACGTTTACTCATTGTTCCCAATGTTCAATGTTCTAAGTAAGCATTCTAGGCTTGAACATTACAGCAGTGGAATTTTCATAACATTTTTAAGTTGGAGAAATGACTCCTATAGCTGTGCTATGGAAAGTTATTGGCCAATGGCCTACAGACATTCACATAGTCATATATGTAGGTTCTGGGACTCTTGCTTGTGTCTTGTATGTGTTAGTCCCTCTTGGGCACTTTCAGCACTTTTGATGATCTCTTATCACTTATCTGAATTATCTCTTCCACTTTTGTTCATGATACATTTTTTTTTTTATTATTTTTATTGTGATTTGGGTGAAAGTTTACAGAACAAATTCACTTTCCATACTGCAACTCACATACACTTTGTCTCATGACATTGACTTCAATTTCCCACAATGTAACAGCTCCCCTCCCACTTCCTCCCCATAGTTACTTCTTCCCTGTGTCCTTCCCTCCCATGCACTCCTGCCCAACCCCCACCCTCAAGCTGTCTCCTGTGCATACACAGCCCTTCTATTCTCCCATGATTGACCTTTCCAAGGAGTGTATCTACCTACTGTAAATGTTCAGCTCATATGCCTGTCTTTTGTTTGGCTGGAAGCCACAGGCATGGGTTCAATTCCAGACCTGAAGGGCAGCTAAAGGCCATCGTCTCAGTGGTTCCATCAGGCTCTATCAGACCAGCAAAACTTGTCCCTTTTTTTTTAATGATGATTTTCAGTTTTGTTTCACATTGTTCTCTCAATCTATCCAGGATCTCCTACATACATCCCCCTCTGAGGGGTTGACAGTGGTAGCCAGGCACCATCTAGTTCTGTTGGTCTCATAGTTGTATAAGTTAAAGATCGCATGGGGTACCAGTCACCTGGATTAATTGTTTCCATGTGTTTTTGGTTTTCTTCATTCTTCTTTGCTTTGGATGAGGAGAGACCCCTCATTGCATCTAGATGACCACTTGCAAGCTTTTAAAATCCCAGTTGCTACTCACCAAAGTAGAAAGTGGAACAATGTTTTATGTAGTATGTTATGTCTGTTGAGCTTGATGTCCCCTTTGACTATGGTTCTGAGCCCACAGGTCCAACTTCTTGCTCCCTCTGAGTAGGTGGCTGTGGCCAAGAAGTGACTACAACCTTGTTCCTTGTCAGCTCTACAATATACCTGGGAATTCTTACAGAACATACAAATACACTTGTAGAACCATTGTCTGCCATCCCTATACACAGTCACAGGCACATTCCCCCCTGCATACCTAATAGTTCAGCCTGTCCATCTATATATCCACCTGTAGTAGATCAATGTTTGGCTTCACTGACAACGCAATACTGTATGTGCAAAAGGGTTCATCTTTGTTGTCTGTACCTCCCATGCACCTCGCTCTGTCTTCCTCTTCCTCAATGCCACCATGTTGATCACTCACATTTGGTACATTGCTCTTCTCTTCACCCAAATCAATACTTGTCTCTACCTAACAGTGTCCCCCCACTCCCACCCCTGGTAACCAACAAAGAAAATTTCCTTCCATATATAAACCTTTCCTTGACTTTTTACAATAATGGACTGATTAAATATTTGTCCTTTGTGATTGACTTATTTCACTCAGCATAATGTTCTCTAAGTTCATCCATGTTATGCAGTGTTTTGCAAATTCTACGTTATTCTTTAGGGTTGCATAGTATTCCATTGTATGTATGTACCATGGTTTGGTTACCATAATACATTTTAATCACAAGGGAATCAACCTTTGTTTTCTACTTCTTGATAAATTAAAATGATGCTTCTACTGTAAAAATCATTGTCACCATCTATTTAGGCATGCAATAAACTCATAGTGCCTAAGGCACTTGACTGCTAACCAGAAGACTGGCGGTTCAAACCCACCAGCCACTCCTTGGAAGGAAGATGGGGCAATCTACTTCCGTAGTGATACTGCCTTGGAAACCCAAGGAGGGGTCGCTATAAGTCGGTCCGACTCGACAGCACATAAACAACAACAACAACATGACATTTTTAAGCCATGGGCTCTAAAATGTGTCCAAATCATAACAGACAACCTATTTCACACCTTATACCATAAAAATCACTTCTTTAAGTAAACAGTGAGAATTAGAAGTATCACAACTCATTCATGTTTCTCAGTTGAAAGATGCTTAGAAACATGAGTAGAAAAACCAATCATTCAGTTAAATACTGGTGCTTAGCATTGATCATGGGTGTTTTTCTTTGCAAAGTCTTCAGATTTAAAATTAACTGATGCATCTAGTGCACTGAATAGAGACTCCCAAAGAGACACATGTCAATCCCCAGAACTTAGGAATGCGATCACACTTGGAAAAAGTGTTTGAAGATCTAATTAAGTTAAAGATCTTGAGATAACATCACCCTGGGTTATCCAGGCGGTCCCTAAATCCAGTGATAAGTGTCCTTATAAGACACAGAAGAGGTAAAGATGCAGACTCAGCAGAAAAGGCCATGTGAAGAGACAGGCAAAGATTGGAGCTGTGCAGCCACAAGGAACACCTAGAACCCCCAGAAGCTGAAAGAGCAAGGCTGGGTTTTCTTCCCTGTAGCTCTGTTTCTGTTGATGCCATAGAGCTGGCTCTTACTCATAGCAACACTGTGGATATCAGAAGGAAACACTGCCCAGTCCTGCGCCAGCCTCACGATCCTTGCCCCTCCTAAGCCCATCATTGCAGCCACCATGTCAATCCATCTCATTGAGGGCCTTCCCCTTTTTCATTGACCCTCCACTTTGCCAAGCATGATATCCTTCTCCAGGGATTGGTCCCTTCTGACAACACGACAAAAGCAGGTGAGAGGAAGTCTGGCCATTCTTGCTTCTAAGGAACATTCTGGCTGCACTTCTTCCAGGACAGATTTATTCATTCTTTTGGCAGTCCATGGTACTTTCAGTATTCTTCACCAACACCACAACTCAAATGTATCAACTCTTCTTCAGTCTTCCTTATTCACTGCCCAGCTTTCACATGCATATGAGGCAAATGAAAATACCATGGCTTCAGTCAGGTGCACCTTAGTCTTCAAAGTAGCATCTTTGCTCTTTAACACTTTCAAGAGGTCTTTCGTAGCAGATTTGCCCCTGTAGTCCTACTAACCTTAATTTCAGACTTCTGCCCTCTCCAACTGTATGAGGATAAATTTCTATTGTTTTAAGCCACCAAGTTTGTAGTAATTTATTATAGCAGCCCTAGGAAATTAACACAATGCACAAAATGATTTTATTGACTATGAATTTACATTTCTTTAGAAAGTAATGTGATATAATGGGGAAAAGGTACAAACCAGTTAAAATGCCATGGTCACAGTTTCCTTACACTGTGACAGTGGGTCAATAATTTACCCACTCACACAGCCTGCATTTCCAGTATGATAAAGATAAGCCTACCTCAGAAAGTTGTTTCAAAGGAAAAAGCCATATAGGCACTGGTGCAAAGGAAATAAGGAGCCACGGTCGGCAATGGTTGAGGGCTTGGCTGCTAACTGAAAACTTAGCAGTTCGAACACACCCAGCAACTTCACAGAGAAAGACCTGACAATCTGCTCTAATGAAAATTACAACCCAGGAAACCCTAGGGGGCAATTCTACGCTACCATGTGGGGTCACCGTGAGTCAGAATTGACTTGATGGCACGCAACGGCAACACAAAGGAAACGTGATAAATATTTGTTTCCTCCGTTCTACTTGGGACAGTTTGTTAAATGTACACTAATAGGTACAGCACAGATGCTACTAAAATCAGAAAGAGCAAGGCTCAAATTCTGTTATTTGCTGTGTGGCCTTGAGCAAGTTATTTACCCTCTCTGAGCCTCAATGTCTTCATCTGTAAAATAGGAACAGTAACCCTCAAAGGCTTACGGTGAGGATTAAAGAGGTCACGGGTGTGGGATCCCTTAGTGTAGTGTCTGTCACAAAGTAAGAAATCAACAAATTGCAGTAGACCTGAGAACATGGAGTGTTGCAGATTGTGTTTCAAATCCTGGTTCTATCATTTATAGAGGAGTCCTTGCAGGGCATAAATGGTTATACACTGGACTATTAACCAAAAGGTGGGAGGTTAACATGTACATAAAGACATCTTGGAAGTAAGGCCTGGAGATCTGCTTCTGAAAAGTCATAATTTAAAAACCTCCTGGAGCAGATCTACTTTGCACACCCGTGGTCATCGTCAGTCCCAGTCGACTCAATGGCAACTAACAACAACAATCATTTATACACTCTTACACCTTTGCGCAAATTAACCTCTCTGATCTCATTTTTTTGATGCATACTCTTAAAATAATAATTCCCACCTCACCACCTCATGTGTGTGTGTGTGAGGTTCAAATGAAATAACATAGGAAAAGTGCTACATTCAGTAATTAATAAGTGTTAATAAATTATAACAATTATAAATATATTTTAAAGGAGATATTAAAAGCTGCCAGGGAAGAAAATCATTAGATCCTTATATTACAGATTCAAATGGTTACATCAGGGAGAAATAGGTACAACTCAGGGTCTAAAATTAGAGAGATTCTGGAGAACTGTTTCAGGTCTTTACCTCACAGGTAACCCTGTCCCCAGTGTGATGTAGAAACAGCAAAACTGCTGCCTGCAAAGAAGGCAGGAAGAATGAAAGACCAGGACCCTGAGTGGCCTGGCAGTCAGGACCACGGGCCAATACTTCGTTGACCAATGCAGACTGAGGGCAGGAGACTAGATGCAGACAGACATCTCCTGGCGCCAGCGTGGGCAGGAAACCAGTAAGGTCCAGGCAGCTTCTTCCACTGGCAAATGTACCCT
>NW_006922038.1:2089045-2090691 GCF_000298275.1 Orycteropus afer afer
TTCCATAGTGATACTGCCTCGGAAACCCAAGGAGGGGTCGCTATGAGTCGGGGCCGACTCCATGGCAAACAACAACAACAACCTAGTAGGGCTTCCTAGGCTGTAATCTTTACAGGGGCAGATCACCAGGTCCTTTCTCCAAGGAACCACTGGTGGGTTCAAACTGCAGACTTTTCCATTAGCAGCCCAGAGCTTAACCATGTCACCACTGGTTACTGAGGAGTTGTTCTGTGCCATTCTCTGTGATAGGCACCCAGGAAGAAAGCATATAGTTTCTGATCTTAAGGAATTCACATACTTTTTCCTGCTGTTGTCAGGTGTCATCAAGTCAGCTCCAACTCAGTAACCCCACATATAATAGAAGGAAACAATGCCTGGCCCTGCACCATCCTCACAATTTTTGCTGTGTTTGAGCCCCTCATCACAGCCACTTTGTCAGTCCATCTAGTTGAAGGTCTTCCCCTTTTACACTGACCATGTTTGAATGTGGCCACTTTTACTCTCTTGTAGGAAGAAGTCCTTGTCACCCAACAGTAAAGTGTTTGCTTGTTCACCAAAAAGCAAGAAAATGGTTCTTCCATAGAGTATCAAGAAAGGTTTGAAAACAACCTGACACCTTCATTTTAGCCCAATGAGACATATGTTGGACTTTGAGCCCCTAGAGCTGTAAGATAATAAACATGCATTGTTTTAAGTCCCTATGGTTGTGGTCATTTATTATAGCAGCTATAGAAAATGAATAAACTCTGTAACATTAAGGCTAGAAATTACCTAGAAAAGATAAAAGGGTCGTCTGCTTTCATCACATGTATGGAGTTGCCTGCCATAGACTTTCTTCCTTGGCTCTCTTCCTCCACACCATACACTGAAGGCTAACTGAAGCTGACCTTTCAGCAGGACAATATTCCATACCAAGCCCACATTGATATGTAGTAGCTCTTGACTTTGGACAAGTCATTCAACCTTCCCTCCACATCTTCATTGGTAAAATCCCACCTTGCCTAATTTAATAAAGCATAAGAATGTAAGGGGGATGAGATGCAAAAGTCCTTCAGGAACGATGGCAAATCCCTGCACAAATGTGATCTCTTGGTCTCATGCCTGGCTGTGTAGGAGTCTAGCTCATCTGGGTGGCCTACAGTATTTCCAGCTTGAAAATGTTATCCACTCTGCTTTAATATCACTGATATTCTAATTTAGGGATGATGTCCTTTAAGACTTTCTGTCTAGAGAGATGCTGAGTTCCAGGGAGAAAAATGATGGTCACCACATACCTCTGACTGTCCCTCTTCAAAACACACACAACCAGTCACTGGTACAACCAGTGCTCTCTCCTTTGGGACAAAGGAGCTCAGTAGACGCCAGGTAAAACTGTCATAACTTCCTCTGAACCTCCCTCACAGAGACATCAATTTGACTCACCAGCTGAAAGTGGTTGTTTTGACCTTCCTCCTTCCTGACATCACCTCCACACCTTAGAGAAAAACAAATGCTTCCTTTTATTCCCTGGCAGGCACAAGCCCACCTAGCAGTTAAGTATTAACTCCAGAGCTTTTATTTAGTGAGCTTTTCTCATTATCTGAGTTGCTGCAAACGCCATGGTGTGCCCATGAGCAATCTCAAGTCTGCGCTGATCATCATAAAAC
>NW_006922038.1:2094952-2095490 GCF_000298275.1 Orycteropus afer afer
ATGGAACACTGTGGAAGCTCACGTCCAATTTTGCCCCAAAGGATCAAGAAACAAAATTTAATAAGCAGTAAAACATCATGAGAGGGAATCACTGCATATGATTGCATTAGGCCTGATATTTAATAGATGAATGTTCAGTGAGGGAAACTTTAAGAACATTATAGGCCGATCTTATTGTAATCATTTTATCACACTTGCACTAGTGAAAGATTGGCTCTCAAGTGTAAATTTAAAATGAAAAAGATCTAAATCACTTGTTCAGGGCAAAAAGCACATTCAACAATCAGAATCACAGTCTTGTGTCATCCTCATAATTGTTTCAGCATTTGAGCCCACTGCTGCAGCCACTCTGTCAATCCATCTCATTAAGGGTCCTTTGAATCTCTGCTTTATAGAGCCTTCTCCAGGGCCATGTATATGTATAACATACCTAAGACAAAGTCTTGCCACTCTTGTTTCTAAGGAAAATTCTGGCTATACTTCTTCTGAATCCGATTTGTTTGTCCTCTGGTAGTCCGTGGTATATTCAATATTCTTT
>NW_006922038.1:2097975-2107868 GCF_000298275.1 Orycteropus afer afer
TGTGTCACCTGCATATCACAAGTTGTTAATGAATCTTCCTCCAAACCTGTTGCTGCATTTTTCTTCATATAATTCAGCTTCTCTGATTATTTTCTCAGCATACAGATTATGTATGGTGAAAGGACACAGCTTTGATACACCCCTTTCATGATTTTAAACCACGCAGTATCCCCTTGTTCTGTTAGACTGACTGCCTCTTGGTCTGTGTTCAGGTTCCATATGAGCACAATTAAACTAGGTAGCCTTGGGAAAATTACTTAACCTCTATGAACATTACTTCATTTTTAAAATAAGAGACAATTGTTGTTAGTTGCTGTCAAACCAAAAAAACAAACCCTCTGCCGTCGTGTTGGTTCCGACTTATAATGACCTTCATTGAGTTTCCAAGGCTGTAAATCTTTACAGAAGTAGATTGCCTCATCTGAAGTGGCTAGTGGGTTCAAACCACTTACCTTTTGGTTAGCAGTCCAATGCCTTAACCACAGCACCACTAGAGCTCCTTTGAGTAGGTTCCAATTCATGTTGACCTTGTGTACAACAGAACAAAACACTGCCCAGTTCGGCACCATCTTCATGATTGTTGTTACCTTTGAGTCCATCATCACAGTGATTGTGTCAGTTAACCTCATCAAGCCTTCCCCTTTTACTGTTGGTCCTCTGCTTTACCAAACATGATGTCCTGTTTGGTCTTTCCTGATGACATGTCCAAGGCAAGCAAATTGAAATGTCACCATCCTCACTTCTAAGGTTCCAGTTGTATTTCTTCTGACTCATTCATTCTTTTTGCAGCCCATGTTATAGTCAATATTCTTCACCAATACCACAGTTTGAACTCATCAATTTTTCCTCTGTCTTCCTTTTTCATTCTCCAATTTCTGCATGCATATGCAGTTGCATGGCCATGACCTGTATCAAATGCACACTAGTTATGACAGAGGCAATAGGATTGGCCTTAACCTGGAAGAGTTGTTTTATGACTGACACAGTGCACATAGACAATGTCTAGTACATAGCAGGTACTCAATAAATGGGTATTGCTGTTATTATTGTGATTATTTTGTAACATGTGACAAAGAGCACAGTACAGTATGAGGTATACAGCAGGTGCTTATGTATGGTCCTAAACTATGAAATCTTCGTCATTAGTTTTCACAACATTATTTGATAACTTTACCTACAGGTGAAAAAGTGAACAAGCAATGAAATAAATAAGAAGCAAGGTATGTGAGAGGTGAAAGCAATGATGCTCCCTTTATTCTGCGCATTTAGAAACAATACACAGTGTCAGGTTACCTGAGAAGCAAGTTAAGCACAAGCTTGCTAATCTATAGTAACCAATTTCATGTTTTTTCACCACATCAAAGATTCTGCTTCTAGGACCAGCTGGCATCTGCCTCTCTCCCAACCCCACAGCACTTTCCTACACAATCAAAACCTCTTTTCAAATTTACAATCCCTGACAGGGATGGGGCACCCAGTAACCAAGGTAAGCACGGGTTTACTTATGCTTACTTACTAATCTATAGTGTCACACTGCTCAGTGCAGATTAGTAAGTCAACACAAGTAAGTCCATGCTTACCTTGCTCACTGAGTAATGACCCATGACCATACCCTAATCTCTCCTGTGTTCTCATTCTGTCACCTGAAGTTCAGTGACCAGGTGCATTCATAAATAGACATAGGACATCTTTTGCTTCAAGTTGAATTGAACTTGAGTTGCACCTTTACTGAGCTCTGCCCCAAGTGAAATCTCTAATGGATCTTATTATAAGGGGATCTCATCTTTATCTTGCTTCCACGGACAACTCCTACAATACATTTTTCTGAGGCTCTAGAGTATAATCTATGCATTTTTTGCTTGCCGGGAAATCAGGGACTCAAATCAGTTCATTCCGATTCAACCCCTACTGAGAGTATGCACCTCCACCCCAGAAATACTGAATCAGAATCCACAGTTTAATAAGATCCCCGGGTGATTCTTCCGTATACTCAACTGCGAAATCTTCATCCTTAACTTTCACAGCCTTCATTCAACTGCTTCACCAACAAGTGAGAGAGTTAATGAACAATGAAGTAAATAAGAAGTAAGGGGTGGAAATGCAAGTCCTCAGCAGAGGGCTGAATAAGAAGGAACCAGTTGGAAGCCCTTCAGGAAACTCAGCTCATTGCTTCCTCAAGATGCTCACTAACTAAATTGATTATTCTACTAAGTCGAGCTCATTTCTTTATCAGGAGCTGTTCTCTGATCATGTGTCTTACAAAGTATTGAAAAAGGCATTGGGCAGTCATAGTGAAAGTCACACTACCTTTTGTCTATATTATATTCTAAAGATTAAACAGAAAATAATGGGAAATGTAAAATTCAAGAAAAGTCTTTTCAAATATCTGAATCGTTAGGATAGTTACTGTTTAAAATTTCTTCTGTTTGTAAATAAAACTTTTGATTTTTTTTTACATCACAAAAGCAGTATGCGTTCATTATAGAAAAATAAATACAGATGAGCAAACGGAAGGAAAAAAAATAACCATATCTTACCATATTTAGATTGCTATGACTAAGTCCCTCCCACTGCAGATAACCTAACCATCTGTGTTGTCTCATATATAATTTCAAAATTAAAATTCAACTGTATCATTAAATTATAATTCAATTAAAATTAAAGATGAACATTCTACTGTATACTGCAGCCAATTGTCTCCAAAGGTGGCTACCATCAAATCCTTCCCTCCCTGTAAACATGGGCTGCTCCACTCCTCAGAAGGTGGAGTTCATTTCCTCTCCCCTTAAGTCTAGGCTGGCATGTAAGTTGCAGTGGAATTCAGTGACACTGTGCCAGTTTGAAGGAGCTGTGGTAGTGAAGTATATAAGGCATTTGACTGTTAACCAGAAAGTTGGCAGTTCAAACCCACCAGCCACTGCATAGGAGGAAGATGAGGCAATCTACTTCTGTAAAGATTAACAACCTTGGAAACCCGAAGGGGTCACAACGAGTCAGAATCGACTCGATAGCAGTAGGTTTGCTTTTTTTTTGGGGGGGTGCCAATTTGGAGTATTGATATTCTCTAGACAAAGACTAGCAGGAACATGTCTGTAGTCAAACAAAATCAGATTTATTTACTCACTGCAACTAGAGAAAATTCACACCCAGAGAGCTGTGGATGTCTCCATAAAAAGGGAGTCATGGTGGTGGGTGCTGCTGAGTCTATTTTGACTCACAGTAACTCCATTTGACAGAGAAGAACTGCCCCATAGAGTTTCCTAGGCTGTAATCTTTACGAAGCAGATAGCCATGTCTTTCTCCCACTGAGGCACCAGGTGAGTTCAAACAGCCAACCTTTCAGTTATCAGCCAAGTGCTCAATCATTGTGTCTAACCATTGCATCATAAGGTATATACAAAGGTCTTTGAGACAAAGAAAACTGTACATATTGCAAAAATGTGAAATAGGACAAATTTTTTCTAGCACTTCTTTGTTCCCATTTCTTTGTTCCCTTTCTCCATTACTGAGTCCTACTAACTTTCCCTTCACAAACATTCAGTATTCAAGAGCTCACTACTCTCTCTGTTAGGTCTCCATGCTCTAGTTCAACACAGTCCAATGGAAATATATACAAACCCAAATGTGAATCACACATGTAATTTAAATTTTTCTAGTGGCCATATTAAAGAAGTAAAAAGAAACAGACTAAATGAATAATATGTGTTATATTTAATATATCCAAAATTTTATCATTTCAACATGTAATAAATATAAAAACATTTAATGGGATATTCCACATTCTTTGGTTGTTTTTGTTTGTTTGTTGTTATATAAATCAGGTGTGTGTTTTACACCTACACCAAAACTCAAGTCAAACTAGCTGTATATCAAGTACTCATTTGCCATATATAGCCACCATGCTGTGCCTAATTAAAACTTATTTGTCTAGTATTTTGTTTTCTCAATGATTAACTGGTGACTTTATCTAATAAGTTAATTGAACTATGAGATACATGCACCTTCAATGCACCATACTGGCATTAACAGAATTATAAAATGTCTTGGTAAAAATTTCCAGAATCAAGGAAATTCAGGAAATGCTCAACATCCTAGCATCCCTCAAAGCACAAAGGTCATGATGAAGGAAAAAATAGTGACACTAAGAAAACTTTTACAGAATGCAGAACTGATCCTGAATTTGGTTTAACTTTAAGATAATTTATTTTTCTGGAAGGATTTCCATAGTAAGGTAAACACAGCCTGAGAATAAAATAAGAACTACCTCTCTCTATGAAAACAATGATGTATGCACTCATTTTTCCAAAAGTATATTTTAGGGAAAAAGAAATCCTTAGGAATTGCCCTAGGTAAAGCAGCCACCAGCTGTAAAAAGTATATGGAAAAGTTGAAAAGCATAAAAGACGTCATGTGGTTGTAGAAAGAGCATGGACTCTGAAGTCAGACAGACCTTGGTAGACCATCGAACTTAGGCAGATGCCTCTTCACCACCAGTTTCCTTGAGCTGCAAAGTCAGAAGGATTTAAATGGACTCTGGCTTACTTACTTTGGACACATCATCAAGGTAGAAAAAGACATCATGTTTGATAGTGTGTCAGTGAAAATGAGGGAAATCCTCAATGAGATTTATTGACAACACCCTCAACAATGGATTCACGTGAGAGAGAGCACACCAACAGATATATGTACACCTATGTTCATCGCAGTACAATTCACCATAGCAAAGAGATGCAAACAACCTAAATGACCATCAGCAGATGAGTGGAGAACCAAATTATGGTACATGCACACAATGGAATACTATGCTACATTAAAGAACAATGAGGGATACATGAATCATCTCACAATGTGGATGCACCTGGAGGACATTATGCTGAGTGAAATAAGTCAATCGCAGAAAGACAAGTACTGTATGAGCCCATTACTGTAAAAAGACAAAGACGGGTTTGCTTGGGAAAGAGAACTCACTTTTTAGGTTACCGGAAAGAGAATTCACTTTGTAGGGATTAATTTCAGGCTAGTTGAGGCCCACACACTGACGTGGGTAAGGGGAGAGATATACGGAAAGGATCTGTGACCACCATGATAACATTAGGAAATGGAAGAACACCGAATTGTGCACATAAGAGATAGATGATAGATGCTAATACCAACTGATGTGTCCACAATACTGCATTACCATTAATATCAAACACCAGGCTGCAGATAAACACATAAACACCTGAGAGGATAAGATGGGGGTCAGCGAACTGGAGTATACTCTAGGCCAAGGATAGATTCAGCTGAAGATAATCTTGCACAGACACCAGTGATACAAAATATCTGCAATCATTATAGAAACAATAGAAGACAGACACAGAGTAATCCATCACAGACACCTAGATACTATGGGAGAGAGATCCAATAGATCTACCATCTCAGGACCATAGTGCTGGGGGAACCAGACTCAATTGGCACGACAAAATACATAAAAGCCTTGTTCCACATCCTACATTGGTGAGCAGTGTCTGGGGCCTTAAAAGCTTTCAAACAGCCATCTAAGAAGCAGCTAACAGTCTCCTAGCATTGGAAGTGAAGAAGAATGCAAAAAAACAAGTGCATTTGGAAGCAATCAGCCATAGTACATGATGGCCCTCAAAACCAGAAGACCTAGATGGTGGCAACCACTCAGGAAATGATCAAATCTGGAGATCCTGGATAGAGTGGAAGGAAAAATGTGGAACAAAATCCAAAAACTCAATTATGACCAGAATTACTGGTCAGATGAAGTCTGATGAGACCCCCAATACTATGGCCCTGGAATACATTCTGCACCTGGAATAAAACTCACCTCAACCTCTCAGGCCAATAGTTAATAAGGTGTACATGCAGACCAGGCACGCACACACTCTATGGTAATACAGCCCTTAGAGCAATAGACCACGGGGCACCAGAGGACCAACATTCAAATTGAGGAAATGCAGAACAAACAGGAGAGCATAAATATGAGGGACACAGGGGGAAGGTTACAGGGTAGGGAAGGGAAGAGACTGGGTTAGGGTTGGACATGGTAAGTGGGGAGTGAAACTAAATGTACGTGTTACATTGAATGTAAAACAAGCTCTTAAAATTAAAAAAAAATAAAAACAATGGACTCAAGCATAGCAACTGTCATGGAGATGGCAGAGAACGAGACAATCTTTCATCCTTTCATCCGTAACAACAACAAAAAATACCACGTAAAACCCTGAGTAAGATACTTAACTTGCATATTGCTCCAGAGTAAGCATCTTTCCAAAAGAAACTGGGCTGAGAAAACCCCAAGTCATAGCCTCTTGGCCCAGCCCATGGAGTGACCACTTCTTTATCAGTTGTTCACCCTTCAGCCAATCAGCTATGGCTAAGCTGGGGTGGAGTTCTGATGTAGCCTACCTACTCTGATGTATGGGTTAGCAGGGATTCGTCCTGAAGGTTGTGTGGGTTCTGAAATAATTTTAGTACACCACATTTCACAGAGAAGATGAATAACTTGCCCAGCTCACTCCCTGAGTTCAGGGACTATGTTCAGTTTCTGTTACACAGCCCTTGTACATACCCCACTGCTTGTGAATTAAAGAATTCTGCAAATATTTGTTGAGTTAATAACTATAGGGCACAGGACTTCAAAACTCAATCTCAGTCTTCTATATCTCTTGTTTTCACCTTGGCTGCACATTAGAATCACTGTGGAGTTTTTTAAAAATGCCATCCTCAGAGACTGGTCAGCCCTGGACCTTGGAATTTTTCTTAAATCTCTCCAGATGATGTCAATGTGAAGAACCACTGCACTAGAGCAGGGGTTCTGGACCTTGGCTGTGTTTTAGCATCACCTGTGGAGCTTTAAAAGCCCTGTAACAACCCCAGACCACACTCCCAGGTCAATTAAATCAAAACCTCTGTTGGTGGAAACCAGGCTTGGATTTTTTTTAGAGCAGGACTTCAAATCATTTCATTCCAGTTCAACCCCCTGATGAGAATTTGATTTCCACCCCCAGCTACATTGGATCAGAATCGACATTTTAACAATATCATAGCATCTTATGAGTACATATGAATCACCTGGGAATCTTCATAAAATTCTGATTCAGTACATCTGAGATGGAAATGCAAATTATCAGCAGAGTGTGAACTGGAATGAACGGGTTGGAAGAAAGCTCTGTTTTAGAGGCCCCTGCGTGATTCTGATAGCAGCCAAGGTTGAGAACCCTGGTCTAGAACAGCACTTCTCAGACCTCAGTCTGCACAGATCCACAAGAGAGACAAGTTAAATTACTGATTCTCATTCCATGGATCTTCAGTAGGGCCCCAAACTCTAGTTCTACCAAGTTCCTAGGTGTTGCCAATGCTTTTGGTCCAAGAACATCACTCAGAGCAGCAAAGGACTACCATCCAGCCCCTTTCAGGTTCTAGGAAAGCAACTTTAATTAAGAGTTCACAATGATCTTGAGTTAGTTTGTTATCAATTAACTGTCACAAAATGTTTGTTCTAAACTGCCTTAAAAACACCCACATTGTTATTTTCAGCAAATATCTTTTGCCCCATAGGTATCATGCAGATGAAATTTGTGATTTGTTCACAGAAGAGTCATATTACTTAGTGGTTAGGACAGAGACACTAAGTCAAACAACTTTGATTTGGAAATTTGCCACTGCCACTTAAAAACTGTGCACCTTGGGCAATTTCCTAAACTGATCCATGCCTCAATTTCCTTATATGTAAATTGAAGATAAAAGCTTTCAAGCAGCCATCCAAGGCACAACAATTGGTCTCTATTCACCTAGATCAACAGAGGAAGGAGGAGAGTCAGGAATAGGAGGAAGAAATGGAATGTCTCCTTTGCATGAGACCAGAAGAACTGGATGGTGCCCGGCTACCATTACTGAACATTTTGATTGAAGATTCAATAGAAGAAGCCTGATCAGAAAAGGAAAAATGCAGAACAGAATTTCAAATTCTCATGAACTCCAGACTTTGTAGAGCCAAGGAGGCTGGTGAACCCCTGAAACTATTGCCTTGAGATGATCTTTAAACCTAAAACCAAAAATATCCCCTAAAATCTTCTTAAAACCAAATAGTTTAGCTTAACTATTAAAAAGTATCTCCCTTGACCAGGTTTGCTGGTCCGATAGAGCCTGGTGGAACCCCTGAGACTATGGCCACTAGCTGCCCTTCAGGTCTGGAATTGAACCCATACCTGTGGCTTCCAGCCAAACAAAAGATAGGCATATGAGTTGAACATTTACCTGAGGGAGGTACACTTCTTGGAGAGAACAATCATGGGAGAAAGAAGGGCTGCTTATGCATGGGAGACAGCTCAGGGGGCAGGAGGGATGGACACAGGGAAGAAGTGACTATCAGGAGGAAGTGAGAGGGGAGATGTTGCATGGGGGTAAATTGTAGTCAATGTCAGGAGACAAGGTGTATGTGAATTGCTGTATGGAAAGTGAATTTTCTCTGTAAACTTTCAGCCAAATCACAATGAAAAAAAAAAAAAAAAAAAGCTGAACAGAAGATTCAAAGAGCACCTCAAGAAGAAAAAGCCAATTACTACAATGGAATGTGCGAAGATCTGAGTTAGAAAACCAAAAGGGAAGAACACGTTTGGCATTTCTCAAGCTGAAAGAACTGAAGAAACAAATACAAGCCTTGAGGTGCAATACTGAAAGATTCTATGGGAAAAATATTGAATGATGCAGGAAACATCAAAAGAAGATGGCAGGAATACACCGAGTCACTGTACCAAAAAGAACTGGTCAGTCTCCATCCACTTCAGGAAGTGGCATATGATCAAGAACCAATGGTATTGAAGGAAGAAGTTGAAGCTTCACTGAAGGAATCGGTGAAGAGCAAGGCTCCAGGAATTGAAATATTGAGACATTTCAACACAGAGATGCCATGCTGGCAGCACTCACTCAGCTATCCCAAGAAATTTAGAAGACAGCTACCCCATTCCAAAGAGAAGTGATCCCGCAGAATGTGAAAATTGTTGAACAGTATAATTAATATCATGCAAATAAAATCTTACTGAATATAATTCAAAAATGGCTGCAGCAGTATATTGACAGAGAACTTCCAGAGGTGCAGGCTGGATCCAGAAGAGGATGCAGAATGAGGGACATCATTGCTGATGCCAGATGAATCTTGGCTGAAGGCAAAGAATTCCAGAAAGATGTTTCCTTGTATTTTTTGACCATGCAAAGGCATTAGATTGTGTGGATCATAACAAATTATGGACAATGTTGAGAAGAAGGGGAATTCCAGAACACTAATTTGTGCTCATGAGGAACCTGTACATAGACCGGGAGGCTGTCATTCAAACAAAACAAGAGAATACTGTGTGGTTTAAAATCAGGAAGGGAGTGTGTCAGGGTTATATCCTTTCACCATACTTATTCAATCTGTATGCTGAGCAAATAATATGAGAAGCTGGACTATATGAAGAAGAACATGGCATCAGGATTGGAGGAAGATTCATTAATAACCTGAGATACTCAGACAACACAACTTTGCTTGCTGAGAGTGAGGATGACTTGAAGCACTTACTGATGAAGATTAAAGACTACAGTCTGCAGCATGGGTTACACCTCAATACAAAGAAAATGAAAATCCCCACAACTGGACCAATAAGCAACATCACAATAAATAGAGAAAAGTTTGAAGTTGTCAAAGATTTCATATTACTTGGTTCCACAATCAACACCAATGGAAGCAGCAATCAAGACATCAGATAATGTATTGCACTGGGCACATCTGCTGCAAAAGACCTCTTTCAAGTGCTGAAAAGCAAAGATGTCTCTTTGAAGACTAAGGTGCACCTAACCCAAGCCATGGTGTTTTCAATTGCCTCATATGCATGTGAGAGCTGGCCAATGAA
>NW_006922038.1:2108663-2117688 GCF_000298275.1 Orycteropus afer afer
TCACATTCTCAGGTACAGGGATTAGCACTTCCACATATCTTTTCTGGGGACACAATTTAACCCATACTAAAACTCATCCAATTTTAAGAAAGGAAATACAGCAGTAGGCACAATGACCTGCAATGTGTTCAGGGATGTGCCATTGCCCCTTGGGGGCAGTTTTCAGGATGCTGTCATGCAAAAAGAGACACACATTGCCAGCACTGAGTGATGTAAATACATGTGGCTTATTGGGGTAAAATATTTAAGCAAAGGACTAGTGAGCACACACGATCCCCAGCTCTCCCGGTTCCCTGGACAGGCAAGCTTCAGCGAAGTGTACAGGCCTGGGATCACCAGGGGAAGAACTCCAGGAGAGGGACCTGCAATGCCCAGAAATTTGCAGGGAAGGGGAGCAGGGAAATGTGTAGGCACATCTGTAACAATGACCTTCCTGGTGGAGGAAATGGTCTGCTTTAAAAGGCATGTCTTGGTTGGCATCAGCCTCTTCTTCCATTGAGTTCATTCAGAGCCACGGAGCCAGGATCTTGCTCAGCTTTGAAAGACAGAAAGGAAATGAGCATCTAGGCACCTGGAATCATATTTCCTAACAAAGTGGGGGCTGGAGTGTTGTGGACATTGAGAGGGTGGGGCCTCTCAATGGTAGCTAGACCAAGACAGACCCAAATGATGAAGAATCTTCCTGTATAATTCCCAGCTGCTGAGCGGTCTGCACAGCTTTCAAATATCATCCCAACATTCATTCAGTTGAAAAGCCTCTTTATAATCAGAGCCTAGAACATGACTCCATTTTACATATAAACACACAGCACTTTTTCCACACTGGATTTTGCATAATGCAATGACTGCGTAAGTTGAAAACATACTGTATTTTGTTCTCTTCCTATCTTTGGCCAGAGTTGTTGAGCACTTTAGAAAGTGATATTGGCACATACACATTGTGTATGGTATTTGAGCTGCTGCCAACACACTCCCAAACCAGACAAAGAGCACAGGGACCAGATTCGTGGAGAGGCTCCATACGTGGGTGCAAGCACTTGCCAGCCTCAGTACGGCTTCAAGTGTCATATTGCTTTGAACACATATCAACAAATTGTTTAACACTCCTTCCTTCAAGAGGTGGAGCTCAATCCCCTTCCCCTTGATTGTGGGTCAGGCTGAGCCCTGGTGGCACAGTTGTTAAGCACTCAGATGCTAACCAAAAGATTGACAGTTTGAACCCTCCAGGCACTCCCCGGGAGAAAGGTGTGCCAGTCTGCTTCCTTAAAGATTACAGCCTTGGAAAACTGAGACAGTTCTACTCTGTCCTAAAGGATCACTCTGAGTTAGAATTGACTTTATGGCAATGGTTTTTGGTGAGTGTGAGTTAAAAGGAAACCCAAAGAGGGGTCGCTATGATTCGTTTTTTGTTTTTTTGTTTTTTTTTTTTCCGGTTAGGTTAACTAATAGAAAATGGCAGCAATGATGGTGGGTCACTTCCACAGCTAGGGACTAAGAGGCATTGCAGCCTCCTCTCCCTTTCTCCTATACCACTCACTCTGGGGAAGCCAACTAATATATGGAGAGGATGCTCAAGCAGCTCTATGAAGACATTCTCATATCGAGGAACTGAGACCTCCAGCCAACAGACATATGATCTCAGAAGCAGATCTTTCAGTCCCAGTCAAACCTTCAGATGACTTCAGCTCCGGATGACAGCTTAACTACAACATCACGAGAGAATCAGCCAGAACAACCCAGCTAAGCTGCTCCTGAATTCCTGGCCTACGGAAACTGTGGGATAATAAATATTTGTTGTTTAAAAAATAAAAAAGTATCTTCCTTGATCATTATTCTATTTTAAGAATGACCTATATGGAATCAAATTGACAACAGCAACTCAAAAGATTAGACAGAAACTTTAGGGGATATCAACTTCAGTTTCTAGTAATGGGGAGGAATCACTCAGAAAAGGTTGGTGAGAGTGGTTGTACAACTTGAAGAATGTCATTCTTCATCAATGTCATTTAACTGTCCATGTAGAAACTGTTGAATTGGTATATGTTCTGCTGTGTATAATCACAACAAAATAAAATTAATTTTAAAAGTCCTTATAAGTAATACTAAAAATTAGTTAACTCATGCAAAAGGCTTAAAATTGTGTCTGGCACACTATAAGTGTTTAGTAAGAGTGAAATTCAGTTTATTATTTTTATTCACTAACAATTTGCTGATCTTTCTGAAGGGGCAATAATCAAGGACTCTAGAGTTTGCCCACTGGGTTCCAATCCCACCTTCACTTCTACTAACTGTGCTACTTGTACTTACCTGCCTGTACCTTTGTTTTCACATGTGTAAATGAAAATAATGAAGTACTATCCATAGATTTGCTATAAGTGGGAATCAACAACAAAAGGTAAATACACAAAAAATATGTATAATTGCTATCATTATCACCATATGTTTTGTATTGGGGATACAGAGGTAAATAAGAAACTTCAAGTGTAGCCCTCACTGGAGCTACAAGAAATCACAGACTTTTATTTAAGTGAGGTTTTACAGACTCCCATCAGAGTCCAGTAAGAAACAAGAACTTTTCTCAGTTAATACCTCCTGTATCTAGAGTGATTCTCTTGGTTTAGTTTTAATCTTTTTTTAGATCTCACATTAGCTTAAACCAGTGACTGTAAATGGGAAACTTCTAGATTCATTCACCAAGCTGCAGTGGATACCACTATCATTACCATGATTTATCACTATTCTTTCTCTGCTGATTTTGACAGGCTAAGGACAGGGTTGTTTATGTCCTAAATTTGATAGGCACATTCCTTCCCAAAAAAAACTGCTTATGTCTTCTGATCTCCCATTACAAGAGGTGTATTCTCTGGGCTAAGCTGAGTCAAAACCTTCCAAGTGTGCATTGGATAAAACATAGACTCTAACTTATTATGGAAGTCATTAAGGAGCCCTGGTGGTACAGTGGTTAAAGCACTTGGATGCTAACCAAAAGTTTGGTGTTTGAGTCCACCAGCTGCTCCATGGGAGAAAGATGACACAGTCTGCCTCTGTATAGATTTACAGCCTTGGAAACCCTGTGGGGCAATTCTTCCCTGCCTTGTATGGTCACTGTGAGTCAGAATCAAGTTGGCAGCAGTGGGCATTAACATACATGCATGCATACATACATACATACATATATACATACATACATACATAAAGGCAGCCACTGAAACAGCTTCATGGAAATTGTTTCCACCTCAGATTCCATGAGGAACACATGGACCTACCAGCTCACTAGAGAAGGAGACCAGCAAAACTTCTTGGACACATCTTAGCAGCTATTGGGACCTCTGGGCCATCAACTTTGATCCGAGAACCAGATTTTTTCAAGTTTGCAGGTGCTTCTCTCTTTCCCTCCATGTTCCACATTTCCTTCCTGTTAATTTCTGCATAAATTGCGAAAGAGAAAAGAAATAAATTATCCTCTAAGAAAATCATACAACTCTGCCATTCATTTTGGCTACTAAGAAGTCTTGGAATAAAATACAGATAGTCCCTAACTTACAACTCTTTATAAATCAGTTCTGATGTAAGTCATTCTAATGTAAGTCAAACACCTTTTTTTTCCCCATTATTATTGCCTTTTATTATTAGTAACCTTATAAATTTGATATTTATTTATCTTTGGAGGTTGGAAAAATTACATATAAACATCTGCAAGTGAACATCTGAGAATGATAATATCATTCAGTAAATTACACTCTGCAGCATTGTATGTAGTACAAATACAGATGGATTTAGGTGCATTTTGCCATACCTTGAATACATCATAAGTCAGAGTCTATATGTAAAACACTCTGCTAGAGAAGCAAAAAGGGTTTGGAAAATCAAAAATAAATCTATGTTGTTGTTCTTGCTAGGTGCCATTGAGTCAGTTCTGACTCATAGCAACCCTGTGTACAATGGAACGAAACACTGCTGGTACTACACCATTCTCACAATCCTTGCTATGCTTGAGCCCATCATGGCAGCCACGGTGTCAATCCATCTCGTTAAACATCTTGCTCTTTTTCTCTGACCTTCCACTTTCACAGGACATCGATCTTTGTGTATTCCATTTCATTTCTGAAAAGTTGCAATTTTCCTGGATTCATACTTCATACATTCCAGGTGCCGATTATTCATGAATTTTTGAAGCTCTTTCTTCCCATTTACTCATCCATGTCTCTAAAGAGGACTCTACTTTGAAGAGGCAGCTCTTGCCCCATGGTATTTTGAGTGCCTTCCAACCTGAGGGGCTCGTCTTCTAGCATTATATCAGACAATGTTTCACAGCTATTCATAAAGTTTTCCAGTAATAGATCAGACAGTGTTTCACTGCTATCATAAGGTTTTCAGCAGTCATTTTTTTCAGAAGTGCATGGCCCCATCCTTCTTCCCAGTCTGTCTTAGTGTGGAAGCTCCAGTGACGCCTGTTCACCTTGGGTGACCCTGCTGATACTTGAAATACCAGTAGGATAACCTCCAGCCTTACAGCAGCACGCCAACCACCATAGTACAACACACTGACAGATGAGTGCTGGAAAATAAAATAAATCTATAGGTAGGTATTATTTTTCCTAATAAGGCACTTCTCCATGGGCAGGTGTCTAGTTAGGGAGGGAGCTGGGAAGCAAACCCAGTCCGTTTAGAACCACTCCTTTTTCTATGGGAACCAACTGAGCCAACTATTTCTGAATTCTCTTTCCAGGTGTGTGGAGGTTTTAAATGCTGGCTTTGGAGTAGTAAGTGGAATGAAGACTCATTCCCCAGGCATCTGTAAAAGAGGGAAGGATCCTTGGTGCAGGAAGGGATGGTGCTGGTTGAAGGGCACTGAGCCCTGAGCAACTTACAAAAATAGTGTCTTTACTCTGATGAGAATTATTCTCCAGTCTTATCTAGGAAAACTCAAATCAGAGTCCAGGACAAATCACATAGCTCCTGGGGTCTTGGATGCCATATGCTCTAAATTTCTGACCTCAGCAAACAAGCATTGCTGCTGCCTCATATTGTCCACTCACTCAGGTGGGAGGCCAGTGTGCCCAAGGCCTGGACCAAGACACTATTATCCACTAATGGTTTCATATTATTGACCCATTAACTGCAACAGGGAACACTAAAGAAAACCCTTTTTTAAAAGGAGGAGGAAGAACTCATGAGTTTCTGTTTGATGTTGGGCATGTTGGGTTCACTATAACCTTGAAGCAGGCAAAATAAGATGCCAAGTAGGTAGTTGGACATGTAGTTGCTTAGAGGAGAGTTCTGAGATGGAGGCATATATCTGAGGCTGAATAAGTGGTAACTGAAGATTTGGGTGTACATGAGACCACCCAGGGAGAGAGGCTAGAGTAAAGAAAGTGAGGAGCCCAAGTCAAGACTTGCCAGGTGTCTTTCATGGATGAGTAAAGAAGAACCTGACCACAAAGGAGAAAGGAAAGAGGAACCAGGGATGGAAGAGGAGCACTAGAAAGTCTGGTCAGAAAAGTCAATGGGAAATTTGTAAATGTGGTCAGATGAATGGTGCTGAGAAGTCAAGGAAGATGAGGTCAAAACATGTCATCTGGGCTTTGTAGCACAAGAATCCTAAAGCAGAGCTTTTATGATGAAGTGATGAATGAAATCTAAGTTAGTTAGCTTCTAACTAGAATCTAGACTGGCATGGGTTCAAGGCAAGTAAAGGAAACAGGGCATGTGGAGGCTGCAATGGGATTTAAGGGTTAAGACAAGACTGTTGGGTTTATTTGTTGTGTGTTGGGTTTGTTTTTTAATCCTAGAAAATTGATTGTTTCCAAAGGCCAAT
Source organism: Orycteropus afer afer (assembly GCF_000298275.1). Lineage (NCBI taxonomy): Eukaryota > Metazoa > Chordata > Mammalia > Tubulidentata > Orycteropodidae > Orycteropus > Orycteropus afer. Next base: position 2,114,482 of record NW_006922038.1, read on the forward strand.
GAAAGGATGTATATGAGAGGCCAGTTCAATTAGACAAGAGTGAGAAAGAGACCACTGTTGGCATCAGGTTCCAGAGAAGGCAGGGGCAAAGGAGTTCAGTTGGAAGGTCTAGGAATTGTCAAGGGGAAAAAGGAAAGGTATTCCTCTGATGCAAAAGAGGAGATGGAGACTGTAAGTTTGCATGGGAAGGAGGTGCCCTTTGTTTCCCTTCCTAGGTAAGAAAGGAAGTGGTAAGAGGGGGCAGAGGTTTGCAGAAAGTGAGAAAGTCTGAGAGATTCCTGCATTGAGTCAGCTCTCTGGATGCCAAGCCACATTGCCGGGAAGAGCCTCATGCCAGCCAAGAGTTTCCCAGATTCCCTGGGAGGCAAAGCTGCCTGGTGTCCCTTCTTAGGGTTCTAATCTCAGAGGGGTCTCCTCACACTAACCTCACCGGGGGACTTAAGTGTGAGCGGGGTGTCAGGACAGGATGATTTGATTTCAAATATATAGGCAGTTTTCTGTGTCAGCAGACTAGGAGATTTGAAGACCTCTTTGAGGCAACTGTTTCTCTCCTTCAAGAAAGCAACTGTTTTTTCTTGAGGGAAACTATAAATCCCCACTAACCTGAACACAGACATCTTATGGCCCAGCTGTGTTCCTTGTGACAAAATGAACTTGTGTGAGCAGCCAAGTCAGAAAAATGGCTCCTGGGTCTGTGGCTTCAGACAGGGAGAAATGTCTCTTTGGTCTGTTTGGATTCAGGCATCATTGGGGCTGTGAACTGTCACTTGTTCTTCAGGAGATGTTTGTCCTCTTCTGTGTGCTTTCATTTTAACTGGGGAGGCCAGGCTAATACACATAAAGCACATTGGCACACTGCCAATGACATGGAAGGGTAGAAGTTCAGAAGAGGGAGAGAGCAGGGAGTGCAGCAAAGGCTCAGTCCTCAGGAAAGTTTCTGAGGAGAAGGGGGAAAAGAAAAAAAAACTCACTGCCATTGAGTCTATTTCAACTCATAGTGACTCCTCCTTGGGTTTCTGAGGCGGTCTCACTACGTAAGTAGATTGCCCAGTCTTCCTTCCAAGGAGTGGCTCGTGGGTTTGAACCACCAGCCTTGTGGTTAGCAGTGAAGTGCCTTAGGCACTACGCTACCAGAGCCCCCAAGGAAAAGAAAGAAGGTACTTGAAGGAGGCTGTGAAGGACAGAGAGCGTTTAAAGAAGCTGGGAATGCAGAGGAGGAACAGAGCATTCCCCATAAGGGTTTATCTGCACTCTAGTCTAGCTCCATCACTTACTGGCTGTGTGGTCTTAGAAAAAATGTGAAAAGTCTTTGTGTCTTCTTTTTCTTAGCTGTGACAAATTTGTATTAGTATCTACCTATGAGGCTTATGAATAGCAGAGAAACACTGTCTGATACATTACTTGACAACTTTATGAATAGCCCAAAAACATTACTGATACAGTGCAGGAAGATGAGCCCCTAAGGTCAGAAGGCACTCAAAATATGACTGGGAAACAGCTGCCTCACCAGAGTAGAACTAACCTTAATGATATGGATAAAGTAAAGCTTTTGGGACCTCCATTTGCTGATGTGGCATGACTCAAATTGCAGAGAAACAGCTGCAAACATCCATTAATTATCAGAACATGGAATGTAATAAGTACAAATCTGGCAAAACTGGAAGTTGCCAAAAATGAAATGGAACACATAAAGATTGATACGGCCATTTTGAATCAGACAACCACAGGATCTACTATGCCAGGAATGACAATTTGAAGAGGATGGGTGTGGCATTCATCATCACAAAGGATGTTTCAAGATCTATCCTGAAGTACAATGCTGTCAGTGATAGGATAATATCCATACACCTACAAGGAAGATCAGTTAATACCAAAAAAAAAAAAAACCTCACTGCCATCGAGTCAGATCCAACTCGTAGTGACCCCTCCTTGGGTTTCTGAGAAGTTATCACTATGAAGTAGATCGCTTAATCTTCCTTCCTAGGAGTGGCTGGTGTGTTTGAACCACCCGCTTTCTGGTTAGCAATCAAATGCACCAACCACCAAAGCCAAAGATGAAGAAATTGAAGATTTTTATCAACTTCTACAGTCTGAAATTGACCGAACATGTAATCGAGATGTGATTATCACTGGTGACTTGAATGCAAAAGTTGGAAACAAAGAAGAATCACCAGTAGTTGGGAAATTTGGCCTTGGTGACAAATAATGCTGGAGATCGCATGATAGAATTTTTCAAGACAAACAACTTATTCATTGCAAATACCATTTTTCAACAACACAAACAATGGCTATACACATGGACTTCACCAGATGAAATACACAGGAATCAAACTGACTACATCTGTGGCAAGAGGTGATGGAAAAGCTCAATATCTTCAGCAAAACAAGGCCAGGAGCTGATTGTGGAACAGACTATCAAATGCTCATACACAAGTTCAACTTAAAGTTGAAGACAATTAAAACAAGTCCATGAGAGCCAAAATATGATCTTGACTATATCCCTCCTGAATTTAGAGACCATCTAAAAAATAGATTTGATTAACTGAACACTAATGACTGAAAACCAGAGGAACCATCAAGAATGTCACCCATAACAAAAGCAAAAGGTCATTTAAAAGACAGGAAAGGAAGAAAAGAACAAAATGGATGTCAGAAGACACTCTGAAACTTGCCCTTGACCAGATACGAGCTAAAGCAAAGGGAAGAAATGGCAAGATAAAAGAGCTGAATAGAAGATTTCAAAGAGCAGCTCAAAAAGACAAACAAAAATAGTAAAAAAAAATGCAAAGTCTTGGAGTTAGAAAATAGTAACAGAAGAACACATTTAGCATTTCCCAAGCTGAAAGAACTAAAGAAAAAATTTAAGCCTCATGTTGTAATATTGAAATATTCTATGGGCAAAATATTGAATGATGTAGGAAACATCAAAAGAAGATGGAGGGAATACACAGAGTCACTGTACCAAAAAGAATTGGTTGGTGTTCATCTATTTCAGGAGGTGGCATATGATCAAGAACCAATGGTACTGAAGGAAGAAGTTGAAGCTGTATTGAAGGAAATGGTGAAAAACAAGGTTCCAGGTATTGACAGAATAACTATTGAGATGTTTCAACAAATGGATGCCACACAAGAGGCCCTCACTTGGCTATGCCAGGAGATTTGGAAGACAGCTACCTGGCCAACTGACTGGAAGAGATCCATATTTGT
>NW_006922038.1:2118938-2120248 GCF_000298275.1 Orycteropus afer afer
AGGAGGCTTTACTGAGCATTAAAGGAAGTAATTCTTGCAATGTTCTGGTGCCTAGGCCACAGTAAGCATCCAATTAATATTTCTACTTCTTTGTTTTATTATTATTATTATAACCCCTCCTTGCGTTTCTGAGGTGGTATCACTACGGAAGTAGATTGCCCAGTCTTCCTTCCAAGGAGTAGGTGGTGGGTTTGAACCACCAGCCTTCTGGTTAGCAGTCAAATGCCTTAAATCCTATGCCAGCATAGCTCCTTATTATGTGTTAGAATGTTAAAATGTCAACTATTCCCACATTCCAAAATGAACCTTTGAAATCGCAGAGCAGGACTTGCCAAGGAGATGTGAACATAAATTTTATTAACTCCTAGACCCTCATCCACACTGAGGGTACAATATGACCAAGAGTAAATGATTCCAGATGAGAAAGGTCTGTGATGGTTAATTTTATGTGTCAGCCTGACTAGGCCATGGTCTCCAGTGATTTGGCCAGACACTAACTCTAGTTGCTATCATGGAGTAGCATTGTATGATTAAATCAGTTGGCCTTGAGTAGATCAGATAACTACCTTCCATTATGTAATGTAATATAATTAACTTATATGTAATGTAATGTAGTTGCCTTCCATGATGCAATGTAATGCACCAATCAGTGCAATCAATCAGTTGAGGTCATATCAACTTAGAGTGGATCCTAAACCTAATCACTTCTAAGTTATAAGAAGACCAGAATAGACACAGTGACTCACAAAGAGGAAAAGACAGACAGCATATGAAGATTGTCTACAACCAAGAAACACCAAGGATCACTAGTAGAAAATAGAAGAGCAACTCACTGAAGAAACAACACAGCCAGAACTGTGAGAAAATACATTTTTGAAGCCCCCTCTTGTAGTATTTGTGTTACATCAGCTCTGGGAAACTAAGACAGTGTCTCTTATAAGACAGTTGTGCTTTGAGTCTACTCACCCTCAGGGTTAGGGGTGAGGGTGTCCCTCACCTCAGGGGAAAGGGGCTTCAGAAGGACCACTTGGAGAGCTTGCTATGTGTCCCCTGTTGATGGGGAACATGGGAGCCCAGTGTCTGTTTCACACTGAGAAACATGAACACAACAATACTCTTTTCTAGGCATTTGATAAAATCCAACACCCATTCCTGATAAAAACTCTCAGCAAAATAGAAATAGAAGGGACATTCCTCAACATAATAAAGGACATTTATGCAAAACCAACAGCCAACATTATTCTCAATGGAGAGAGACTGAAACCATTCCTCTTAAGAATAGGAACCAGACAAGGATGCCTGCTATCACC
>NW_006922038.1:2139081-2146687 GCF_000298275.1 Orycteropus afer afer
CTTCTGCACTGCTGTTTTTTGCGTCCCTGAGTTGTCCCTGGGGCTGATGATGGTGGTGAGGAGAGAAGCTTTAAATCCTCTGGCTAACTCTGAATGGAGAACATGTATCCTATTGTCACTCTTTCATGGATATAGTACCCATGAGCTTGTGGTAAACTTTCTTTCAGAAACTTGCTTGTCAAGTACTATGACTATGAGTCCTAATTCATAAAATTTTCTAGGATCTTGGAAACATTTAAGGAAATGTTTCATTTCTGTTTTTAATAAAAAATGATCATCATAAATAAAATGTAATATATTCATATTGCTGTAGAGTCGATTCTGACTCATAGTGAGCTAGTGGGACATAGGTTGTCGAGCCTCATAGGATTTCCAAGGCTGTAAATCTTTACCAAAGCAGACTGCGTCATCTTTCTCCAGCAGAGCAGCTGTTGGATTTGAACCACCGACCCTTCAATTAGCAGCTTGTGCTTAACCACTGCACCACCAGGTCTCCTTTAATATATTTACATAGCAACACAAATTCAGACACTACTAACAACAGTTGACATCGAGTCAATTCCAAAACATGGTGACCCATGTGTGTCAGAGAAGAACTGTGATCCTGAGGGTTTTCAACGGCTGGGTTTTCAGATGTACATCACTGGGCCTTTCTTCTGTGGGCATCTGGATGGCCTCAGACTCCTAACCTTTTGGTGAACAGCCAAGTAAGTTAATGGTTTTCACCACCCAAGGACTCAAATAGTTCTAGATGGCCCGAAATGAAAAATAAAATCTTCCTTCTCTCTCCATGGGCAAGTGTTTCACCCCTCAGAGATAATCACTCATAAAGGCTTCTTTTGTGTACCTTTATTGACTTCCATCCATAATGCTCAACCATGTACTTATATTTTATTTTCCCATTTGCTAAATTTGAACATTGTATATTGATTCTCTACTATGAAAATGAGGACTTTGGTTCATTTATACTGCCTCCCATATATAAACTCTATGAATATGGTATGTTTGTGTCTGTCATATTATTTTTAAAATTCAGTAGCTTTTATTCACGGGATTAAATCATGAATTTCTAGTCCTTGAATCATTTGCTTTATATGATATTGTAACCCATTAACTTCAGACAATATGTAGAATGAGGAAATCAGTGTCTCTACATTTCCTTTAACCTCTCCTCACAGCCTCCCAACTCCTGCTCCCCACCTGTCTTGAGTCCAAGGTAATTAACTTCATACGGTCAATGTCAAGGTTTATAGCATTTATATAAAACATAACTAAAGGTGCTCTGGTGGGTAAGGTATTTGGCTGCTAACCATGAAATTCAGCAGTTCAAACCCACCAGCTGCTCTGTGGGAGGAAAATGGGGCCATCTACTTCCATAGAGATTTGCAGCCTTGGCAACCCTATGAAGTTGCTATGAGTCAGAATCAACTTAATAGCAGTGGGTTGGGTTTGGTTTTGGTAACCATAACTAAAATTGATGTTAAAACATAACTAAGGCTTTCACAGAATCCCTGGGTAGTGCACATGGTTAATGTGCCCCACTGCTAACAGAAAAAGGTCAGAGGTCCCAGTCCTCCTAGATACACCTCAGAAGAAAGGCCTGCCAATCTGCTTATAAAAAGTCAACCACTGAAAACCTTGTGAAGTTCTGCTCTGACCCACACGGAGGTACGATTGTCATGCTCTGTCAGTGGGTTCATTCTAAATCGAAAGCCAACTAACATTAGTAATATATGATTATGTGTATATTATTCACTGTAGGCCATGAAGTGTATACTTGGACCAACACAGAAAGCAGTGAAATCATATACCACTAAAACTGTTCTGCTCAAAAAAGAATGTAATTACCAAAACCTCAAAGGAGTGGAGAGAGAGGAGCAGCATATTTTAAGTATCTGTTTTAAATTGTTGTACAATATACTTTCACTGTATTACAAAATCATCCAGTCTCCTCATTGCACTTGGGTGAAGGGTTACCATTTTCTTCTTGCAGATATTCCCCAGAGATTTCTCTGCTGCCTCTTTTAAAGTGGGTTAATTTGTTTCCACACCTGCTGCACTTCTATCACTCTAGGATTTTTTTTTTTTCATTGTACTCCTGAGCTATGTCCACTGTTTCTTGCATTCGTGTCATCCATTTCCTTGGATTTCTCTTTTTATAAACTTTTTTTTTCATTTTAGGATAATTGTAGGTTTACCTGGAGTTGTAAGAAATAATACAGAGATTACATTGTACCTTGACCCAGTTTCCCCCAATAGCAACATCTTACACAAGTATGGAGTAATATCACAACCAGAATATTAACTGACATAATTAAGATATAGAACATTTCCATTACTGCAAAAGTCCCTCCTGTTGCCTTTTTACAGCCATACCCACTTCCCTCTCATCTTAACCCCTGGCCACCAATCATCTGCTCTCCATTTCTATAATTTTGTCACTTCAAGAATGTTTTAGAAATGGAATCCTGTAGTATGTACTTTTAGGGATTACCTTTCTTCACTCAGCATAATTCACTGGAGATTCATCCACATTTCTGCATGTGTCGGTAGTTCATTCATTCCTTTTTATTTCTGGGTATAGACCCACCAGCCACTCTGCAGGAGAAAGAAGCAGCAGTCCACTTCCTTAAAGAGTACAGTTTTGGAAACCTGATGGGGTAGTTCTACTCTGTCCTACATGGTCTCTGTGAGTAAGAAACAACTGGTTGGTATGCATTTGGTTGGGTTTAGTAGTCCCTGGTATATATGTACCATAGCTTGTTTGTCTATCATATTCATCTGTCGAAGGACCTCAATGATTCTAGTCTTTGGCTGTTATAAGCTTCCATTTAGCGAGGATGAATGACAAGGAATGTAACTGCTGGAGAACATGATTGTTGCATGTTGAGTTTTTCAAGAAATTGTCAAAATGTTGTCCAAAGTGTTTGTACCATTTTACATTCCCATTCCAATGACTGACCCAGTTTGTCTACATCTTTTCCAGATGTTGATTTTGTCAGTATTTTTTATTTTAGCCATTCTGATACGTGTGTAGTGACACCTCGTTGAGGTTTATATCTGCGTTTTCCTGGTGGCTTGTGATGTTGAACATCTCTTCATAGGCTTACTTGCCATTTGTCTGTCTTCTTTGAGGCAATGCCTCCTCATGGTTTTTGCCTATATTCTAATTGGAATGTTTGCTTTTTCACTGTTAAGTTTTCAGAGTTCCTTTATGCATTCTAAATGCCTTCTCTTTGCCAAATATGTAATATGAAAATATTTTCTCCGGGCTATAGCTTTTCTTCTTTCCTCTTAATCTGGTCTTTCAGCAAGCAAAGTTTTAGTAGAAATTGCCAATGAAGCCATCTGGGCCTGGAGATTACTTTTGGGAGAGTAGTTTACTTATGAATTCAATTGTCTTATTAGTTATATGGTTACTTAAATGATATGTTTCATATTGAGTGAGTTGTGGTAAATTTTGTTTTTCAAGGAATCGGTCCATTTCATCTAAGTTGTTAAATTCATGTGTGTAGAGTTGTTTGTAGTGTCCCTTATTGTCAAGCTGGTGTCTATAAACTCAAAAAAAAAAAAAAAAGACCCCACTGCCATCCACTCGATTCAAACTCACAGTGACCCTCACTGGATTTCCAAGGCTGTACATCTTTACAGAAGTAAATTGCCTCATCTTCCTCCTGCAGAGCAGCTGGTGGGTTTGAACCACTGACCTTCTGATTAGCAACCAAATGAGAGCTACTTAGGATCTCTAATAATATTCCCGTTTTCACTCCTGATATTTGCTTTTTTGTGTCTTCTTCCTTTTTCCTTTGTCAGTGTTGTTCAAGGTATGTCACTTTTAACAATCACTTCAAAGAACCAGCTTTTTGTTTCATTAATTTTCCCTAGTGTTTTTCTGTCTACAATTTTATTGATTTTTGTTCTTATCTTTATTGCTTCCTTCCTTCTGCGTACTCTGGGTCTATTTTCTTTGTTTCCTAGGCTCTTGTGGTAGGTAGCAGCTCAGATTAGTGATTTGATACTTTCCATCTTTTCTTGTGTTAGCATTCAGTGTTATAAATTGTCCTCTCATCACTGTCCTAAATCTGTCCCAAAATTTTGTTATGTTGCATTTTAATTGTCATTCATTTGAATGTATCTTTTATTCCCCTGAGACTCTCTTTGATGCACAGATTATTTAGAGGTAGAATGGTTAGTTTCCAAGTGTTTGAAAATTTTCCTGTTTTCTTTCTGTTATTGATTTCTTGTTTGATTATATAATGGTCATAGGACATGATCTGTATTTCTTTTAAATTTGTTGAGGGTTATTTTATCGTGCAGAATATGGTCTATCTTGGTATATGTTGCATGGGAATTTGAAGAGAATATGTATTCTGCTGTTGTTGGGTGAAATATTCTATTAACTTTTATTAGATTCTCTTGATTGATGGTATTTTTTAATTCTTTTCTGTCTTGGCTGATTTTCTGTGTAGTTGTTTCATCAATTGTTGAGAGAGAATGAAGTTTCCAACTACAATGTGAATTTGTATATTTCTCCTTCCAGTTCTCAGTTTTCACATATTTTGTAGCTCTGTTTCTTGGTGCATACACATTTTGGATTTTTATGTCTTCTTGGTGGATTATCCTTTTATCAAAACAAAATATCCCTCTCTGTCCGTGGTAATTTCTGTTGTGCTGAAGTCTGCTTTATATTATATTAAGATAGTAACTCCTTTCTTTCTCATTAAGTTTCATGTGTTATATGTTTTCCCATTGTTTTACTTTCAATCTGCTCATATTGTTGTTGTTGTTGTATTGTTATTAGGTGCTGTCAGTCAGTTTCATAGGGACTCCGTGTACAACAGAATAAAACACTGCCTGATTCGGCGCCATCCTCCGAAAAATTACCAAGTTTGAGTCCATCATCACAGCCACTGTGTCAATCCATTTCATTGAGCCTTCCCCTTTTTGGCTGACCCTCTTCTTTACCTAGCACAATATCCTTCTCTAGGGACTGGTCCCTTCTGACAACATGACCAAAATATGAGAGGTAAAGCCTGGCTATTCTTGCTGCTAAGAAGCATTCTGGCTATACTTCCTCCAAGACAGATCTGTTCGTTCTTTTAGCAGTTCATAGTACATTCAATATACTTCACCAACAACACAATTCAAATGCATTGTTTAAAAGCAAAGATGTCACTTTGAAGACTAAGGTGCACCTGATGCAAGACATGGTATTTTCAAAAGCCTCATATGTGTGTGAGAGCTGGATAATGAATAAGGAAGACACCAAAAGAATTGATGCCTATATTGTTATTCCCAGGAATTTATTAATTGAGTATTTAAGAGAGTTAGTCACTCTCAGAGCACCAAAGCTGTAAGATGTAAACTTTAAGAATTTTTGGTGGCTATTCTCAGACCTTGTGAAGATTGAAAATAAAATAAAAATAAAAATAAACAGTCTAAAGAGAAAGAGAGAGAGAGGAGGGAAGGGGGAAAAGAGAGAAGGAGAGAGAAGAATGAAGAAATGGCAGCAAGGAACAAAGCCTGAAGACAAGAAAGTCCTAATGGCATTTGGATCCTTGCTGCTAGTCGCTTCTCAGCCCAGCTTCATCATTATCTTTCCTGTATTTGATTGCTTAAGTCTGTCACAAAATATCCAGATTCCGGCCAATAAAGCCCCTCTTTTCTTCAAGTAGAATTGAGTTTGCTTTCTCTCACCTTTGATCAAGGGGTCCTGGCTAATACAAGAGGTTAATGTGTGTGTCCCATTTAAGAAGATTCTTATGGCAGAAAGTTCACAGAGAAACTGCACAGTTAAAAGCCTTTTCTTTAGGCTGAGATGCCCTCAAGCAATTTGCTGCAATTTCTCTACTTACCATCCAAAAATCTGAAGGCTGTTTTTCTCACTTTCTGTGTATCCCTAGAGAAATCTGACCACCATGTTCCTCTCAACTCTTTCCATTAAAGGGAATAACAGCTGTTTTTAGAGAAAAGGGAGTTCCACTTCATAACTCACCCACACCCCAATTAAAAATCTCTCCTTTTTTTTTCCTGTGTAGATTATTTCCAAAATTTGCTTTTAAAACTGCAAGGCTTAACTATGAAATTCCTTAACACACACAAATGACCTTATGAAATGAGAGCTATAATTTAGCCCAAAAAAAAAAAAAAAAAAAACTCACTGCTATTGAGTCGATTCAACTCATGGCAACCCCTCCTTGGGTTTCCAAGGCAGTATCTCTACGGAAGTAGATTGACCAATCTTCCTTCTGAGGAGTGGCTGGTGGGTTTGAACCTTCCACCTTCTGATCAGCAGTCAAATGCCTTAGGCACTATGCCACCAGAGCTCCTATAATTTAGCCATCTGTGGTAATTAATATTATGTGTCAACTTGGCTAGATTATAATACCCAGTGTCTTGGTCAAACACTAGTCTAAATGTTGCTGTGAAGGTATTTTGTAGATGGATTAACATTTACAATCAGTTGACTTTTACTAGAGGAGATTGTTTTCAATAATATGGGTGGGCCTCACTCAATCAGTTAAAGGCCTTCAAAAAAAAAAAAAAAAAAAAAGCCTGGAGAAGCTTCCTAGAGAAGCTTCCTAGAGAAGAGGGAACTCTGGTCAAGACTCTAACATAGACACCCTCCCTGACTTCAGCCTGTGGGCCTGCAGGATGACTTTCAGATGTGCCAGTCCCCACCATAATCCCATGAAAAAATGCCTTAAAATCTCTCTCTCTCTATGCAACAAACAGATGACACAACCTCACTTGCTGAAAGCAAAGAGTCTTTTGAAGGACTTACTTGATAAAGATCAAAGACTATAGTCTTCGATATGGATTGCGTCTCAACATAAAGAAAACAAAAATCCTCATGACTGGACCAATCAGCAATATCATGATGTACAGAGAAGATACTGAAGTTATCAAGGGTTGAAGTTTGCTTGAATCCACAACCAATACCCATGGAAGCAGCTGTCAAGAAATTAAAGGACGAATTGCATTGGGCATCTGCAAAAGATTTCTTTAAATCCTTAAAAAACAAAGATGTCACTTTGAGGACTTAAGGTATCCATTACCCAAACCATGGCACTTTCAATTGCTTCATTTGCATGCAAAAGCTGGACAATGAATAAGGAAGACTGAAGAATAATTGATGTACTTGAATTATGGTGTTGGCAGAGAATACTAAACCTACCTCTATATTTAGTATACTATATATATGCTACAGGAGCTCTCGACAGCACATAACAACAACAACAACAACATATATATGCTATAGTGCCTTGGTTTGGATGAATCTTTCCTGAAAGGAACACAACCAGATCGCTCCTTAGAAGGAAAGATGGCAAGGCTTCATCTCATGTGCTTTGGACACATCAGGAGGGACCAATCCTTGGGCAAGGACATCATGCCCCGTAAAGTAGAGTGTCGGTGGAAAAAGGAAACCCTCAGTAACATGGAGTGACACAGTGGCTGCAATGACAGGCTCAAACATATTAGTAATTGTGAGGATGGTGTAGGACAGAGCAGTGTTTTCTGTCCTGTTTTGTTATACATAGTGTCACCATGAGTCAGAACTGCCTAAGTGACACCTAACTGCAAAACATACATACAAATAGATAGA
>NW_006922038.1:2147732-2148867 GCF_000298275.1 Orycteropus afer afer
AAAGTCCTCATTCAGCAAAATGGCTGACTGCAGAGGAGGGCAGTCGACAAAGGCGTTAGGCGTTTGCTCGCCTCTGGTTTGTCAGCACTCTGTCGGCTCCTCTCACTCTGCTTAGTTTTGGCAATCCGCTCCCTTCAGGGCTGGCATGGATTAGGGTGATGGCTAATTAGCAATTGCAGCACATGAAATGTGGCTAATTGGATGTAATATGTGAGACTGGAAAAAGGAAGCCTTGGATAGGAACTCTGTGAATTATCAGAAAATAATTATAGTGCTTTACAAGTTGCAAGTGTAGGAGAGTTGGGAAAAAGAGAGAGCCAGCATCCTCTCTTGGTTGGGCTCATTACTTCTGCCCATTAAATATCCTGACCTGCTTTTGTCCCCACACCTCAAACTGCATATTATTTCATCCTCAAAGCACCTACTCTTTGAAACATTTTTAGGAAATGGGAAAGTGGTCCATTATTACAGATGTTAGAGACATCCATTTTGTTTTCAGATTCAAAGCAAATGTATTCAATACTGAGATAGACACCAGGGTCAATGCAAGGTCATTTAAAACAATTGTCAGGCAGATATGGGCAGGGGTCAACGTACACAGAATCCTTTAAAAAAAAAGAAAGAAAGGATGGCTAAACAATCCATTAGCCCATCCATAACATCTCATCCAAAATACTCCATTAGTTACCTGAAAGAAATGGAATGGTTTAGACAAAACTTTCTCCTGACCTTGTGAATGTCTTGGTAGTAGGTAAACTGTACATCTGGGTCTGATTGGGGCAGCTGTTGCTTCATGCTCTCCCCTGTAATTCCAACAGTGCTTCATTTCACTCCCAAAAGTGCCTTGGTTTGGATGATAAAATATATGGTGGCCTTACTGACATGTCAAGGAGCTCTGATGGCTTAGTGGGTAAGACATTTGGCTGGTAACAAAAAGGTCAGCAGTTTAAACCCACGAGCTGGTCCACGAGAGGAAGATGAGGCAATCTAGTTCCATAAAGACTTGTTGTTGTTGTTGTTGTGTGCCGTCGAGTCAGCCACAACTCAGAGAGACCCCTCCTTGGGTTTCCGAGGAAGTATCACTATGGAAGTAAATTGCCCAACCTTCCTTCCGAGGAGTGGCTGGTGGATTTGA
>NW_006922038.1:2150632-2156576 GCF_000298275.1 Orycteropus afer afer
CAGCTATGTGCAAGAAATATTGTAATAGCATCATTGAGACATGATCATTATTATCATCCCATTATATAGATGATGTATGTGAAACCCACAGATGCATCTCTGAGGACAGTAATATCTACCTTGATTGTCTTTCTGACATGTAAATGAGAATTCACTTGTAAGCTCCCTAGCACAGAGGATGCAGAAGGTGCTCGATAAATCATTATTTTCTCACTCCCTTGTCTCTAGATAAAGAGAAAATAGGCAAGATTCAGCAACACATTAGCTATAAAAGTTCAGTGCATGGTCTGTGAGGTGAAAAATACAAGGATTGTATTAGCTCATTTGTTTTCTTTGTTGCTGTATAAATGTGCTCTGATTCACAACAGCCCAAAACTCTAACCTGCCTCATAAAAGATCTCGCACTAAATGAAGATATATCTATCTAACAGTCAAGTTTGTTTTTCGAGTTGCCCCTCTTCCAACTGAAATTCTCAAACACCAACAAAACACATACAATATTTGGGGGGACATTTAAGTAGTCTGAGTCACTTTTCCAAAACTTTGTTTAAATTAAGATGGAGGAAACAAAGCATATTTAAAATTCCCAACACCTCCTAAGTTTTTAAAGCTATGGAAATGATACATAGTTTCTGAGATACCAAAGAAATACACACACAAAAAAAAAATCTGGAATCTTTGTCTCTCCAAGACAGTAATTTCACTATTGTTCTAAATCTTGGGCAAAGAGGTTAAATCCTGTGTAAATTATAAACTTTCTTAGCATAGAATATCCTGAAAACTACAAGGCTTATATGTTCATTAGCCATTATTTCTTCCAATCATTCCTTCCTCTTCATGTTTTGGGAAAATGAAAATTTGAGAGTTGGAGAAAAAAAACAGGGCACGTGTCTGTTGTTGTGTTTAGTTGCCATCAAGTCAACTCCGACTCGCGGTGACCTCATGTGTGCAGAGCAAGGTTTTCAAGGCTATAATCTTTCTGAAGCGAATTGTCAGGTCCATCCTCTGAGGTGTCTCTGGTGGGTTCAAACTGCCAAACTTTCAGCCAGTAATCGAGCACTTAACCATTTGTGCTGCCTGGAGACTCCATGACACGTGTCCAGTAAGCTGCAAAGGGGGCATCAGAATTGAGACCTACTCCAGAAACACTCTTTGCAGCCCTCTCTGGTGCCTGGGTTTTAGCTAAAATCTTTATTCACTGCAAATCTAATTCCAAACTTTTTGGATGACATTCCCCCACTTTAGGAGTCTCCCCATCTTCCTTTCCGGAACTCTACTTCATCAGTTTATAGACAAGTGCAACTCCCATGACCTCCAAAAAGCCACCGCAATGGGCAGTCAGCTCTCAATCTTGGAATTTCTCAGCTTTTACTCCTTGAGCCAAGATGTAGTATAACCGATTTCAACAGATGTATGTCCAGCCTCCCCAGCTAAAGTTCCCTGAGGTCTGTTGTTGTCTCTCGTTCCCTTCCTGCTAAACCTAGTCCAGATGGTCTCAATAAATAGCCCTGTGTTCATTTCATTGATTGATTTTGTTGAGGCCGGCTGTCACCTTGGCCTTTGAAGGAAACACCAGAACAAGGATGCTTCCCACCCACCCCGAGGCTGACAGGGAGCTCAGAAATTATCTCCCTCACGCAGGTTTCCTCCATGCTTATATTTTGGAAGCTCCCAAGCTCTGAGAATGTTCCTTTGAACAGATTCCTCTGCAAGGGGATAATGGAGCTTAAAACATTTTTTTTTTTTTTTTAACAAAAGAGCATAAAAAGTGAATTTAAAAGCAAATGGTCCAAAGATTTTCCCTAGGAAGTCTTTCAGTTTCACACACAGCAAACTCCTATACTGTGGACCTATTAGAAATGCTTTTTTTAGTCTCTTTATGCATATTTTTTATGTCCCTCTATGGCTCTGTCATTGCTTAATTTGACACCAAGCCTCCAAAGCCACATCTCCTTTCTTCCTGAACTATTAAAAAGGGGCAAAATATTTTAATCATGAAGCCTTGTATAATTTAGAGATTATCTTCTGTCTGCATGAGTTACAGCAATAATCAAAGGGAGGCTGGGGATTTGTAAAACTAAAGCCTTAATTTTTTGACAGGTGTTCTTTGTGGTCTAGAATTAACCTCTTTTCACATCTTACACTTACAAAGAGAAAATGATTAAATATATCCTAGGTACACACACAACAAAGAGACACGAGGTAAGAACAACCATGCCAAAGTCTTAAGGTAGGTTCAATTATTCATAGAATGAGAGAGGGAAAAAAAAAAAAAAACATGTACAGCTGTATGGTCTGAATCTGATTAATCACCCCACCTGGTAGTCCTAGGGAGACCAGGAATCTTGATCCAGCTATCAGTTACATTCTCTGGTACAGCCAAATAGAAGACTTGAAATAGATACAGAGCCCCATATCACTTCCCAAGGCCCAACCTATTCAATATGGTGACTAAAAGCATGGCACCAAGAATCAGACAGAACTGGGCTTGAATCCTGGAGCCACTACATACTGGTCCTCTGAAAAGTTATTTAGTGTCCCAAAGTTTCAGTCTCCTCATTTATATAACTGAGACATTAATCACATCTGCCTATAGTATATTATAAATGAGGTAATTTGTGGACAGCCTTAGCACTATATCTGGCAAATAGCAATTGCTCAATTAATGACATTTATGCCCCTTCTGGCAACCTGATTGTTGTTGTGGTTAGTTGCCATCAACTCAACTCTGCCTCAGGGTGGGCCTGTGTAAAACAAAACAAAATGTTGCTCCATCCTGCACTATATTCATGGTCATTGCTATATCTTTCTCTGGTGATTGGTCCCTTCTGACAACACAACCAAAGTGAGCAAGTCAAAGTCTCAAAAAAAATATTCTGTGGAGAAGACCTAGCTTTTGTAAAGATTATAGCCAAGAAAACCCTATGTAGCAGTTCTACTCTGTAACACATAGGGTCTCCCTGAGTTGAAATCAACTCAAAACCAATCAGTTTGGTTTTGGCTTTTTTGGAACTCGAGTCTTTAAAAACCCTGAAGTGGCCAGGATGGAGAATGGAGCAGTCTGTTACCTTCCAAATAAAGTTGAAAGAATGTTTGAAAGAAAAAATAAATTCTGCGATATAGGGTTCCCATGGCTAGTTTTTCCAAAGTAGATCAGTAGGCTTTCTTCCTAGTCTATCTTAGCCTGGAAGCTCCCTTGAAACTTTTGCACCATGTGTGACCCTGTTGGTATTTGAAATACCAGCGGCATGATTTCCAGAATCACAGCAACACACAATTCACCACAGTAAGACAAACTGACAGATAATCTAGTTAGCATATTGTTATCCATTCTTCGTTATTGTTGATGTTGCTACTCCGTTAACAAATATTTTTAAGTCTTTATTAGAAACCAAACACAAAGTGCCTGTGGTAGCCAGAGTTGTGTGCTAGCTTGGCTGGGCCTGGTTTTGTGTAGCTGGGCAGCTGGATGCAGTGGTTCCCTGTGCTGAGACTGGTAACCACCTCTGTGGTGGAATCTGCTGCCAGCTACTGAGCAGCTGCCTTAGGGATGTGGTCTGCTTCCAGTATACAAAAGGAAGATTTGCAAAAGGTCCCTAGATTGTGGGCACATCTAGATCCTGCATTTAGCCATCTCTTCATTCAGCAGCCTGCCATGTTGCCTGCCAATCTGGGACTGTTTCTGGACTTAGAGGCCTGCCATTTTACTTGATAATCTTGGAACTATGACATTTTACTTATTGACCTTGGGTTTGTCAGCCAGCAGCTGCCTGAGTGAAGACATGCCTCCAGATCCTGTGGGCTGGGAGAAAGAGGCAGAGCTGAAGCCCAAGGTCAAGGCACCTTCACCCAGCCCCTAGAGCTGGCACTTTGAACTTGGACTTCTACCCTCCTAAAGTGTAAGAAAATAAATCCCTGTGTGTGAAAGCCATCCACTCACGGTATTTCTGTTACAGCAGCACTAGAGGACCAAAACAGTATCACATGATGACTAAGTAGTGGTGAGTTAGACAAACCAGATCTTTTATCCTTGCCTTCATGGAACTCACAATTGAGAAAGGACACTTCCATTAAGCTAGCAAACAAATGAATTTTACAATTAGTTATATATAACTTTAAGTACTTCAAGGAAAAAATACAGTTAAAGTGAAGAAAAGTAATGGAGAAAACATGTAGATAGGGCACTATGTCAGTCAACGTCCTGGCAGAAGGCAGATGGCAAACTCAAACAGAGTAACTGAGGAGATTTTAGAAACAGACTCTTTACTAAGAAAAGGTGTGGGTGGGGTTGAGGGAAGCCAAAAGGATGGGGAAGTTCCCTGGCAGAAAGAGGAAAGCTAGCAATATCTGAGAGCCTTTAACAACCTTGAACCCTAAAGAACAAGTGGTAGTTGTAAAAAGTGTTCTCTTAGCAGAAGCTTTCAGTAAAGGCACACAGCCAATTCATATGACCCATCAGAGAAGAAGTTCAAGGAACAAATACTCTGACTTCTATCTATCCTCAAACCTTCTAATCCCAAGGGGAACCCAGGGGGCATGGAAGACTATTGATTTCTCTCAGAACACAAAACAGGGCAGAAAAGGGTAGAAAGTGTATCTGAAAGCCAAGCAGAAAATATACAACACAAACAATCAAGAAAGTCTTCTCTGAGAAGGACAACACATAGAAAAGGAAGAAATTCAGGGAAGAGTATTTGAAGCAGAGCTAACACCACATGGAAAGGTAGTCTGGAATAGAAGATCTTGGTGTCAAGGCACAGAAGAGGTTAATTGAGCAGGACCATAGTGGAATGAGGTAAAAGAATATAATGAGTTTGGAGAGGTTCTTATGGGTCACTGACCTACATGCGTCCTCAATCAAAACAGATTTTCCTTTTCATTAATGAGTGTTAGCCCCTGGTTTTGGATGTCCTAATTAGTATAGACTAAATATACATGCTTACTATAAATTAAAACCTTAGAAGCCTCCTGAAATGTCTATGTCTCTTGAAATACAATTTGATCCATCTGAAATGCTGATTCTTCTCCTCCAATCTATGCCCAATGCTGACTGCAAGATCAAGGTTGAAAATTACCCTTTCCTCTAAATCAGTCTGGATTAACCACATTGAATAGAAGTAATGCCAGGTTGTGCTGACAAACAGTTCCGGGAACTCTCTGATTAAAGCATGTCCCTCCTCCTTTGCAGCAACTATGGAAGTAAGACCAGGCAGTGTTTCATGCTGGTGTACATAGGGTCACTGAGTCTGACTCAATAGCACCTAATCACATCAAATAACATGGAATTAGTGGTTCACCAGGAAAAGCAGGGGAAAGGAAAGAAAAGGCTAGGGGCTAGGACAGAGTGAGGAGGCAGTGGCAGGGATCCAGATAAGGGAAGGGAACCCAGGACACGCCCCACAAGTGACAGGTGGGAAAATGGGGGGAAAGGAGAGAAAAGGCCAGGGGAGCTGGGACAGAGCGAGGAGGCAGTGGCAGGGATCCCAGTTAGGGGAGGTTGGAGAGGATTCAAACAGCTAAGGGAAACAAACTTGTCTGTCGGTTTCTCCTACTGCGGTGGCATGTTGCTGTAAGGCTTGAGGCTGTGCCACTAGTGTTTCAAGCACAGCAGGGGGCACATGGTGCACAGGTTTCAGCTCGGCTTGCAAACTGAGACAGACTAGGAAAAAGGAAGAGGCCATCCACTTCTCAAAGAATTGGCCAGGGAAAACCTTATGAATAGCAGAGAAACACTGTCTGATACATTACTGCGCAACTTTATGAATAGCCCGGAAACATTGTCCAATATGGAGCAGGAGAATGAGGCACTTAGGTTGGAAGACTCTCAAAACATGACTGGGAAAGAGCTGCATCATCAGAGTAAAACCAGCCTTACTGATATGGATAAAGTAAAGCTTTCGAGACCTCCATTTGCTGACATGGCACGATTCAAATTGAGGAGAAA
>NW_006922038.1:2156922-2158302 GCF_000298275.1 Orycteropus afer afer
AAGATTTTATCAACTTGTGCAGTCTGAAATTGACCAAACATGCAATCAGGATGTGTTAATGATCACTGGTGACTGGAATGCAAAACTTGGAAACAAAAAAGTATCACCGGTAGCTGGAAAATTTGGCCTTGGTGACAGAAATAATGTTGGAAATCTCATGGTAGAATTTTGCAAGACCAATGACTTATTCATTGCAAATACCTTTTTTCAACAACAGAAATGGCAGCTATACATGTGGACTTCACCAGATGGAACACACAGGAATCAGATTGACTACAAGTGTGACAAGAAGTGATGGAAAAGCTCAATATCTTCAGCCAAAACCAGGCCAGGAGCTGATTGTGGAACAGAACGTCAACTGCTCATATGCACATTCAAGTTGAAATTGAAGATATTTAAAACAAGTGCATGAGAGCCAAAATAGGACCTTGATAATATTCCTCCTGAATTTAGAGACCATTTAAAGAATAGATTTGATGCATTGAACACCAATGACAGAAAACCAGAGGAATTGTGGGATGACATCAAGAACATCATCCAGAAAGAAAGCAAGAGGTCATTAAAAACACAAGAGAGGAAGAAAAGATCAAAATGGATGTCAGAAGAGACTCTGAAACTTGCCCTTGAATGGAGAGTAGCTAAAGCAAATGGAAGAAATGACAAGATAAAAGAGTTGAACAGAAGATTTCAAAGAGCAGCTTGAGCAGATAAAGCCATTACTATAATGAAATGTGCAAAGACTTGGAGTTAGAAAACTGAAGAACATTTCTCAAGCTGAAAGAACTGACGGAAAAAAATTAAGCCTCGAGTTGCAATATTGAAAGATTCTATGGGCAAAATATTGAACGATGCAGGAAACATCAAAAGAAGATGGAAGGGATATGCAGTCACTGTACCAAAAAAACTGGTAGATCTTCATCTATTTCAGGAAGTGACATATGATCAAGAACCAATGGTATTGAAGGAGGAAGTAGAAGCTGCAATGAAGGAATTGGCGAAGAACAAGCCTCCAGGAATTGATGGAATACCCATTGAGATGTTTCAACAAACGGATGCTCTGCTGGAGGCACTCACTTGGTTATGCCAAGAGATTTGGAAGACAGCTACCTGGCTAATTGACTGGAAGAGATCCATATTTGAACCCATTGAAAGAAAGGTGATGATCCCACAGAATGTGGAAATTATCAAACAATATCATTAATATCGCAAGCAAGTAAGAGCTTACTGAAGATAATTCAAAAACAGTTGCAGCAGTATATGGACAGAGAACTTCCAGAGGTGCAAGCCGTTTTCAGAAGAAGATGTGGAACAAGGGATATCATAGCTGCTGTCAGATGGATCTTGGCTCAAGGCAAAGAATACCAGAAAGATGTTTACTTG
>NW_006922038.1:2158779-2166608 GCF_000298275.1 Orycteropus afer afer
GCCAATGGAAACAGCAGTCAGGACATTAGACGATGTATAGCGCTGGGCGAATCAGCTGCAAAGGACCTTTTTCAAGTGCTGAAATGCAAAGATGTTTCCTTGAGGACTAAGGTGTGCCTGACATAATTCATGATATTTTCAATCGCCTCATATGCATGTGAGAGCTGGACAATGAATAAGGAAGACCAAACAAGAGTTGATGCTTCTGGGTTGTGATGCTGGTGAAGAATGCTGAAAGTACCATCGACTGCTAAAAGAACTAACAGGTCGGTCCTTGAGGAAGTGCAGCCAGAATTATCCTTGGAGCAAGAATGGCCAAACTTCGTCTCACCTACTTTGGTCATGTTGTCAGAGGGGACCATTCCCTAGAGAAGGATATCATGCTTGGTAAGGTGGAAGGTTGATGTAAGAGGGGAGGGCCTTCAACAAGATGGATTGACATGGTGGCTGTGATGATGGGCTCAAGTATAGCAAGGATCATGGAATTGGTGCAGGATCAGATGGTGTTTTGTTCTGCTGTGCATGGGGTCGATATGAGTTGGAAATGTCTCGATGGCACCTAACAAATGTTTCACCAGAATTGGCAGTGAGAAACAATAACTTTTCTAAATCTACCAACTGAACCCAGAGACTCCCTCTGATAAGAGTGCATCTGAAAGTATCAGAGGGGTCCTTGGTGTCCAGATGCTCTCATGGTGACACAGGCAAACCATGAGAGGGGACCAGTGTTACAGTAATGGAGGATGGAATAATGGAGGAAAGGCTCCCAGAAAGTAGTCACTTCTAGCAAGTTGGGTTGAAAGTGGTGGGAATGATTGATTGAGGACAAGAGTGGGATAAGGAAACTTTCTCTAGATGACTTACTCTGAGTGAAAGATGTGAAGTAAAATGGTAGTCATGTTTGTTGAACTATTAGTCTCAATTCTTCATTCCCACCTGTTACAGAATTTCACATCCATGTTCTTTTCCATGTGACTTGAGAATATCTTCTAATAGTGTAGTGAGTATACTTTTCTGCTTCTTTGATGTTGGACTTGTCCATATAATCTGCTTTGGACAAGAGAATATCAGTTGATAACAAATAGAAGCTTTAAATGGGCTTGTGTGGTTTGGCTGATCTCCTGTTTCCTGTGATTTCCCACAAAAAGAGCATGGCCCCAAGAAGTCTCATAAGTAGACCTTAATCCAACTGGAGTCTAGCAAGGCCCAGCCTAATTCAGCCTTGATCAGACAAATCATGGCTGACCTGCAGACCCACGTTTGTCACAAAGCATTAGCTGAGATGTCTGTGCTTGTTGTTATTGTGGTTAGGTACCATGGAGTCAGTTCTGATTCATAATGACTCCGTGTGCAACTGTCCTATGCCGTCTTCACAATCATTGCTGTTGGAGCCCTCTGTTGCAGCCACTGTGTTGGTCTTCCACTTTTAAGCTGACCTCTACTTTACAAAGCACATTGTCCTTCTCCAAGGACTGGTCCCTCCTGATAACATGTCCAAACTATGTGAGATGTATCTTGTCTAACCATCCTCCCTTCTAAGAAGCATTCTGGCTGTACTTCTTCCAAAGCAGATTTGATTGTTTTTCTGGCAGTCCAAGATGTACTTAATATTCTGTGCCAACACCATAATTCAAAGGCATCGATTCTTCTTCAGTCTTCCTTATTCATTGTCCAGTTTTCATATGCATATGAGGCAATTGAAAATACCATGGCTTCAGTCAGGTGCATCTTAGTCCTCAAGGTGATATCTTACACTTTTAAGACTTTAGAGAGATCTTTTGCAGCAGATTTTCAATACATTGTTTGATTTCTTGACTGTTGCTTCCATGGGCATTGATTGTGGATCCAAGTAAAATGAAATCCTTAACAATGTCAATCTTTTCTCCCTTTATCATGGCTTATTGGTCTAGTTCATTAAACAATGTCCCACTGGTATTCATAAGGTTTTCATTGGCCAAATTTTTTAGAAGCAGATCACCAGGCCTTTCTTCCTAGTCTTTCCTAGTCTAGCAGCTCTGCTGAAAGCTGTCCATGATGAGGAACCCTGCTGGTATTTGAAATACCAGTGGCATAGCTCCCAGCATCACAGCAACACTGAAGCCACCACGACAATATGACAAACACAGAGGAGTGGTGGAGCTGTTTGTTACTCAGCAAAGACCGACTGATACTAAGTTTCTGGAAAATGTTGGGAGCAGGGATTGAGGGTGGAGAACAAATGTGAGCCGACTGGGGAAGTTTCTAGCATGTTCCACATGTCAGACTATACAGACTGCTGCTTCAAAGAATGACTTGCTGCACCCCTCCTGGTATATCATTTCCCTGGTTCCAGCAAGTTTCTGCCTATGAGAGTCCTTCACTTCACCCAAAATGACACTCCAGAGCCAGGAGAATTCCACTTAGTACCAATTACAAGACATGTTGGACTCATGTTTTTCTTTGTTGTCAAAACTGCTCAGTCCAAGCCTTATTAAGGGCCAAGATCCTGCCCTCCCCTTCATGAAGGTTTGCACGTGTTAGATGATGGCTGGTGTTTCTTTCTTTCCTGGGCCTCTTCCTCCCTTAGATTCTCTTCATAAATCACACTGGTTGGCCGTTTGATAATTTGTATTGCTTTGGTCCCCACCCAGCCCATCTGGCTACCTAGGGCCCACACTTCACCATACTTCTTCAGATTTGATCTCACCGGACTTCGAAAAGACACCAATAAGTCTTTACTGGATGTTTGAAATGATGCCTAACTCAGAGGTTAAGATGCCACATACCTTTTCTCTGAAAGACCTGTGAAAGGAATTGGGAAAGAGCTTAAGTTATCTAACTTCTCCATTT
Organism: Orycteropus afer afer; assembly: GCF_000298275.1. Taxonomy (NCBI): domain Eukaryota; kingdom Metazoa; phylum Chordata; class Mammalia; order Tubulidentata; family Orycteropodidae; genus Orycteropus; species Orycteropus afer. The sequence goes on from NW_006922038.1 coordinate 2,161,609, forward strand.
GCTATTGAACCCAATATACACAGAGAAAAAGGAATAGCTCTATAGCTCCAGAGAGAACTCATGCTACTGGTGGCCCACTGGTTCTCTGATAACCCTGCTATGAACTAGACACTGTGCTAGGCACCAGAAGGAATGGAAAGAATATGAAAACACTTCTTTCCCTCAAAGCATTCCTAGAAGAAGATGGAGGAGGAGAGTGACAAGGAGGAGAAGAAGCTACTTTAAGTAAAAACTACTACTGAGAGTAGTAATAACTGACAGTGAAAGCTAACTCATTGATCCAAGCACTGAGCTCTTTATAAAGACTGTATCACTGAATCCTTGTAACAGTGCCCATTTTATAGTCAAGGCAACTGAGGCTTGAAGCATAACGAATTCAGCTCAGATCACTTAGCTGTAAGTGGCTGATAGGAACTTAGCCTACATTCCTGACTTGGTATGACCCAGAAAACAATGTTCTTAGCCACTCCTCTTGCCCCCCTCTTCATGGTCATAAAGCAATGTGACAAAAGCCCTAATGAAAGCATTACCAAGTGAGATGGCCTCATAGTGAAGAAAATGGGTCTCTGAGGGAGGAAAGCACTGTATTTTTGCAAAGAAAATGAGTAATGGGAGTGTTGAAGAAGGCATGAGATTTTATCAAGAAATCATAGGGAAAGGGATTTGGTCAAAGGGAACAATATTGCAAATGGTGTGAAAAAGCTTGGAACGTGCAAGGTGGTTATAGGGGAAAGGGTAAGGGTGACTGAATAGGAAAAGATAGCAAAGACTAAAGAGTAGAGAGAGACCCTGGTACCCGACTAAAAAGGACCCTGATGCACCTTGCCAATTAACTAAGTTCTTAAAAACCAAACACACTCCCCTCGAATCAGATCCGACCCATAGCGACCCTCCTTGTGTTTCCGAGGCAGTGTCACTACGGAAGTAGATTGCCCAACCTTCCTTCTGAGGAGTGGCTAGTGGGTTTGAACCGCCAGCCTTCTGGTTAGCAGTCAAATGCCTTGGGCACTATACCACCACCACTACACCCTTATAGTAATCTTTTTTTCTTTTACATTTTCCTCTGATCTAGTCTAGTTTGCATTTTTTGAAAATGAATCTCATTTTGCTGTTTATTACCCGTATATTGAGCCCGTCCATATCTCTTGGAATAAATTCTATCCATCATTCTTATTGGATTTATTCCAGCACCACCCCGGTTTGTATAATTTGCAAATTTCATTAACATTCTCTTTACTTTCTGTTTGAAGCCATTAATAACACTGTTGCATATGATCAGGCTTAACACCAATCTCTGTGGCACCCCTACTAATCAACTACCCCTCGCCGGATGTCACACTATTCATCACCGCACCTTGTTTACAGACCTCCGGAAAATTATCAATCCCTACGATAGTGAGGATATCCAAGCCAGTGTCAATTAATTTCATAAGTAAAATTTTGTGACATGGTATCAAATGCATTACCAAAATCAAGATGTATGGCAGTGACTTTGTTCCCCTCCACTATGAATTTTAAGCAGCTTTCAGATTCATTCTGGATGATTTATTTGTGGTAACACCAAGCTGCTTATTCACTACTGATTCTATTACTTCTTAGATGTTCTGGGATATTTTTCTCCATACACTTAAACTTCCTCAAGGTAATCTCAGGGATCATTCCTCTTTTGAAAGAATAGGTGAACACATTTGTTTCTGGCCTGAACTTCTATGATCTCTGCAAATGTATCAAGTCGTTAAAAAAGCAATTCTTTTTTTTCCTCTTCTGGCAGCTTTTATGAAGTAGCTGGGTGCCTCTCCTAGCTCCAAGCTGTTGCACCAGTAAGCTAGAGTTAGATGTCACCAGCTGAGGCAGCAAACATGAATTGCTGCTCAGGGACAAAATATTACAGTTTCAGAGACTCTTACAGGTACAGGTCTACCTGTGCCTCTGTCCTGGGATTCCCTCATTCACTCAGCCCTGGCTGCAGACAGTCCACACAATGACATAGCCTCGGCCCATGTATCCCACTGTCATCTAGCACACCCCAGATGCTATTTGCTTTAGGGACAAACCTGAATTCAAAAGTTAATGGCTAGAAGGGTAAATCTACAGTTTAAAATAAGAATGCACCTAAAACCTGAGCCCAGGTGACTCTTTGTTTGCTCTACGTTATCATGTTCTGATGTACTGCTCATTTGTCTGTGCCTGTGACACCCTACCTTCACCACCATTGACAAGCATATTTGACAGACAACAATATCTAAGTATGAATGCTCTTCCTGGGTGGTACAAATGGTTAATGCTCACGGTTGTGAACTGAGAGCATGGAGGTTTGAGTCCATGCAGAGGTGCCTGGGAACAAAGGCTTGACAATCTATTTTCAGAAACTCAGCCACTGAAAACCCTGGAGAACACAGTTGTACACATGTGGGGTCGCCATGAGTCAGAATCAACTCAATTGGAAAAATGAATGTTAGTCACTGCTACCCAAATCTCCCTGTTGTCTCAAAAGCAAAAAGGGAAAGGCTTCAAAAGCTTACAAAGAAGAAAGAGCAAAAGAAGGAACCATTGGTTGGACACTCTCATAAGAAGGAGCAGTTGAGTATGAATTACACCAGAACTGAAGTAGGCTTTAGTCGGGCTTCAATGATTTCCAAACAATCACTGTTGAGCTCTCCAGGATCTATCCCAGCTATTTAAATGAGTTTGTTGCTGCCAACTTATTGTGATGGACACAGGGCAGGATTTCTAATATGTACTATTGTTCTTGTTCTTAGCTGCTGTCAAGTTGGCCCCCGACTCACGGTGACCCCATGCAAACAAAAGGAAACACTGCCACTCTGGAACCATCCCCGTGGCTGGCTGTGAATCAGATCACTGTGATCCACACAGTTTTCATTGGCTGATCTTTGAAAGGAGATCACCAGGCCTTTCTTCCCACTCTCTCTTAGTCCAGAAGTTGTGATGAAACCTGTTCGCCTCAGAGCAACAGGCAAGCCTGTACTGACAGGAATTGGGACTGGGAATCAAACACTGGTCTTCAACATAGGAGGTGAGAATCGTACCGCTGCACCACCAATGCATCAAAATACATATTAGACCATATACATATACAATGTATACATACAACACATATACATATTGTACAAAAAAAAAAAAAAAAAAAACACTGCACAGAGTAGACATGCTCCATAAGGTTTCCAAAGCTATAGATTTTTACAGAAGCAGACTGCCACATCTTTCTCCCATGGAGTGGCTGGTGGTTTTGTACCTTTTGGTTAGCAACCACTGCCTTTAATGACTGTGTCATCAGGGCTCCTTTCAGATGGGACATATATATACATATATAACACCCATCCACTGTGACGTAGTGCCTAAGACATTTGACTGCTAACCACAAGGAGAGCAGTTCAAACCCACCAGCCACTCCTCGGAAGGAAGACTGGGCAACCTACTTCTGTAGAGATACTGCCTCAGAAACCCAAGGAGGAGTTGCTATGAGTTAAATCAACTCAACAACAGTGAGTTTGTTTTTTCATTTTTTTGTTTTGTTTTGGTTTTTGGTTTTTGGGTTTTGGGTTTTTTTTGTTTTGTTTTGTTTTTTTGGTACTGCCATCAAATACAACATAATTCCAAGATACATACACCATGAGTTATGAAGACCAGAGTGTAATTATTGTTGTTGTTACCTGCTATCAAGTTGTCTCCAACTCATAGTGACCCCTATGTACAACAGAACAAAACACTGCCCAGTTTTACACCATTCTCACAATCCTTTCTATACCTGAGCCCATCATTGCAGCCACTGTGTCAATCCATCTCATTGAGGGTCTTCCCCTTTTTCACTGACCCACCACTTTCCCAAGCATGATATCCTTCTCCAGGGAATGGTCCCTGCTGACAAGATGATCAAAGTAGGTAAGACAAAGTCTGGCCTTTCTCACTTCCAAGGAGCCTTCTGGCTGCTCTTCTTACAAGACAAATTTGTTCATTCTTCTGGCAGTCCGTGGTACTTTCAGTATTCTTCACCAACACCACAACTCAAAAACATCAACTCTTCTTTGGTCTTCCTTATTCATGGTCCAGTTTTCACATACTTATGAGGCGATTGAAAATATCATGGTTTGAGTTAGGCACACCATAGTCTTCAAAAAGACATCTTTGCTCTTCAGGACTTTAAAGATGTCTTTTGCAGCCGATTTACCCAGTGCAATACAATGTGTGATATCTTCACTGCTGCTTCCATTGGTGTTGATTGTGGATCCAAGTAATATGAAATCTTGGACAACTTCAATCTTTTCTCCATTTATCATGATGCTGCTTATAGGCCCAGTTGTGAGGATTTTCATTTTCGTTCTGTTGAGGTGTAATCCATACTGCAGACTGTAGTCTTTAATCTTCATCAGTAGGTGCCTCGAGTCATCTTTACTTTCAGTAAGCAAAGTTGTGTCATCTGTATATCACAGGTTATTAATGAGTCTTCCTCCAATTCTGATGTCATGTTCTTCTTCATATAGTCCAGCTACTTGGATTATTTGCTCAGCATACAGATTGAATAAGCATGGTGAAAGGGTACAACACTGACACACCCCTTCCTGATTTTAAACCATGCAGTAACCCCTTGTTCTGTTTGAACAGGCACCTCCTGGTCTACACACATATTCCTTAAGATCACAATTAACTGTTCTGGAGTCCCATTCTTCTCAGTGTTATCCATAATGTGTTATGATCCACAGAGTCCAATGCTTTTGCATGGTCAATGAAACACAAATAAACATCTTTTTGGTATTCTTTGCTTTTAGCCAAGATCCATCTGACATGCAATGATCAAGCAATGATATCTCTTGTTATATATCCTCTTCTGCATCCAGCTTGCATTTCTCAAAGTTCCCTGTCAATATACAGGGACAGTTTAGAATGAGACAGTTTGGTTTTCTAAATCTAGGTCTTTGCACATTTCATTAAAATAATTGATTTTGTCTTCTCAAGCTGCTTTTTTAAAATCTTCTGTTCAGCTC
>NW_006922038.1:2168037-2169510 GCF_000298275.1 Orycteropus afer afer
ATTTTTGACAACTTTCAGTTTTCCTAGTCATATTTCATACATTCCATTCTGATTATTAATGGATGTTTACAGCTGTTTCTTCTCATTTTGAGTCTTGCCCCATCAGCAAATGGAGGTCTTGAAAGCTTTACTCCATCCACATCATTAAGGTCAACTCTGCTTTCAGGAAGTAATTCTTCCCCAGTCATATTTTGAATGACTTCCAACCTGTGGGGCTCATCTTCCAGCACTACATCAGACATTGTTTCAGAGCTATTCATAAAGTTTTCCAGTAATATATCAGACAGTGTTTCGGTGCTATTCATAAGGTTTTAACGGGCCAATTCTTTGAGAAGTGGATGCCCCTTCCTTCTTCTAAGTCTGTATTAGTCTGGAAGCTGTACTGTAATCTGTCCACCATAGGTTACCCTGGTGGTATTTGAAATACTGGTGGCATAGCCTCCAACCTCATGGCAACATGCAAGCCAACACAGTATGACAAACTGATAGATGAGTATAGTAGGAATACGGAAACAAATGCCCTACATACTTTTCTGAAAAAAAGTTGGCTTCTCATCACTAGGAGACTTTTCTGAAAAAAGTTGGCTTCCCATCACTAGGAGACTTTGAGATGAGTCAATTGTTTAAAAAAAAAAAATGTATATGTACCCATGTGTGTGTGTGTGTGTGTGTGTGTGTGTATTCTCTGCCTATGACTAGCCAGAACACATGGTGATTGTGTTCATGTGAGTTACACTTCTGCCAGGAGAGATTCTCAGACAGTCTCAATTGAGCCCCCCTCATCAGTTACCAGAAACGTGTGGGTTTCTCCTTCTAACTTGTCTCTTACAAGCGCATAAGCCTCTGGCTCCAAAGTGGCTGGCCTCATGGTAATACCTGTGATCATTTCATGGAGCCTGAGCTGCTGGACACTCTGCAAAGCCACCTCAACACACTCCACACATCAACTTCTCTGATTTCAGAGCTCATCATGACACAACAGCACCTCACCCTCATGTTCTTCCATTCAGTTGTCAGCTATGTATCCAGTAAGGGGCCCTGATGTCACAATGGTTAAGTCCTAGGCTGCTAATTGAAAGGTTGGTGGTTCAAATTCACCCAACAGCTCCATAAAAGAAAGTCATGGTAATCTGCTCCCATAAATATTGCTGTTGTTGTTAGGTGCCGTCGACTCATAGTGACCCTATTGGTGCTCTTCCATGTGAAGGGTGACACAGGAAGCCTATACAAAGGCAAATCAAATAAATTCTGCCTTTGACCTTACTCAGAGTAACCAGTGAGGGATAAGATCAGTCCATGTAAAATCTGACTCAGTTGTGCATTTATCTCTTATTGACTTGGTTTCTAGGAAAATATTTTCCCCTGGCTCTTCTCTAATCTTTTTTAATATCCTTCCTTGTCTTTTTCCCTGTTTTTCCCCCTCTGCCTATACTTAGGGAGCTCTGGTAGCATAGTGCCTAAGGCACTTGACTG
>NW_006922038.1:2170520-2171031 GCF_000298275.1 Orycteropus afer afer
TAAATTGAAATTAATTCTATAAGAGAAGTATGCACATGATGCCGAGGCCTGAGCAGGCCTCCAATGCAGACCAGAGGGACAGGAGATTTCCAGAGAAATGGCATCCAGTCTGCACTATGAAGAATCTGTGGTGAGGTGCTAACTAAGCAAGGAAAAGAGAACTGAACTTCTACACATTACCCCACTGCCACTGACTCGATTCTGACTCATAGTGGCCCTAGAGGGCAGAGTAGAACTGCCCCATAGGGTTTCCAAGGCTGTAAATCTTTACACCACATCATCTTTCTCCCATGGAGTGGCTGGTGGGTTTGAACTGCTGACCTTTTGGCTAGCAGTCCAATGCTTTCACCACAGCACCACCAGAGCTATCACCACACATTAGGTGTGATATAAAAGGCCCAGTGGTGTGATGAAGCACCTAGGAGTTTGGCAAGGCAGGAGGGAAGGGCCTACGTGGCAGAGACAATAGTTGGAACTACAGAGACTTGTTGTTGTTGTTGTTAAGTGCCGT
>NW_006922038.1:2185458-2190664 GCF_000298275.1 Orycteropus afer afer
GGAAGTAGATTGCCCAACCTTCCTTAAGAGGAGTAGCTGGTGGGTTTGAACCGCCAGCCTTCTGGTTAGCAGTCAAATGCCTTAGACACTATGCCACTAGAGCTCCTAACTTCCTACATTATCTTGAAATTAAGAGTTACATGTGTGTTATGCCAGCAATCTTGTGTCAAGTTCAAACTTTGCAACATACTAGCCTAAGCAAACTTAGACATGTCCCTCAACCTCTCTGAGCCTCAATTTCTTTATCTGAAGTGGGAAAATACCCCTCACTTCCTATGGTCTTCGAGAAGACTAAATGAGATGAGGCAGTACAAAGCCCCATGGAAACTCCAGTCTGTGGCTGCTCTTGATGCAGCTACCACTCCTACTGCCTACCACAGTTCCCACCACTACCACCACTTTCACTGTTGTTAGCTGCCGTTGCCCGAGTCGTAGTGACTTCATACACAATGAAAGAAGGTGCTACACAGCCCAGTGTCATCCCCACGATGGGTTGTAGATCAGATGTTGTGCTCCATAGGGTTTTCATGGGCTGGCTGTCAGAAGTAGATCACCAGGCTTTTCTTCCTAGTCTGAAAGCTCTGCCGAAACCTATTCTGCATCATAGCAACCTGCAGGCTTCCACTGATAAGACAGCAGGTATCTGCATGGTGCAACTCATGAAAATCAAACCTGGGCCTCCAGTAGAGAAGGTGAGAATTCTACTAGTGAACCACCACTACCCCCTCAACTGATACCACAACTATTAAACTAGAAGCCAGAGGAAGACTCTCAATAAGAAGGATTGACACAATGCAACGACAGGGTCCAGCAAGACTGTGAGGATGGCACAGACCCAGGCAATGCTTTGTTTGCTCCTCATGCAGTCACCATGAGTCAGAACCAACTTGATGGCACCTAACAATAACACCACCTGAGGACTCAGTTATCTTCATCTCCATACAATGAAAGATACGAATCCAGCAAAGCTGCTAAAACAGAAATGGAAAATAGAGAGAAAAATAAACAAACCACCAGGCTAATAAAGTTACTGAACTTAGGCATTTCATTTTGTTCTGTGTAAGTTATTCAGAGCAAGGAATGTGTTTTTGTTCTTGTCATTTTTTTTTTCTTTCTGTAACAGCAGCAGAGAAAGGAAGTTTCAAATGACTAATGACTCAAATACCCTCAGATTCCTCATTCAGAAGGGATCATTTTCTATGTTTCAAATGTAATGAGAAAAATATCTATCAACGCTAAGCACTTGAGTGTGGCTATTCCCAACTAATAAATCACAAATCGTGGTCAATCTGTTGATCCCGAAAGATGAGCTGGGATATTACCACAATGCTCCCTTTTTCTGCTCCATCCTCACCTTCCCACACTGACCTCTCCCTCATGCAATTGCCACTATAGAGAAGGTAGGGTGTGAAATACACCCATGCCCTCTGCTACACACACACACACACACACACACACACACACGTCATGGTGCTATTACTACATCAAATTACTGTCAAGTTATAATCTCCACCCCAATTTAACAATGTCTTTTTTGTGACACACTACTCCTTTCTCTCAACCAAACCCAGTAATGTCAAGATTCAAGGAAGGTAAAGATAATTCACTATTTGAGAAAGTTGGCGACCCTCTCTCAACATAATTCCAAATGATCTTGGAATTAACATTAAAGTGAAGGGAAAATGTGTCTGCTGTAACTTGCCCAAGGGGCTGTGGGAAAGGGACTCTGAATTGACAAGGGGAAGGAGGGTTTTGGAAGAAGTCAAGCCCTTTGTGGGCACTTGGACATCAGTTACCCAGCAAACAGCGTGTTGTCTGCACTCAGTTCACACATATCCCCTTCTTCCTACTAATTCTGGCTCAGGAAATCAAATCAAGAGGCAGGAGTTTAGCAACAACAAGAGGCAAACTTGATTTAAGCTTCGATTTTCCATGTAACACAGCTTGAAAATAGCAAGTTATATGATTCCTGGAGGGGATAATAAAGAACATGATGCATTTCTCTGAACGCTTGGGGAAAGGCTCTCCAAGCACACCACATGGCCTTGTTTTCTAGAAATTATGAAGAAAACACCCTTCTCACCCATGCCATTATTTTTCTATAACTTATGCAACTTCCTGGGCACTCTAGTGGCATAGTGCCTAGGTACTTGACTGCTAACCAGAAGGCTGGCAGTTCAAATCCCCCAGCCACTCCTCAGAAGGAAGACTGGGCAATCTACTCCTGTAGTGATACTGCCTCGGAAATCCCAGGAGGGGTCACTATGAGTTGGAGACAATTCGACGGCACATAACAACAACAACAATGCCACTTCCTAGAAATGCCTACTCAGCGATAGCTACAAGGTAAGGCTATAATCTAGACTGACAGTCTGTTGGGTCAGCAGGTATTTATCACCTACTGTATGCATTGTGTCAGGCAAGGTGAAATTTACAGAAGAATCTCAAAATAGTCCTCATCCTTGAGAAGCCAAGTTAGAGTGGAGACGCAGCTCCTGCATCCATAAAACCAGAGACTCAAGGGACGAGCACAGACTCCAATTCTGGGGCATGGGACAAGGTCAGTCTATGTGTAATGAAGATAAAGGTGATGAGGGAAAAAGGAAGGTAACAGGAAAGGCATCATGGGCCAGTCAGAGTCTCGCAGGACAAGGAGAATTGGAAGTGGTCTGCTGGCAGGATTCAGGCATCAAGTGGGCTTGCAAGACCTGCATTAGAGTTATGATCTATCCACAGACACACAGAGCGAGATCCAAACTCCCCATGCCCATTACCTTCGATCTGTGTTTCCCAGAGTGTATCCAAGATCTGCCTCCAGATCACAAAATTCCTACCTGCTCAGGAATCTCAGGGTGAGTAGAAAGAACAGACATATTTCCACTAACAGGAAATGTGTATATTGGTCCAAATGTGCATATTGGACAGTAATTTGTCAAGACACTTTTTAAATCTCAAAAATGTCTCATCTTTGTGTATAAATATTTGGCTATGTCCCTAGAGCCAGGAAAGGAGGGACCAGGAGCAGCTGGGGACCCCAGAGTGGCAGGTTTCGGGTAGGAATTAGGTAAGAGGAGGGTGCAGAGGTTTCCAACAGCTAAGGGAGACAACCTTGTCTGTCAGTTTGTCATCCTGTGAGGCTTGTACACTGCTGTGAGGCTGTGCCACTGGTGTTTCAGATGCCAGCAGAGTTGCCATGGTACACAGGTTTCAATGCAGCTTACAGACTAATACAGACTAGGAAGGAGGAGGCCATCCACTTCTCAAATTTGGCCAGGGAAAACCTTAGAAATAGCAGAGAAACACTGTCTGATACATTACTGGGCAACTTTATGAATAGCTTGGAAACGTAATCCGAAAGAGTGCAGGAAGACGAGCCCCTTCCAACGAAGGCACTGAAAATAGGACTGGGAAAGAGCTGCCTCATCAGAGTAGAACCCACCTTCATGATAAGGATAAAGTCAGTCTTTCAGGACCTCCATGTGCTGAAGCAGCATGACTCAAATTGAGGAGAAACAGCTGCAAACATCCATTAATAATTGGAACATGGAATGTATGAAGTATGAATTTAGGAAAACTGGAAGTTTCAAAACTGAAATGGAACACATAAAGATTGATATCTCAGCATTAGTGAGCTGAAATGGACCAGTTTTGGCCATTTTGAATCAGACAACCATATGATCTACTATGTCAGAAATGACAAATTAAAGAGGAATGGTGTGGCATTCATCATCACAAAAGATGTTTCAAGATCTGTCCTGAAATACAATGCTGTCAGTGATAGGATAATATCCATACACCCACAAGGAATACCAGTTAATATGACTATTATTCAAATTTACACACCAACCCCCAAAGCAAAAGATGAAGAAATTGAAGATTTTTATCAACTTCTGCAGTCTGAAATTGCCAAACATGCAATCAAGATGTGTTGCTTATCACTGGTGATTAGAATGCAAAAGTTGGAAACAAAGAAGACTCGCTGGTGGTAGGAAAATTTGGCCTTGGTGACAGAAATAAACACATGATAGAATTTTGCAAAACCAACCACTTACTTATTCATTGCAGATACATTTTTTCGACAACACAAATAGCAGCTATACATGTGGACTTTGCCAGACAGAGTGCACAGGAATCATATTGACTACATCTCTGACAAGAGGCGATGGAAAAGCTCAATATCTTCAGCCAAAACCAGGCCGGGAGCTGATTGTGGAACAGACCATCAACTGCTCATATGCAAGTTCAACTTGAAGATGAAGACAATTAAAACAAGTCCATGAGAGCCAAAATATGATCTTGAATATATCCCTCCTGAATTTAGAGACCATCTAAAGAATAGATTTGATGTATTGAAAACCAATGACCAAAAACCAGAAGAATTATGGGATGACATCAAGAGCATTATCCATGAAGAAAGCAAGAGGTCATTAAAAAGATGAGAAAGAAAGAAAAGACCAAAATGGATGTCAGAAGAGACTCTGAAACTTGCCCTTGAGCAAAAAGTAGCTAAAGCAAATGGAAGAAATGACAAAATAAAAGAGCTGAACAGAAGATTTCAAAGAGCAGCTTGAGCAGACAAAGCCAATTACTATAATGAAATGTGCAAAGACCTGGAGTTAGAAAACCAAAAGGGAAGAACACACTCAGCATTTTTCAAGCTGAAAGAACCAAGGAAAAAAATTTAAGCCTTGAGTTGCAATACTGAAAGATTCTATGGGGAAAACATTGAATGATGTTGCATTGAATTTTGTTGCAGGAAGAGGATGGAAGGAATACACAGAGTCACTATACCAAAAAGAACTGGTCTATCTTCATCCATTGCAGGAGATGGTATATGTTCATGAACTAATGGTATTGAGGGAAGAGGTCGAAGCTGCACTGAGGGAATTGGCAAAGAACAAGGCTCCAGAAATCGACAGGATATCCATTGAGATGTTTCAACAAACAGATGCCCCCCTGGAAGCACTCACTTGGTTATGCCAAGAGGTTTGGAAGACAGATACCTGGCCAACTGACTGGAAGGGATCCATATTTGTACCCATTCCAAAGAAAGGCAATCCCACAGAATCTGGAAATTATCAAACAATGTCATTAATATCACATGCTAGTAAAATCTTTCTGAAGATAATTCAAAAATGGTTGCAGCAGTATATTGACAGAGAGCTTCCAGAGGTGCAGGTTGGATTCAAAAGAGGATGTGGAATGA
>NW_006922038.1:2191763-2217948 GCF_000298275.1 Orycteropus afer afer
TGGTGGCAGCAATGGGCTCAAGTGTAGCAAGAATCGTGGAGCTGGCTCAGGACCAGGCGGTGTTTCGTTCTGCTGTGCATAGGGTCGCTATGAGTTGGAGACGACTCGATGGCACTTAACAACAACAACAACAATATGTCTGTTTATAAATATGTAATGAAAAGTGAAAAGCATCCTAAACAAATAAGAGCAAGAAATCAGTTAAGACAATGATGCTGCATTGATAAGATGAGATATCGTTTGGGGATTAGCATTGAAACATAAACATGCCTTAGCAGAAAAAGATGTTTGTGACTTATAAAGCACAATACAACATTGTACACATGACACAGTTCTAATTTTATAAATAAAAAAAGATAGTGTTACACACACGTGCTTGTGTGTGTGTGTGATTGTAGATGTGATAAATTCCAAAGTGGCACTAATGAAATGATGGGATTAGAGGTGCAGTTTACTTTCTTTTTAATTATCTCCATTTTCTAACTTTTATGTGACACACATAAACTGCCTTGGAGATTAAAAAGAAAAAAAGTTTCTTTTTATGTCTAAAATGGCACTAAAATGTTAAAACTGCAAAACCTCTCAGGGGAAACAAACAGAAGAGAGAAGGCTGACAGCCACAGTGACAGCCCACAATATGGTCTGTGGGGGCCACAGGTCGATGTACAAGTGTAATTCAACTCCAGGCAAAAGTGCAGAAGTGAAAAAGAAATGCATGTTGATTATCAATCAGTTGGCTGGGCCATTTTATCCAAGGCACACTAAAGATGGCCTGGCAAAGAAAGTTCACAGCCACCCAACCTCAGCAGCCTCCACGGTCCACAAGCTGTTGCTGGGAATCAGATAAAGACCAGGGGAGGCACAGACACACCGCAGGTCAGGTCAGGCGTGTGTTTGTCTGATGTGGGGACAGCTTGAATTGGACCACTTACTAGGAGCACAGCCAGGGCCTGGCAACTCTGAGAGGATGATGGGAAAGCCCCCTGGAGCCCCATCAGAGGCTGTTCAGTGGGATGAAACCCATACCCTCTGAGAAGTGATGCTGTTTGTACACAACTTAATAACAGTTTTCAGGAGTAACAGAAAGTACGTTGAAATCCCATTTCCGGCTGAATAGGGAAAAAAGTATATGAAGTGGCATTTATTAACTGGTGCAGAAAAATGATTATAGGGTAAATAGAAATGACTCAGGGAAGTGGAGTTGAGACATGTTATAGAAGAAAGGAAGATATTTCAGCCAAAGAGATTTTGTAGAATGAGGTGGGGAAAAGGTGTGTGCTGACAAAGAAGTAGAGAGAATAGGCTGGCTCTAAACACAATGGGGAAATTCATCTCCATCAAGGTTTTCTAAATACAGCAGTGGGTAAGACAGGAAATAAGATGGAGCTCACACGCACCGTCAGGAAAGACCGGAGCTAGAGTACTGGCAGGGCCCAGGAGCAGCGCACAAAGGGGTGAGCACGTTTATGGGGGAGAATCCACTCAAGGGCAAGGAAGAAGGTGTGAAGCAGAGGAAATAGCTCCTCTGAGTGGGTTCTCACATATCCGCCTACTAAAAATCTGGGGAAACATAACACACTATCCAAAAACAAAATAAACCCCAGGTGTATAGTAGAGCTGACAAGGGGCAAGGTTGTAATCACTGCTTGGTCACAGCCAGCTACCCAGAGGGACCGTGTAGTTGAACCTATGGGCTCGGGACCATAGTCACAGGGGACATCAAGCTCAATTGGCATAACATAGTACATAAAACATTGTTCCACCTCCTACTTTGGCGAGTAGCGACTGGGGTCTTAAAAGCTTGCAAGCTGCCATCTAGATGTAACGTTGGGTCTCTCCTCGTCCAGAGCAAAGAAGAATGAAGAAAACCAAAATTCATGGAAACAATTCATCCTAGCAACTGGTACACCATCCGATCTTCAGCCTATATGACTATGAGACCAGAAGAACTAGATGGTGCCCGGCTACCAATGTCAACCACTTGGAAGGAGATCTATGTAGGAGATCTTGGATAGAGAGGGAGAACAATGTGGAACAAAACTCAAAATCATTTGGAGGAAAAAAAAAAAAAGTGGGGACCAGTTTGCTGGTCCGATAGAGCCTGGTGGAACCACTGAGACTATGGCCCCTAGCTGCCCTTCAGGTCTGGAATTGAACCCACGCCTGTGGCTTCCAGCCAACAATAGACAGGTATATGAGTTGAACATTTCCCTGAGGTAGATACACTCCTTGGAGAGAACAATCATGGAAAAAAGAAGGGCTGCTTATGCACAGGGAGACAGCTCAGGGGGCAGGAGTACATGGAGGGATGGACACAGGGAAGAGGTAATTATAGGGAGAAGTGGGATGGGAGCTGTTGCATTGTGGTAAATTGTGGTCAATGACATGAGACAAAGTATATGTGAACTGCTCTATGGAAAGTGAATTTCCTCTGTAATTTTCACCCAAATCACAATAAAAAGAAAAAAAAAAATGAAGTAAAAAATAAATAAATAAATAAATACAACTAGCTACCCACCATTGAAGGAGCTCTAGTGGCTCAGTGCCTAAGACACTTAACTGCTAACCAAAAAGTTTGGCGGTTCAAACTCACCAGCTGCTCCTCAGAAGGAAGATGAGGCAATCTACTTCCATAAAGATTCATTTACCACCTAGCAAAACCAATGCGGGTTGCTAGGAGTCAGAGTCAATTCAATGGCAGTGAGTTTGGCTTATTTTGTTTCAGTTACCATTGACTCCATCCCAATTCTCAATGGCAGTGAGTTTGGTTTATTTTTGTTTGAGTTTCCATTGACTCACTCCCAACTCATGATGACTCCGCGCATTGCAGAGTAGGTCTGCACTTCGTAAGGTTTTCAAGCAGACAGTCAGGGGTTTCCTCCAAGGTGCCTTTAGGTGGGTTTGAACTGCCAAACTTTTTCAGTTAGTAATTGAGTGTTTAACTGTTTGTTCCACCGAAGGACTGCCAACCTACAACCTGGGGGAGAAAGAAACTCCATAGGTCTTTGTTTGCATTGACTGCCATATATCACTACTCCTATTCTGAAAGAAGGAGCTCTGGTAGCATACTGGCTAAAGCACTTGACTGCTAACCAGAAGGCTGGCGGTTCAAACCCACCAGCCACTCCCCGGAAGGAAGGTTGGGCAATCCTACTTCCGTAGTGATACTGCCTCGGAAACCCAAGGAGGGGTCGCTATGAGTCGGGGCCGACTCGACGGCACATAACAACAACAACAACAAATTCTGAAAGAAGGAGCTCTGGTAGCATAGTGCCTAATGCACTTGACTGCTAACCAGAAGGCTGGCAGTTCAAACCCACCAGCCACTCCTTAGAAGGAAGGTTGGGCAATCTACTTCTGTAGTGATACAGCCTTGCAAACCCAAGGATAGGTCATTATGAGTCGGGTGCAACTCAACGGCACATAACAACAATGTTCTGAAAGACATTCTCTGGAGATAAAAGTCATGTAAATGACACTGGCTCTCCTCAGTCAAGTTCTCACTGCTTTGCAGATATGAATGTGCAAACTAGTACTCCAACTGAACTATCCTTGCCACAGTGGGGCTCAGATTTACCCTGCCTTCTAGGAGTTTATAAAATAATCCAAAATTTACAACTTGTAGTTCTCATGCAGAATGTTGTAGATTGAATTATCTCCTCCAAAAAATATGTGTTATAAATCCTAACCCCTACACCTGGGGATACAATCTGATTTGGGAACAAGGTTTACTTTGTTATGTTAACGAAGCAATATCAGTGTAAGTGTGTCCTAAACCTAATGACTTTTGATGTGAAGAAAGGGCAGGTTACAAAAGAAGCAAGCAAGCACAGATGAGGGAAGACAGACGGTACACCACAGGAAGATTGCTAAGGAGCCAAGGAGCAGAAGCTGCAGAGACAGGGCCCTTCACTCGGAGTCCAAGACAGTGAAAGCCTGCTTCAAGTGCCAATGCCCTGAGTTCAGACTTCAAGCCTTCTGTTTGAGGAGCTCTGGTGGCATAATGGTTAAGTGCTTGGCTGCTAATTAAAAGAGCAGGGGTTCAAACCCACCAGGCTCTCAGTGGGAGAAGAGACCAGGAGATCTGCTCCTGTAAAGGTTATTGTTGTGATTCGGTGCCATTGAGTTGCTTTTTGACTCATAACAACACCAAATGATAGAGTAGAACTGCCTCATAGGGTTCTCTGGGCTGTAATATTTATGGGAGCAGATCACCAGGTCTTTCTCCCATGGAGCCACTGGATGGGTTCAAATTGGCAACTTCGGGCCTAGCAGCTGAGTGCTTAACCATTTCTCCAGCAGGACTCCTTCTAGCCTCTGAAATGATGAGAAAATAAATTTCTGTTTATTAAAGGCACTCAGTGGTGGTATTGGGTATAACAGTACTAAGAACAAAGGCACAGAGTTTTAATATTACCTCCCATTTATTTAACATCTGCTACTAACCCCCAGTGGCCACGCCTCTTTGCTGTCCCTCAGACCTTGTCGACCATCATGGTCATTGTGGCCCCCTGACCTCTGTTAATTCAGGGTCCATCATAGAAGAAGGATCTATATAAATTGCTCACCTGCCCCCCCCCCCCAGCCATATGGCTTGATCCTTCCCTTTTCGAGAAGAGAAAAGGAAGGCGCATAAGTGTTAGAAAACTCAGGAGAGGGCACATGGTTATTCGCCATCTGAGCAGGGATTACATCCCATGTTTTTCCCAAAATACCAGAGTGTCATTCTAACTCTATAGCTCTCTTGCCTTTAACACTTTTATTGTGACTCCTTTTAAACATTAAAGCAACTACAAAAGCCAGTACAATCACTGTCACAAGACAAAATAGATGGTGGCCCAGATAATAACAGCTCTGTGTTCCGAGGCTGGAGAAATAACTTTATAAACCAGTTTATGACCTCTGCACTTGAGTTATCATCGCCAGGATGAGATAGAAGGACAACAAATTGCATCCAAAGAAAACAGATCAATACTGAGTCCCTGGAAAGGTGTTTGATTTGTTTCATCCTCACAGAAATTCCAGGTAAGGAGTTGATATTTCTAGATATTTGGAGGCTTTCTTGGCAAAACCCACATGTCTGAAGAGCAGATTTTAAACCTTTTAGTAAGCTGTCATCATGTAAATACTTGAGATGACAACGGAGTAAATGTGACATTTTATCACACTCAGGTACTGCCAAGCCCTGCTGGCTAATGAGCACACTTTACTACTCAGCTGCTTTATGCTAATTGAAGGAACAAGTGATTTGACCTGCCTTCTATTAAAGCAAGTCTTCAAGTAAGCAGTATATTCAGCCAAGTGTACACACAAGGCATCACCTACAACTTCTATTGTGTTTAGTTAAAATTCTCCAAAAAGCATATGTCAAAATGGGATCAGACACACAAGAGTTTATTCCAGTGATGGGAAATGGGGAGCCAGAAGATATACAGGTCTGACCCTTCTGAAGGAGAGAGAAGGAAGGAGGGAAGTTTAGGTGGAAGAATGCTCAACTGCCAAGCAGGCTAAGGAAGGGGCCAACAGGCAATCAGGGAATCCTCCACCCAAAGTTGTCCATCAGAAGAGCCCTGAATCCCCTAGAAATGGAATTGCATTAGCATCACTGTTGTGCTCAGTCATCAGCTGGAAACAGCCCGTGGAAAGCAAAGGGGAATGACCACTGAAGGATTCTAGGGAGGCTGTGGGCCCACTATGAGCCAGACTTTATCCAGGGTGTTATTTATTACCCGACCCCTTAGGCCTTCACTCTAATGGGGGCCTTGATGATTCTTTTGATCTCTGGGTATCAACATCAACTGTGTCTAAATTGTCTAATTGTTCCCAAAATGACTGATCATTCCACTTCCCCAATATACAGTCATTCAAATTAGTGACAGCAGGTCCCTTTGAGGAAGAGCTAGAGGAGTTATCATGATATATACCTACCATTGTCAAAGGGTTCTGGGTCTGAAAATTGTCTCAGATCTGGGAACTGACCAAGAGATCATGACTTTTTATTGGGTAGACACCCTTCACTTCTTACTCTTCCATTCTTTACTTCTAGCTGTTGCTGTTAAGCAGAACCCTTGTTGGCAGCAAATCTATTTTGAAGAAGGACCTCAGCAGGGTCTTCCAGCACAGACAAGTGCAAACCATCTCTACAAACTGACAGTTCAGAGGGGTCTACAGAGTAAACATCCTCAAGAATATTCATCAATATGTTCTTGTTCAACATTTCAGGGCCCTAGGTTTTCCCATTAAGGATCCTGGTCTTAGCAAGAAAGACCTGCCTTGATTGAACATTTAAAACACTTTGGGAGCTCTGCAATTCTATCAATTCACTTCTCACCAGTGTCTGATTCTTCAATGCAGGAGATAAAGGACTCTTTGTAACCTAACAAGGAGGCCCTCTGTCTTCCACATTGGTCTTTGACTGCTTGTTAATGACCTTCCTTTTTTCATTATTTCTCTGTAAGACATCAGTGCAACTTAACAGCCAACTCCTCTGTGTTTGTAGCTTTTGAAAGCCTGAACCAACACACCTGCAAGGAGTTCCTCTCCACTGGTGGTCTCCAGGTCACCTTACATGAAATCCTTAACAACTGGGCCAGCACCTTGCACCAGAGACTATCTATGTCCCACAACCCACTCAGGATGGTCTCCCCTTCTGCACACCAGTCAGTGAGTAACCAGTTCCATTACCCCAACAGACCACTTGTTTTCTCAGACTACTTGTAGCTCCATGTGATAGTTAACCTTATGTGTCAACCTGACTAGGATATGATTCCCAGTGGTTTGGCCAAACCTAGACTAGTTGCAGCTCCACAATTTAATGTACTATAATCACCTTCTACAAAGTAATTTAAAGTAATCATTCAGTTGAAAGGAGAGTTTCCTTAGGGAGTAGTCTGCCTCTACTATAAACAAATATTTTGGCAGACTTTGCCCTCTCTCTCAACCCTGCACTCTTCTTGTTGGCTAACCTCTGGTTCTAGAGACGTGAGCCCGTAGAAGTCTCTGGCCTGCCACCTGAGCTGTAGATTCTGACTTTGTCAACCCCTGCTACCATGTGAGCCAGTACAGGTCTTCAGCCTGTTGCCTGATCTGCCTATTTGGGACTTGCCAGCCCCCACAATTGTGTGAGCCATTTCCTCACAATTGTGTGGGCCATTTGCTTGAAGTCAATTTCTCTCCATGTATATTTATATATGCTTCACTCGTGTTGCTCCTCTAGAGAACCCGGCTGGTGGTGCAGAGAAAAACAACCTAAGGCACTTGACTGCTAACCAGAAGGCTGGAGGTTCAAACCCACCAGCCACTCTTCAGAAGGAAGACTGAGCAATCTACTTCCGTAGAGTTGCTGCCTCGGAAACCCAAGGACGGGTTGCTATGAGTTGGGACCCACTCGACGGCAGTGAGTTTGATTTTGTGTTTTGGTTTCGAGAACCCAGACTAAGACACTACCACACTCAGTCATTGGCCAGGAGCAGCCCAAACAAAGTAAAGCTTTGCATGAAGGTGGTGGTGGATTCAGAGCTAAGGCCACCAGGCAATTACTTTCTTTGCAGCAGGGGGTATGAATAGCACATTTGCATAGACGTCACATTAATCTGCGGGAGATTTGCCAGAGCACACAGAAAAGTTCCAGGACTGAGCAGGAAACCAGAGAACAACCAGAACTGAAACCAGTAAGGTACTTACTAGTTGTCATTATGGAGCCTCCTGAAAGCATTATCCTTTTGTGGCAGGCAGAATTCTAAGATGGCCACCATTAGTAGAAGATCACTGAATTTATTTGAGATGGACGTTTGTCAGGCTAAAGGACTGATTCCAAGATTTGCAGCAAGATTTGTCAATGTGACTAATTTCTGGTCAGAGAAATGTATTCGGGGGAGGAGGTACTTCCTGGAATGCTTAAAGAGAAGGGAGCAGAACTTCCTCCTTGTTCTCTGGAATGAATTGGACTTACTATAACTGAAGAAACTATCATCGAGCACTAGTCAACACACCAAAGGTGGTGGAGCACCAAGAAAAAGAAACCCTGTCCCTAGTGATCCTGAGGTCACTATGTTAGCGCTAGACTGCCTGCTTCCAGATATCTTTCCTGTGAGAGAAAAACAACCTTTTATCTTATTTACCCTACTGTTGCAATACTTTTCAGTCACTTACAAGTAAACTCAACCCTGACTCAGGAAGGAAACATGGAAATTTCTATATACAAAGTTTACCTGAGGTGTCAAGTTGTGTAGGCATTACAGTAGTCAAATCTCACTGCTCTTTGAATCAGAAAGGGATTTAGATATTATCCATCAGGATGAACTGTCTTTGTCCTTGTTCATTCTCATTTTTACACACAAGGAGACTGTCTAGGAGAGTACAAGCAACTTTTTTGAGGACACAAGTTGTTTTTTTAAAAAAATAATATTGTATTGTGTTTCAGGTGAAGGTTTACAAAGCAATTGAGGTTCCCATTCAACAATTTCTACACAAGCTGTTCAGTGACATTGGTTACATTCTTCACAAGTCAGGAACCTTCTCAATATTTCCATTCTGGTGGTTCCATTTCTGTTACTCTAGTTTCTCTGGGGGAGCTCTGGTAGCATAGTGGCTAAGGCACTTGACTGCTCACCAGAAGTCTGGCGGTTCAAACCCACCAGCCACTCCTCGGAAGGAAGATGGGGCAATCTACTTCCGTAGTGATACTGCCTCGGAAACCCAAGGAGGGGTCGCTATGAGTCAGGTCCGACTCGACGGCACATAACAACAACAACAACAGTTTCTCTGGCCCCTTACATTCTCATCTTTCTTTTAAAGTAATTTATGATCATTTGGCCTCATATAGGTGATTTTTTAAAGGAGTATAGTACTTATAGTTGTTTTTGGAGGACACAAGCTTTCAAAAACATTGTGAAATGCACGGTACATCTGTCTATCTCTCTGTCTGTCTGTCACATATAATTAATTTATGTGTGCTTGAGGGAGGAGCAAGGGAAGGGCATATTGGTTCTCGATTGCTGTGCAACAAATGACCACAAACTCAGCAGCTTCACACAACACCCCTTTCTTATTCCACGGGTACTGGAGATCAAGTTCAGCATGGTTCAACTTGGTTCATTGCTCGGGGTCTCATCTCAAGGTGTCAGCTGGATGTGGTCTCATCTGAGGCTCTGGGGAAGTATTCATTTGAAAGCTCATTTGATTTGTTGGCAGAATTCAGTTCCTTGTGTTTGGAGGACTGAGATCTTCATATCCCAGCTGTCAGCTGGGGACCACTCTCAGCTACCAGAGGCCACTTGCAGTTGCTTGCCATGGGCTTTCTCACAGACCCTCCTTTAACCTCTATCTTACAGCTAATGGCAGGACCCCTCAGTTGAATCCCCTTTATGTTTAAATTTCTCTGACTTCCACTTTGGTTACCACCTGCGGAATATTCTATTCTCAAAGGGCTTCTGTGATTAGGTTAGGGTCACCCGGTTAAGCTCTGTCTTGCTTAACCCAAAGTCAGCCCATCAGTAACCTTAATTAAATCTGCAAAAATCTCTTTTGCCATATAATGTAACATAGTCCCAGAAGTGATACCCCATTGTATTCTCAGGTTCCATCCACACTCAAGGGGAGGAGATAATAAAAGGGGGAGAGTATTGATGTCAGGATAGACAATTAGCAGCCTCCACTTCACTCTGCTAGATCACATCACAACTTGCTGTTACAGATCATTTGTTCAGGCTTAGATTTCTAATTGTTTTAATTAGTTAAACAATCCAGGTGTCCATAATTCAATAAGCAAATTATATATAATAATATTTAATAGGAAAGTTAATAGAATAATATTCCATGACATGAAAAGTATATGACACTCAAATTGGAGTGTCCACAAATAAAGTTTTATGGAACACACTATGCCCATGCATTTGTGAATTGTCTATGGCTGCTTCTGCACTGTAACAGCAGAGTTGAGTTGTAACACAGCCCATAAGATCCACAAAGCAAATATAGTTGCTATCTGGCCCATTAAACAAAAAGTTTGCTAATCCCTGCTCTATAGCTTCTTGTCACTCCACTGAAATGATCAAGAAAGAAGTATACTAGTGAACAGCCAAGACTTGCACTGTAAAACCTGAAGGAAGAAGATTTAGAAGTCAAATTTCCACTGTAAGGAGCTCTGGTTTGGCTACTAACCAGAAAGTCAGTGGCTCAGACCCATGAGAGGAAGATGAGGCAATCTACTTCTGTAAAGATTTATAGCCTTGGAAATCCAATGG
Source organism: Orycteropus afer afer (assembly GCF_000298275.1). Classification (NCBI taxonomy): domain Eukaryota; kingdom Metazoa; phylum Chordata; class Mammalia; order Tubulidentata; family Orycteropodidae; genus Orycteropus; species Orycteropus afer. The sequence goes on from NW_006922038.1 coordinate 2,202,008, forward strand.
GGGTCACTATGAGTCGGAATCGACTGGATGGCAGTGGGTTTGGTTTGGAGCTTACAGGCAGGCAAGAGTAGCTGAAGACCTATGAAGAATGGCTAAACAAACAAAAAGCAGTTCCCTTGATATTAAGTCAATCCCAACACAAAGCAACCCCTATAGCACTTGCAGGACTTCCTCACAGGGTTTCCAAGGTGGTGATATTTATGGAAACAGACTGTCACTTTTTTGTCCCACAGAGCAACTGGTGAGTTTGAACTGCCAACCTTTTGGTTATCTACCAAGTTCTTAACCACTGTACCATCAGGGCACTCTTTCTTTTGTTTTTAGGGTTATTTGTGTTATTGCAATTGTTATTATCACACAGTCAGCCTTAAAGAGAGTTAGAAGAGAGGAGAAAAGGAAAAGCAGAGAGCTAGACAGGAAAATGAACAGAGAAAGAAAAGACATGGTCACACCTCAAAATTGGGAGGAGATGAGGCCAACTATTAATTAGCATGAGGAAAGGAGTAAGAAAAGACATCTGGGAGATGATGTTCCTCAGTGATGGAGCTGAAGGAATCACAACTACTTCAAAAAATCCTGGACTCACTACTTACTAGTTAGCAAAATCGTGAAACCACGCTAAACTCTAATTGAAGGTGCCCTGGTGACACAGTGGTTAAAGCATTCAGCTGCTAACCAAAAGATCAGGGGTTCAGACCCACCAGCCTCTGCAGGAAAAAGATAAGGCAGTCTGCTTCCATAAAGATTTATAGCCTTGGAAACCCTATGGGGCAGTCTACTCTGTCGTACAGGGTTGCGTTGAGTCGGAATCAACTTGACAGCAGTGAGTTTGGTTTGGAATCTCCAATTTTCTCAACCGCAGAATCTTTAGGGGAAAATTCCTTCCAGGTGGGTAGCTCTTGCTATTATTCATATTTCCACATCACCATCGACCTCCCCAGCATGGCACTTTTAAGCAAATGCCCTGGGGTCTATCTTCCTCACCTAATCTGTGTGCTCACCTGGTAAACTCAGTGCCTTACCTGGTGTCTGCTCATTGGTAAACACTAAAGAAACATTAGTTGAAAGAATAAGTGAATACTGTGAAAATTAAATAAGTAGGTTAAAGCCCCCAGCACAAGGCCTGGCACATTCAAAAGGCTCAATACATGTTAGTTTCTTTCCCCTTCTTTTTCATACAGGAAAGAGATAAGATCAGCTTTCCCCTTCCTTGCTAGCTGTTGCAATTTCACAAGCTTGTCATACTAAACACCAAAATGCCACCTGCTGAAGTTTCATAAACCCCAGGGAAAAGAATAGAGTCAAAAGCAGTTTCCTTGATAAATTACCCTGGGTGTTTCTTTCAAAGGCTGTTTGCAGATGACATAATCATGCATAAGAACAGACTGGCATTCTTGGGCTACCATTCTCAGATATAATGACTTATTTCCTACAGAAAATTGAAGAAGGAAAACCTGTGTCTTCTTTTCTGCAGTTCCTCATGGGGAACTGACATTCTCCTTTGTTGTGGTTGCTGCTTTTTTTATTATCTTTAAGTAAAAACATGTTGAACACAATGATCCAAGAGTTGTAACTCACGTGATCTCATTTCAGAGTAGTGAGCCTGAAAGAATAAGCACAGTCACTAAAAATTGTTTCAAAATAACTCATGTTCTTTATGTGAACTTCCAGACATCTTGTAGATCAGAGCAATACATCCTTAAAATCACCCTCTTTCCTCCCCCATCTACTTCCTTCTTCAACTGCAGCTACATGCACACCTTTACAGGTGAGACTGGAGACACCTGGCTTTTATTTGCTTTAAAAGTCACAAGGAAGTCCTGGAAAACTAGTGTCTTGCCTTCCCACTTACCAGTCTAGATACTTTGGAGTAGCTTTGTAACTTCTACAAACCTGTTTTCTCATGTGCAAAATAGGGGTGGAAATCAGAATTGTTCAAAGGGATAGATGAATATAGTGAAATCTGAATGTAAAGCATTTAGGCCAGTGCTCACTCCATGCTGCTCACAAACTGAACCAGTTGCTCTCCCGTGGATTCTGACTCATGGTAACCTCCTGTGTGTCACAGTAAACTGTGCTCCACATGGTTCTCCATGGCTGTTTTTTTGGAAATAGATTACCAGATCTTTCTTCCAAGGAGCCTCTAGGTAAACTAGAACCTCCAACTGTTTAGTCAGTAGTCAAGAATACTAACCACTTTGCTAATTAGAGGTGTTAGCACTGGGAAGGGAGCTCTGGTAGCGTAGTACCTAAGGCACTTGACTTCTAGCCAGAAGTCTGGTGGTTCAAACCCACCAGCCACTCCTCTGAAGGAAGGTTGGGCAATCTACTTCCGTAGTGATACAGCCTCAGAAACATAAGGAAGGGTCGCTATGAGTAGGGTCCGACTCCATGGCACATAACAACAACATAACAACAGCACTGGGGAAATCTGCTGGAAAAGACCCCTTTAAAAGTGTTGGTAGAGGGTCAGCGAAAGGGGGGAAGGCCCTCAGTAGCATGGACTGACGCAGTGGCTGCAGCAATGGGCTGAGGCACAGCAAGGTTGTGAGGATGGCGCAGGACCGGGCAGTGTTTCGTTCTGTTCTACACAGTGTCTCTGTGAGTCAGAGCCGACTCGACACCAGTTAACAACAACACAACTAGGGTGTATTGTTGTTACTAAAAAATACATCAGCTGTGTGATTAGAAGCAGTCACATATCATCTAATGTTGTTTGTTCTTAGGTGCCTTCCAACCGTTCCAACTCATATCGACTCCATGTGCAACAGAACAAAGCACTGCCTGGTCCTGCACCATCCTCACAATCGTTGCTACGTTTGAGCCCATTTTTGCAGCCACTGTGTCAGCCCATCTCTTTGAGGCTCTTCCTCTGTTTTGCTGACCTTCTAATTCACCACGCATGATGTCCTTCTCCAGGGACTCGTCCCTCCTGATAACACATCCCAATATGTAACATGAAATCCCATCAACCTTGCTTCTAAAGCACTTTCTGGTGCACTTCTTCCAAGATATATTTGTTCACTCTTCTGGCAGTCCACCATATATTCAATATTCTTCACCAAAGGCATCAATTCTTCAGTCTTCCTTATTCATTATCCAGCTTTCACACGCATAGGAGGTGATTGAAAATACTATAGTTTTGGTCAGGTGCACCTCAGTCCTCAAACTGACATCATTACCTTCCAGCACTTTAAAGAGGTCTTTTGTATCAGATTTGCCCAATGTTATACATCACTTGATTTCCTGAGTGCTATTTCCACAGACATCGGTTGTGGATCCAAATAAATTTAAATCCTTGACAACTTCAATACAATTGCTTATTGGTTGAGTTGTGAGTTTTGGTTGTTTTGTTTTGTTTTGTTTTGTTCTGTTTATCTTGAGGTGTAATCCATACTGAAGGTTATAGTCTTTGATACTCATCAGTAAGTGCTTCAAGTACTCTTCACTTTCAACAAGCAAGCACAGGTGTTGATGACTCTTCCTCCAATTCTGAGACCATGTTCTTCTTTATATAGTCGAACTTCTGTATTATTTCTTCAGCATACAAATTGAATAAGTTTGATGAAATGATACAATCCTGACACACACCTTTCCTGATTTCAAGCCATGCAGTATGCACTTTTTCTGTTGGAAAAACTGCATCTTTGTTAATTTTATGTACAGGTCCCAAATGAGCATAATGAGACATTCTAGAATTGCCATTTTTTGCAGTGTCATCCATAATTTGTTATGATCCACACATTTGAATGTCTTTGTATAGTCAATAAAACACACGTAAACATCTTTCTGGTTTTCTCTGCTTTCAGCCAAGATCCATCTAACATCAATAATGATATCCCTCATTCCACATCCTCTTCTGAATCTGGCTTGAAATTTTCTAGTTCCCAGTCAATGTACTGCTGCAACCATTTTTGAGTTATCTTCAGCAAAATTTTACTTGCATGTGATATTAACGATATTGCTAGATAATTTCTGCATTCTGTTGGATCACCTTTCTTTGGAATGGACATAAATATAGATCTCTTTCAGTTGATTGGCCAGATAGCTGTCTTCCAAATTTCTTGGTATAGAAGAGTGAGCACTTCCAGCATTGCATTCATTTGTTGAAACATCTAAATTAGTTCTCCATCAATTCCTGGAGCCTTGTTTTTCACCAATGCCCTCAGTGCAGCCTGAATTCCTTCCTTCAATACCACTAACTCTTGATCATATGCTACCTTCAGAAATTGTTAAATGTCGGCAACCTTTTTGGTACAGTGACTCTGTGTATTCCTTCCATCTTCTTTGAAATATTCATTCGATATTTTTCCCATAGAATCCTTCTATATTGCACCTCAAGACTTGAATTTTTTCTTCAGTTTTTTCAGCTTGATAAATGCTGAGCACATTCTTCCCTTTTGGTTTTCTAACTCCAGATCTTTACGCATTTCATTATGATACTTTCTTTTCCTGAACTACCTTTGAAATTTTTGTTCAGCTCTTTTACTTCATCATTTTTTTCATTTGCTTTAGCTACTCTCCATTCCAGAGCAAGCTTCCAAATTTATCCTGACATCTATTTTGTCTTTTTTTTTTCTCCTGTCCTTTTTAATGACCATTTGCTTTCTTTATGTATTATGTCTTTGATGGCATCCCACAACTTGTCTGGTCTAGTCATTAGTATTCAATGTGTCAAATCTTTTTTTGAGAAGGTCTCTAAATTCATGTGGAATATACTCAAGGTCATACTTTGCCTCTCATGCACTTGTTCTAATTTGCTTCAGCTTCAACTTGAACTTGCATATAAGCAATTCATGGTCCATTCCTCAGTCAGCTCCTGGCCTTATTCTCACTGATGATACTGAGCTTCTCCATCTTCTTTTTCCACAGATGTAGTCAATTTGATTCCTGTGTATTTCACCTGGGTGGTGCACATCTATGTTGTTGCAAAACAGTATTTCCAATGAATACATCGTTGGTCTTGAAAAATTCTGTCATGCAATCTCCACAGTAGTTTCTGTCACCAAGACCATATTTTTCAACTACTGATCCTTCTTCTCTGTTTCCAACTTTCACATTCCAATCACCGGTAATTATCAATGTATCTTAATTTCATGTTTGATCAATTTCAGACTGCAGAAGTTAGAAAAAATCTTCAATTTCTTCATTTTTGCCATTAGTGGATGGTGTATAAATTTGAATAATAGTCATATTAACTGGTCTTCCTTGTAGGTAAGGTTGTTACCTACAAGGAAGACCAGTTAATATGACTATTATTATAATATGATGATTATAATATGACTATTACTATTATGGACATTATCTTATCAGTAACTGCATTGTACTTCAGCATAGATCTTGAAATGTTCTTTTTGACAATTAATATAACTATGTTCCTTCCCAATTTGTCATTCCCCGCATAGTGGACCTATGATTGTCCAGTTCAAAATGGCCAATACCACTTCACTTCAGCTAATGAATGCTTAGGATATTAGTCTTCAAGTTTTCCATTTCATTTTTTACAACTTCCAATTTTCCTTGATTCATATGGTGTACATTCCACATTCTGGTTATTGATGAATGTTTGTAGCTGTCTCATCTCACTTTGAGTCCTGCCACATTAACAAAGAAGTTCCCAGCAGCTTTACTCCGTCCATATCATCAAGATCGACTCTGCTTTGATGAGGCAGCTCCTGCCCAGTTGTATTTGGAGTGCCTTGCAATCGGAGGGCTCACCTTCTGGTACTGCATCAGACAATGTTCCAATGCTACCTATGAGGTTTTCACTGGCCAGTGTTTTCAGAAGTAGTTGGCCACTTCTCGTCCTACTCTGTCTTAGTCTGGAAGCTCCACTGAAGCCTGTCCACCATGATGACCCTGCTAGTATTTGAAATACCAGTGGCATAGCTTCTAGCATCACAGCAACACATTAGGCACCACAGTATGACAAACTGACAGACGAGTGGTGGCATCTAAAAACAGCACTGTCCTAAATGTGTGTTTGTTTTTCCATATACCAGCTTGCAACAATCCTGTATGAGAAGAAGGTTTATAATCATCATTTTACAGAGGAGGAAATACCCAACGGTCAATGACAGAGCTAAGATTTGAACCAGAGATTGTTCCATAACTGGTGTCTAAAAGTGCTAGCCTGGTCTGCTCTCCTTTGAAATACCACAGTGGTATTATAGCCCAGAGACACTCACCCAGCACTAAAAACCGACAGAGAAAGAAAAAAATGTCCTGGACTATTAACAGACTTTCTTTTAAAATTTTTATAGCCTATTGCTCTGATATCCAAGGAAGTTAGCTCTTCTCCTTGGATAACTTGGCCATATTTCTATAAGTTGGCAATATATACTCATATGACATAAAAAAAAATACAAATTGTTTGATGTATTTTTATATCATTCAAATATGTTAAAACCAAACATGAAAAAAAGACTGAAAGAAAACTTACCAAAATGTCGATCATAATATTTTAGGAGATTCCTACTCTGCTGTCAACTTTCTCACAGTTCCCAAATCGCCTGTTTTTCCTATATATCACTTTTTTTCTGAAGGAAAATAATATTATTTCCTAAAATGAACGTTACACATTTATCAGTGGCTTGCACAGAAACTGTCATTTTCCTTATTATCTAAACTATACAGAGGAAGCCAATTGTGCTTGTTTAAATACTTCAAAGTTCTCCTGAACACATAAAAAAATTAACATTTTCTCCTATTTAAATTCAACAGCCTGTTCTCTTCCACGTTTCACATGAGATGGTTTAAGCCTGACATTTAGAATCTGCCTAAAACCATTTTTTTCCCCCTTTTTGTGAATGGCAAGCTGCCCAAACATAAAAGTTTCTTCTCTCTCTGGTTTGGTGCCATTAGATGACCATGCCCTCTCCTGTCCAGGTGTTCCCAAAATTTTGTATATGTTCACTAACCACTACCATCATGCTAAATACTTTACAAAAATTCAAGCTGAAAACAGAGACAAATAAATTATAATTAATGTCACTCTGCATCAGACCTAAAATTCAGCCAAGTCCTTGTACTCAGAAATCTGCAAACAACCGTTGCTCTGAGGATTAATGGCATCCAGTTCATTTTGGGTGTATTTAACAAACTGTACCAGCCAGTACATAAAAGCTCTCCTTCAACATAGGTGACAATTGTGCTTATGAATGACACATTATTTCAGGGCACGGTGCACAGAAAGCTTTTCCATTGGAACCACCAGTGCCAATAGTTCACATACACTCCTCCCTTCCAGGAGAAGCTCCAGGCTGGGGCACTGGTCTGCTTCCTTTTGACATCTTGCACCAATATACTGTGACCGATCCCAATGGAGGAAGCCCCGTCTCATCTTCATCTTCCAATGGCTGGGCTTTCTACTGCAGCTCTTACAAATGCTATTTGTAATTGTAACCAGATTGCCCCTCCCCAAAACACACCATAGAATCTGGTAATAAAGGTAATGTACATCTATAAAATAACGGTTCCATAAAATGATCAGAGCCTGGCCCGGTGTCCTAAACACTTACCTACCCCTTAAAGTGTTGGATTAAAGTGCCACAGGGACATAACTGATGTAATGTTTCAAAATCATAAATGCAGAGGGAGGGATTTTAAAACTGGATAATGGAGAGAATGGAATAATGCAATAAAAGCTGGCTCCAACGCTGAGTCTGTGATACTTGATTTATTGTTTTAATATAATGCCATAAAGGACATGCTTGAATATACAGCAGTATTTTATTTATCCAATAGCCTTGGTCCTACTGTTGCATGTTTAACAATGGCTTTGTACTGGAGATGGTGAAAGATGCTTCCAAAGAAAGGTAACAGAAGTGGGGAGAGGCTGAGGGGCTGTGTTCCCAGAGGAACCCCTCTAACGAAAATAATTCCTCACCTCTCAAGCATGCCTCTGCAACTTGAAGAACTGCCCCTAGCCCTGCAAAGGTCAGCAAACCAGACATAAGATGAAGCCCTAGTGAATAACCACAGTCCATGGGAGTAGCCGGACACCCGCAGCTCTGTATCTTGCCTGGAGGGAGCAGTTAGGAGCATTTACCAGCAGGGAAGAGAGCTGCCTGAAGGGAAGAAGGGTGCAACGCCTCCACGTTCCCAACTCTGTCCTCTTGGAATGTACCAGAGAAAAGTCCATTAGTCACGGGGTCAAGGCTCCACCTTGTTCTGGGGAGTTTTTCAAGTTGTCCACAACTGCCTGGTACTCTCCAAGCCCATGAGACATGAAAAACCAGAGCAAAGCCTAATCTGTTGCCATCTAGTCAATTCCAACTCATGGCAACTCCATAGGGTTTTCCTGAGTATATATATTCTTTACAGAAGCAGACCACAGGCCTTTCTTCCATGGTCCTGCTGGGTGGGTTCAACCCACCAACCTTCAGGTTAGCAATTGAGTGCAAACCATTTGTATCACCCAGAGATCATTAGATATGATAACTCACTGCCAATGAGTCAATGACAACTCACAGTGACACTGTAGTGCTTAGTAGAACTGCCTCATAGGGTTTCCAAGGCTATAAATCTTTATGAAAGCAGACTGCCTCATCTTTCTCCTCCAGAGTGGCTGGTGGGTTCAAACCACTGACCTTTGCTTTAGCAGCCGAATGCTTTAACCACTGCACCACCAGAGGTCCTGGCTCTGGTGATAAAGGTATAATAATAACTATTAACATATATTGAGTACCGTTATGTGCAAGGCATAACAGCATTAACCCATGGAACACAACAATCCTATAAGGTAGGAGTTGTTATGATACACATTGTCCCCTGAGGAAAATAAGGCACAGAAAAGTTAAGGTAACTTAACCAAGATGACACAGCTGGGTGGGGTTAGAATTTGAACACAGGCCAGTTGGCTCCAGAGCACGGACCCTTAACCACCAAGTAGTGTGCTATTTTATACTTCCCATCACACTCTGTGAGTGGGGCTGAGAATCTGCCAATGGAGAGGACTTTAATTACCTGGGGACTGTCATCTCACTCCACCCCACCCACTCCCTCCCTTTACAAATTCTCAGCACAGCAACAGGTGTGAGACTGAATTTTTATAGAAGTATAAATTCTCAGTGTAGTTATAAATCTATAAATATAAGAATAGATTTGTATCATTCAAATTCTTTTTTAGCTTAATCGTTATTTTATGAAGTTTCTCTGAAACCTCTCTATCAGCATCAGCTTGGCACTGGCTTAACTGCTAGTACACGAAACCTGGTAAACACCTGTGGTGTCACCCAAGCGTATGTTGCTTACCTGCTGGACAGGTCCCGGTCTGACTTCTAGACCAAGTCAACAAGAACTTCTGACTTTCTTTTTCTTTTCTCTTTTTCTTTCCTCTCTCCTTCCTTTTGTTTGAGAGGATACAGAACTACAGGAAGTGGGCTCTAAAACATGTATTTATTTCTAGGCTCTATAAAAATAACAATAACCCACAAACAAACCTATGGCCATTGAGTCAATCCTGACTCATAGTGACACTATGGAACAGAGTAGAGCTGCCCCATAGTTATTCCAAGGCTATAGATCTTTACAGAAGCAGACTGCCTCATCTTTCTCCTGAAGAGCAGCTGGTGAGGTCAAACCTCTGAGGCTCTGGCTAGCAGCTGAATGCTTTAACCACTGCACCACCAGAGCTTCTTATAAAAGTAACAGGGGCGATTTATTGAGGACTTCCTGCAGAGAACAGGGCAGACTAGTGGTTAAAAGCGTGAAGCCAGATGGCCTTGAACCGAACTCTCACATGAGAATTTGAGCAAGTTATTACTACTCTTAGTGCCTCAGTTTCCTCATCTGTGAAATGAGGGTACATCTGTCATAGAACAGTTTTTAATATTAAATGAGTTAATATACAAAGTGCTTAGCACTTTAAATGTGATAGAACTGCTGTTTGGGGCAAAAAAGTGAAAAAAAGGAGTGTCAGAAAAGAGGGGACTCATAAAGACCGAGCAAGAGCTTTTCCTGGCCCGTGAACTACAAAATGGATGAAACGTAACTCTTGGAAAATGCATTCACAGGTAAAGGATTTGCCTACCTGAGATGAAATATTATAATACAGGGCAGTGAGGAAACGATAAATACTTTTACTTTTAGGTTGTACAACTTTCCCCATTAGCTCTCATTGAAAGTCACAGATTCAAAGTACTGGCAGGTCCCTCCTAAACAAGCTGTCGGTTAGTACAGGAATTGCCCCTACCATGTCTGCCATGATACCAGCCCCAAGCCTTTGGGTGAACAATTCAAATGAGGGGAAAGTCTTTGTTTGTTTCCATTTGGTGGGCTGATTAATGATGCCCCCTGAGATGCCCACATCTTAATCCCTGAACCTCTGAGCCCATAAACCAAAACCCACTGCTGCCAAGTAGATTCTCACTCATAGCAACTCTGCAAGACAGAATAGAACAGCCCCCACAGGACTGACAAGGTTGTGAATCTGTGTAGAAGCAGATTGCCATGTCTTTCTCCTGCAGAGTGGCTGGTAGGTTTGACCTGCCAAGCTCTTTAACCTTTGAGCCATCAGGGCTCCTTGAACACGTAAAGGTTACCTTATATGGCAAAAGGGACTTCACAGATGTAAGTGAAGAAGACTCAGATGGGAACAGTAGCCTGAGCTATCCAGGCAAGCCCTAAATGTAATCACAAGTGTCCTCGTAAGGAGGCAGAGGGAGATTTGACTACAGAACAGACATAGGAGGGGGTCACAAGTCAAGGATTGCCGGAGGAGTTAGGAAAGGCAAGAAGTCAGGTTCTCTCCTGAAGTCTCCAGAAAGAACCATCCAGCAGGCATCTTGGCTTCAGCCCAAAAAAGCTGATTTCAGATTTCTAGTCTCCAGAACTATAAGAGAATAAATCTGTGTTCTTATAAGTCACCAAGTTTGTGATAATTTGTTACAGCAACAATAAGAAACTCATACAGACCAGGATATAGCTGTTATTACTGTAGGAGGTCTGGTAGCATAGTGCCTAAGGCACTTGACTGCTAACCAGAAGGCTGGCGGTTCAAACCCACCAGCCACTCCTCGGAAGGAAGGTTGGGCAATCCTACTTCCGTAGTGATAACTGCCTCGGAAACCCAAGGAGGGGTCGCTATGAGTCGGGGCCAACTCGACGGCAAATAACAACAACAACAACTGTGGGCAGAGTAGTTCTCCAACTTACACCGGTGAAATCCCAATGCTCCATGACTGAAATATTCAATAGCTAAAACTGAATAATGAATAAAATTATTGTAGGAAATACAATAATAGCTATCAGTAGTGTAGTGCCTAAGGTATTTAACTGCTACCCAGAAGGCTGGCAGTTCAAACCCACCAGCCACTCCTCAGAAGGAAGACTGGGCAATCTACTTCTGTAGTGATATTGCCTCAGAAACCCAAGGAGGGGTCGCAATGAGTCAGATACAACTCAACAGCATTGAGTTTGGTTTGGTTTTGGTATATCCAAGGTACATCTTTAAGCATTTCCACATATAATTTCATTACATGTCACCCTCACAACAATTGCCATGTTAAAAATACCCACTGCCATCGAGTTGATTGTGATCATAGTGACTCGATGTTGGAGAGATCCATGTTAGAGATGAGAAAATTGAGGTTTAAAGCAGTTGAGTGATTTGCCTGCTCATAAAGCCAATAAATAAATCAACAGGATTCGAACTGTTTGAATCCAAAGTTAATTGCCTTGAGTTTAACATATGGAAATATACCAAACTTATCTTTTTCCTCTAATGGCTTCTCTTATGCTTTTGGCGTCTATTCTCAGTTTCCTGTTGCATGTACTAACAGAAGACAACAGAAATGAGTAGAAAGAACTGAGGTGAACAGAAAAACTCAGAGTAATCAATGGCTAAGATTTTAAAACACTATGTATTGAGACTTATAATGTTATGTTGTTTTATGAAATGTAAACCTTCCTTGTATAAAATATTTCCATACATTGTAAACTTGAAATAATGAAATATAGAATGTCTTTGGAGGTTGCCATCCGTAGATGAGTCTGTATTATTATCAGGTGACAGGCCACAATAAACTTTTAATTCTCACAACTACCCCATGAAGTATGTGACTTAGTTTTCCCATTCAAAAAAGGGAAAACTTAGGCTTGGAGAGTTTCAATGATTTATCTCAGGTCACCCAGTTTATGAGCAGCAGAGCCAACATTGAACCAATGGCAATTTGATCCCCAAATCTATTCTCTTTCTGAACCCTACTGAGAAGAGAGAATACAATGTTATGGATTGAATTATCCCCCTGAAAAAATACATGTTGGAATCCTAACCCCTATACTTGTGGACAATCTGATCTCATGGAATGTGATCACCTGCCGTGATGCAATCTAAGATAATGTAATCCACCAGTTGAGGTCATGCCAGTGCAGGGTGCATCATAATAAACCTTATCATTTCTGAGTTATGTAAAATGTAACATAGACCCAGAGACAGAAAGACATAAACTGGAGCAGACAGACATCATGTGAAGGAACACCTGGGACTACCACCAAGGAACGAATCCACTTGGCCAAGGCCCTGATTTGGACATCTAGTCTTCAGAACTGTGAGAAAATAAATTTCTGTTCTTTAAAGCCACCCCCTAGTGGCATTTCTGTTACAGCTAAACTCACTGTCGTCGAGTTGGATCCAACTCATAGCGAACTCTCCTTGAGTTTCTGAGGCGGTATCACTGCTGAAGTAGATTGCCCAACCTTCCTTCTGAGGAGTGTCTGGTGGGTTTGAACCACCAGCCTTCTGGTCAGCAGTCAAATGCCTTAGGCACTATGCTACCAGAGCTCCTTCTGGTACTGCAGCACTAAGTAATTAGAGAATTCTGGTGGAGTAGTGCTTAAGGCACTTGACTGCTAACCAGAAGGCTGGCGGTTCAAACGAACCAGCTGCTCCTCAGAAGGAAGACTGGGCAATCTACTTCCATAGAGCTACTGCCTTGGAAATCCAAGGAGGGGTCGCTATGAGTCAGATCCAACTCGACTACAGTGAGTGAGTGAGTGAGTGAACCCTCCCTTAAAAAAGGCTTATTCAGAAGAACAGTTCCCCACACTCAGCCTCTTCCAGATCATCCTGGAAGTAGCACAAAGGCTAGCTGTAGGGAGAGAAGTGGAGGGGGGACCAGACGCAAAGCGATAGATGAGTTTGATTTCTTGTGTGTGAGTGTGTGTGCGTGCGTACATGTGTTCTACAATGTGGTGACTTCTAGGTATGAGACACCCTGGGCTTAAAAGTTGTTCACTTTCTTAAGCTCAAGTCTGTTGCCATGCAACTTCAACCCTCCGCCCTGAATCTTCCCTGTAGTGGCAAGAGAACAAGCCAGTTCCTCTCTGTTCCTGGTCCTCTCATGCCTCTGCAAGTTTCTGAGCTAAACATATCCCTCTTCTTCCATCACCCTGATAAGACAGGGTTTGTCTTAAGAGCTACCAAAATCAGAGAAGACTCCCTAACTTTAGTGACTATTCATGATGGTGGAACACAGTATCTATGTCTTCCAACTGCCGCTTGCAGCCTTTAGCTAAAGGATCAATTGCTTGAATAGAGGGCAGCCGCAGATCCAAGCCAGCACTGCTCTCACACAGGGGGTGACACCGAGAGGCTGGCCTGCACTCTGAACCCAAGGGGAGGTGCCCCGTCCTTCTCATCATACACCAACAACTGGCTGCAAAAATCCTCCTTTCATCACTCACTCTTTTGTCCATCTTTCCAACCTCATAGAAGCTGGAAGCGAATGGTCAGGAGAGGGTCAGAACCTGGTTTTTGATCACCTTCTTTTGCAAGTCTTTCTTGCACGTGGTTTTGCACCTTCCTTTGGACTGCAGCATTATTCCTAGGTGCACAGCTGAAACTGGGACTGGAAGAGCATCCTTTTAATATCCCTTTACAGTAACAGAAACAATGGTAACAATGGTGGCCAATATTTATTCAAGGTGGCTGAGCGGCACAAATGGTTAAGTGCTTGACTACCAGACAAAAGTTCGGCAGTTCAAACCCACACAGGAGTACCTCAGAAGTCAGTCCTGGCAATCTGCTTCCGAATGGTTGGGCACAGCCTTGGAAACCCTATAGGACAGTTCTACTCTGCAAAACTGGGGTCGCCATGAGTCAGAGTCCACTTAATGGCAACTAACAACAATAATAGTTACTGATCACTTAGATGTTCCAGGCCCTGTACCAAGTGCTTTATTCTTTTATTGAAGTCTCACTACAACCCTATGAACACATAAGGAAACTGATATTCAGAGAGGGTCTGTGACTTACCTAAGATCAGGAAGTTCATAAGGGGTAGTGGTGGGTCTAGAAAACAGGTCAATCTGATTCCAACACCAATGCTGGTAACTGCTATCCTCACCCTGGACCATGGGTGCAACATCACTTCAGTTCTTTACTTGGTGGTCTATGAGAAAGCCCTTTGTAGAACTATAAAGTATTCTTCAATTATTTATATTGTTCGTGTAGTTATAAAAAACAATAATCATTCCACTCTATCGGTGTGGCTGTAGGCTGCTTATATAAGATCCATTAAACTCTCTAAAATGATTTAAATGGAAGCTAGGGATTGGGAGGTGACAGACTAAGTGTTACACTGGCCATGAACATGTCTGAAACATTAAGGGGCCTAAAAATGAAGTATTTGATGGTATTAAGATCACCAAGTTAAATTGGCTGTTTTCCCAAGCATAACATCTAGTAATTGCCAGTTGATTGAACAGTGAACTACACAGATCAAATTGTGGGCAAGAGAAATGATGTGCAAGCCCTATTCTGTTACGTACGTGTAGCTCTCTGCTTACTCAGAAAACAGAACAGCTATGCTTTGCTTTGGATTCATGCAAAAATCAGAAACATTAGCATAGATTTCCCTACCACTTAAGAGTATTTAAGGAGCTCTGATGGTGTAGTAGTTAAGGCATTTGGCTGCTAACCAAAAGGTCAGTGATTCAAACCCACCAGATGCTCCATGAGAGACAGATGTGGCAGTCTGCTTCCGTGAAGATTTACAGCCTTGGAAACCACGTGGAGCAGTTCTACTCTGTCCTATAGGGCCAGCATCAACTTGATAGCAGAGGGTTTGGTTTTTGGTTTAAGAGGTTTTAGGAGTCCCTGGGTGACACCAATGGTTAAGCACTTGATTACTAAATGAGAGGTTGTTCGTTAAAACCCACCCAGAGGTGCCTCAGGTCAAAAATCTGATAATCTACTTCCAAAAGGTCACAGCCTTGAAAAAGCTACGGAGGGCAGTCCTACTCTACACAGATGGGACACCATGAGTTGGAATCAACTCATTGGCAGCTGGTGGTTTACCAAAGCAAACCCATTGTCATGGAGTCAATTCTGATTCACAGCAACCCTATGGTGATTCTATAGGACAGAGTAGAATTTCTCTATAGGGTTTCCAAAGCAGTAATCTTTATGAAAGCAGATTGCCACATTTTTCTCTTGTGGAACAGATTGTAGGTTCGAACAGCTGATCTTTCAGTTAGCAGCTGAGCACTTAACCACTATGCCACAAGGACTCCTTACTGGTGGTTTATTGTTGTTGTTAGATATCATCAAGTCAGCTTTGACTCATAACGACTCTATGTGCAATAGAACGAAACACTGCCCTGTTCTGCACCATCCTCACAATCCTTACTACGCTTGAGCCCATCATTGCAGCCTCTGTGTCAATCCATCTCATTGAGGGTCTTCCCCTTTTGGGTTGATACTTTTGGATACATACCAAGCATGATATCTTTCTCCATGGAAAGGTCCCTTCTCATCACATGACCAAACTAGGTGAGACGAAATGTAGCCATTCTTTCTTCTAAGGGGTGTTCCAGCTACACGTCTTTCAGAACAGATTGTTTGTTCTTCTGGCAGTTTGTGGTATTTTCAGTATTCTTCACCAACATGAAATTCAGAGGCATCAACTCTTCTTTGGTCTTTCCTATTCATTGTTCAG
>NW_006922038.1:2219528-2220599 GCF_000298275.1 Orycteropus afer afer
GGTTTGGTTTGGTTTAATAGTGACCAGCCTTGTGCTGATCCTTCAAAAATAAATTATTCAATCATTCAGAAAAGTTAATAACCTATGTGCCTCCATTTCCACATCTGTATAATGGGAATGAAAAAAATAGTACCTTCCTTTGAAGGGGAGCTCTGGTGGCATAGAGCCTAAGGCATTTGACTGCTAACCAGAAGGCTGGAGGTTCAAACCCACTAGTCACTCCTCAGAAGGAAGATTGGGCAATCTACTTCTGTAGTGATACTGCCTCAGAAACCCAAGGAGGGGTCACTATGAGTTGGCTCCAACTCAAAGGCAGTGAGTTTGATTTTTGGTGGTGTCTTCGAAGGTCCTTGAGATGATTTGATTAAACAGCACATGTGAAGTTCTTAACCTAGCCCAGAACAAGCCCCCAAGATGTGCTTATTGACCCTATTTTACAGATAAGAAAACTGAGGCTCAGAGAAGTTAAGTGACTTACCCAAGGATATAGACTTGAATTACCCATGGACAATACCCAGACTAAATTCAAGTCTCCTAAATGTTAGAGAAGAACTATTTGCACTACAATGTTCTGTCCCTCTATTGCCATTCATTTTCATTATTCTTTAGTCTTCTGGTTTAAATCTATCTGAACCATTTGTCCTTTAAGTAATTCCAAATTTAATTCCTCTTTCCATGATTATTCAGTCATTCAATAAAGATCAGAGTTTCTACAAACCACAGGGTCCTCTTGTCCAAATTATTTTATGAGAACTTCAATCCCAAGAAGTTATCCCTTTTTATTGCCTAATAGCTAAGACATTTTCTCCAGAACATGCCTTCTGTAAATAAAACCCAAGGACATTAAAAGATGGAACATAAGCAGCACCCAGCACCCAACAACCAAACTCCCAATTCCAGAACCTACCATGATAAACAGAAATATGGTTACTTTGTGTTTTATTGACTATGCAAAAGCATTCAATTTTGTAGATCATAACAAATTGTGGATAACATTGAGCAGAATGGGAATTCCAGAATACCTGATTGCACTCATGAGGAACCTGTACATAGATCAGGAGGCTGTCGTTC
>NW_006922038.1:2222599-2226356 GCF_000298275.1 Orycteropus afer afer
TAACCAAAAAGACAGTGGTTGGAACCCACCAGCCACTCTGTGGAAGAAAGATGTGTGATCTGCTTCTGTAAAGATTTACAGCCTTGGGAATCCTGTGGGGGTTGCTATGAGTCAGAACTGACTTGATGGCAGTGAGTTTTGAGTTCTTCTCATAACAAATTCTTCATCCAATCTCCTTCATTTGCTGCACATGCAGCTTTGAAATCATTGAAAAGGCATCCAGTCTTTTCTTGCACTAAATTGAGACTAAGTAAGAACCGTAGGCACCTGTTCTGATTTACCAACACATCTGACTTAAACACACACTTAGGACCGGATCTCATTCATAACCTGGGGACTGCCTGTGCACTGTTTCTTCATGGAAAATTCCGGTCCCAGAAAGCCTGGCTTTCTTCCTCGGTGTTGACTCACACTCTGCCATCATTTTGCTGGTTCCCTTTGCTGCAGTTTTCATTTTCTGTTTGCTTTTGTTGTTAGAAACAGAAAACCCATTTTACAAGGTGACAGGCAACAGCTTTTCCCTTCATCATCTTGGTGTGCTTTACCAGCCAGTGCATGGGAAGAGCTCCCACTGCCAGGGTTATAACTGAGCGTCACTCTCTAGTCACCCTCATGGCAGCAGGGATGGCCTTTTCCAGGCTAATAGCCTTTTCAGTTTTCATCTTCAGAAATGTCTGGTGCTTAATTTATACTCTGTCCAGTAACAATGGAAGAAGTACAATCCGAATGCTCCTTAGATGTGTGGATGGCAAGACTTTGTCTCACTTACTTTGAACATGTCATCAGGAGGGACCAGTCCCTGGAGAAGGACATCATGCTCGGTAAAGTAGAGGGTCAGCAGAAAAGAAAAAGACCCTCAAGGAGAAGGACTGACACAGTGACTGCAACAATGAGCTCAAACATCATAACAACAATTATGAGGATAGTGCAAGACCAGGAAGTATTTCATTCAGTTGTGGGTGGGGTCACTATGAGTCACAACTGACTCAGCGGCACCTAACAACAACAATTAGTAACAATGCTGGTTGGTTTATGATCTTCCTGATCACAGAACCACAGTGTCCCCCTCCTTCCACCACTCACTGAAAAGGAAGTCTTCACTTACACTTTACTCTCACATGCAACAAGACCCCAGGAGCAGAATCAATGGAGAGCCTTAAAGAATCGTCTGAAGACTCCAAGTCATTAATTATGAAACCAGAAAGAGCATGATATAAGACTCCTCTGCCTGGGTACCACTGACTAGACTTCTGATAAATAGCAGCCATGGTAAAATGCCTCTTAGTTTATTGTGCTGTCTACTTGGCATGTGGCTATGATGCTCCACCCCCTGTATGTCAAATACCTCCAGGGTCTCCCCAAGTAGATAGATTTCAGTGGAGCTTCCAGACTAAGAGAAACTAGGAAGAAAGGCCTGGAAATCTACTTCTGAAAATTATCCAAGGAAAATCTTATGGATCCCAAAAAATACTGCCCGATCGACTCACATATACCGACAGTCATGAAGGTGGCCCAGGGCCAGGCAATGTTCTGTTATCCAGGGGGTCTCCATGAGGGGGGCCAACTCAAAGGCCACTTACGACAACAACAGCGTAAGACAATACCTTACTGGGTAGCTCTGATGTGCACTTGACCCAGGTTTTGTCATCCTACTTTTGATCCTCTCTTTGCTGACTGGGTACATGATCCGGGCCAATTGCCTCATTTTCTCAGCACAGAGCTGTTACACTCCCAAGGGATATATTTGAACATGCCTTCCAAGAAAATCAAACTCACTGAAGTCAAGTTGGATCCAACTCATAGCGACCCCTCCTTGGGTTTCCAAGGTGGTATCACTACAGAAGTAGATTGCCCAACCTTCCTTCCGAGGAGTGGCCAGTAGGTTTGAACCGCCAGCCTTATCAACCATCAAGTGCTTTAAAAGTAAACAATTCTTTTGGTAAACCCAGTGATGTGATCTGTACTATGAGTTGGACAGGCTCTGTGTGTGTTTATTCATTTTGTAATTAACCAGATTGACTGTCTACACATGTCTTTCTTACACTGTCTTGGCGGTACGGATGTGCCCCGAAGATGAGAGATGGTGTCAGGAGCAGACAGCTGCAGTGAGGCCTGGTCCCCAGAGAACATGCCCAGGGTCGGTTTTATTCTAATCCTTAAATCTGGAAACCCACTATTAGTGGAGTCACATGCAAACCTTCTGCCCTTCTCCTAATCAACCAGGTATTTCTGAAAGGATGTTCTCTAATCAACAGAATAAATATCTACATCTTAAAAGGGTTTGTTAAAAAAAAGAAAAGAAAGAATTTACCTCTTACACAACATGTACTTTATACGGATGTCCTGGTCTATCTCACTGAAATGTAATCACCATGAAAGTCCTTTTCTTCATCATTCACAGTTCACACAGAACTAGGCATTTGGCAAAACATCTAATGAATTAATATATTGCATACATGAAATGTTGGAAATTGGTTTGTAGTTCATATTAAATCACACTGGAAAAAGCAGAAATTGACTAAAGCACACAACTGAGCAAAAATCAGGATAGAGCAGTAATTAGCAGGATCACAGCTGTGTATAAATTCTATAGACTAGCACCCTTCAATAGACAAGCATCTCCTGTCTGTTCAGGAATTCCGTATGAGCCAGGCAAAGTTGAGATTGGCCAAGCAAAAGTGGCATAGCTAGCCATGAACTTTTAACCATAACATTAAACCTGCTAAAATGACTCAAGATTTAAGCAATGACAATAAGAATTATAGTAAGATTGCCAATATGATACTTTGCACAAAGATAGTAAGAATGTGTTATACGTTAGCTATAGATGGCTATGTTCTGTCATAGGTTAGAAAACTCCAGTAGGAGATTTATAGTCACCAAACCTTTTGTGTTCCAACCTCCACTCGCTATCATTCTTTTTCTTATACAAGGAGCCTCGGCAACCCAAGGAGGGGTCACTATGAGTCGGGTCTGACTCTACGGCACACAAGGAGCAAGGGGGGAGCAGTGGTTCAGCGGTTGGCTGCTAAGCAAAAGGTTGGCTGTTCAAACTCACCAGCTGCTTTGTGGGAGAAAGATGTGACAGTCTGCTCCCAAACATTTACAGTGTTGGAAAGCCTCTGAGGCAGTTCTAGCCTGTCTTATAGGGTCTCTGCGAGTTTGACTAGATCCAACAGCAAAGGTTTGGGTTTTATTCATTTTATTTAAAAAAAAAAAAAATATATGCTACTTTACTCGTAGTAATGCTGCCACCCAGTGGGCATCTCTCAAAACTGCGGGTCTTCGGTCTCGAAATTCGCAAGAACGGATACAAAGTCCTGAGATTCGTATTGTTGTGTCGTTGTTATGTGCCCTCGAGTCGGACCCGACTCACAGCGACCCCTCCTTGGGTTTCCGAGGCAGTATCAGTATGGAAGTAGATTGCCCCATCTTCCTTCCGAGGAGTGGCTGGTGGGTTTGAACTTCCAGCCTTCTGGTGAGCAGTCAAGTGCCTTAGGCACTACGCTATCAGGAAACTAATGTTTGCGATATTGCGATAGGTTTTCCTTAGTGTAGATCGGAGTGTGCACTAGCGCTCTATCTTGTCTTCGTAGAACGGTATTTTCAAGTGTGTCAGTCACACTCCACGACAATAGCATAAACAGAATAGAATTCCTGTTGATCTGCTTTTATCTAAAAATGAGACGCTCCTCACAAGAGCAGCTGTGTCCCCTGTTTCACTCCATGGGGTGTCTTTATGGAACTAGACCTCAAA
>NW_006922038.1:2226554-2230249 GCF_000298275.1 Orycteropus afer afer
ACATAACAACATAACACAGGTGAGCGAGGGAGCTCTGGTAGCGTAGTGCCTAAAGCACTTGACTGCTAACCAGAAGGCTGGGGGTTCAAACCCACCAGCCACTCCTCAGAGGGATGGTTGGGCAATCTACTTCCGTAGTGATACCACCTCAGAAACTGAGGTCGCTTTCAGTGGAATCTACGCCACAGCAGTGAGTTTGGTTTGGTTTGGGTTTGAGACCTTCAGGGCACTGCTGTGTGACACATGTGTTGCTCGCTCTTTGGAAAAGGGTGTGGCTGCCATGTTGAGATTGCACCGAGGAGACAACACAAGTGTTAGGGAGTGAAATGTGTGCCCACAAAAAATGTGTGGGACTCCTAACCTCGATACGGGTGGACGTAATCCTGTTTGGGAGTCAAGTTTTCTTTGTTGTGATGTTGAGGACTTAGGAGTGTAGGGTATGTACCAATCACTTCTGAGTGATAAGGAGCAGCATAGACACAGAGACAAGCACAAACAGGGAAAGAGAAAACTGCCAAAGAACCAAGGGACTCCAGGGCTACAGAAGCTGAACGAGACTCTTACCTCAGAGCTGACAGAAAACCATCAAGAGCTCACTGACTGAATCCGGACTTTAGCCTCCTGACCTCTGAGAAAATAAATTCTATTCTTTAAAGCCACCCACTGTGGCATTTCTGTTACAGCACACTAAGAACCTAAGACAGGAAGTGGAAGAGAAACAGAGAATCCAGGCACCTTTCTCAGCTGTGAGAGTCATCACACAAGGGAGGGGCAGGGTTAGATGATGTTTAGGGCACCTCCGCACTGAAAATCGTGTTCAGATACATCACATGGGAGTGCAACAAGCCTATGACCAAAACAGGTCCTGGGCCAGGCTTACAAACAAAAAGGAGGATAGCATATCCCCCCCTTTACCCTCCTCACTTGGTATCAGGCATCAGGCAGTCACTGCTGTCAGGAAAGACTCAGAAGAGTCGCTGGGGTCCACACAGTGCAGTGCTAACATGTGGGATCCCCGGTCATTGCTGAGCCTGTCACAGAGGATAGGACATGGCTCTCAACCTTGGGTGCACAGTGAGAATATCTCAGGAGCTTTCCAAAATACAGATGCCTGGGTTCTACCCAAACTTCACTGGTATGGGATACAGCTGAGAGAGAGAGAGAGAGAGCGCGCGCAACAGAGAAGGAGGGAGGGAGGGAGAGAGGAAGGGAGAGAAAAAGAGTGTGTTTTGAGTCTCTCCAGGTGATTTTAATTTGCAATAAAGCTTGCGAACCACTGCTCTAGAGAGAATACAACACAGAGCCCTTTGGTAATGAAAAGAGTCTTTTCAGGAGAAGGCAGGAGACCAAGGCACCTGTACAAGTCCCCTGATCCCTCATCATCCCTCACTTGGAGAGCTCCGTCCCACTCGGGCTTTCTTTAAGCCTCTCTACTCACACTGGTCCATTTCAAATGCTGCTACTTGGCCCCTTAATGTATAAGCATGTGCTGCAATAACTCATTCTTTGCCAAAAGAGGAAAAATAAAAGCTAAGGGGAATATTAAATTCTCCTTGCTAAAGGCTATTTAAGTACCATACATAGATGTTTTAAGGAGAAAGGGGAATTTAAAGATCATCTCTTCCAATTCCTTGATTTGACAAGCAAAGATGCAAACCAAGAAAAATCAATAATTGAATATGAGCTATTACACACTCCATGTAAGCTGATGCCTTTGCTACCACTTTTATATACATTATACCATTAACTCTTCTCAATAACCCCACAAGGTGATCATTATTGCTTCCATTTTACAACTCTGTTGAGAAATGATGAGATTAAAACAATGTAGGAAACTTTGGACTTGGACTTGGATTTTAACCTAGCCCCATCTGGCTCCTCTAACTCCACTGCCATCCATCAAGTCAATTCCGACTCATAGCGACCCCCACTGGGTTTCCAAGGCTATAAACCTTTGTTGAAATAGATTGTGTCATCTTCCTTCCACAGGGAAGCTGGTGGGTTTGAACTGCTGACCTTCTGATTAGCAGCCAAATGTCTTACCTACTACGCCATCGGAGCTCCTCTGTTGTTTGTTGTTATGTGCCATCGAGTACGACCCGACTCATAGCGACCCCTCCTTGGGTTTCCAAGGCAGTATCACAACAGATACCATGCTAACTCGAGTTCCCAGAGATCCTGTCCTAGAGGCTCCCAGCCCAGTGCTACTGCCACTCTGGCCCAACTACCCTCCATTGTCCATTTGATCAACCTACAGAGCAACATTTGCGAGCTCTCTTCAGAAACCTACATTAGAAAAACCTTGAACTTCTCTTCCCTAAATTCCTGTAGGGAGTCCTTGGGTGGTGCCAATGGTTGAGCACTCAGCTGCTAGCCAGAAGGTTAGAGGTTCAAGTCCACCTAGAGGCACCTTGGCAGAAAGTCCTGGAATTTTCTTCTGAAAAATCAGCTACTGAAAACCCTACGGATCCAGTTCTCTGCCACATGAGTCAGTGGCCATGACTGGAAGCCACTCAACAGCCACTGCTTTAACTTTCCACAGCACTGTATTTTCCAAGACAAAAATCAAATCACAAAGCTGTCAAGAGGACAGAACTAGGAAATTGGGGTCCTTTAGGGAAAAGTGGACAATGTGGTCATTCTCTGGTGGCTTCCTAAGCACAGAGGTTCTTCCATGCGCAGCTGTTGTGCTCACTGAAGAAAATGCATCAACTTCATGATAAAACAAAGACTAGTAAGCCCTACTTGGATGGCCCAGAAATAATCATCATTTCCATTTTGACCTTTTCATGGATTTACTTCTAGTTGTTTTTGTATGACTCTTTTTTAAATGTTGTTTGCAAAACTTGAACCATATTGCAAATACTATTTTATATGCTGCTTTTTCAAAATGTATTATATCATGACCACTCTCTCATGTTATCAAATATTCTTTACAGGTATGGTTTTTAAAATAATGTATTTTTAATCTCTATTAAATATTAAACATAGTATGGATGTGCATTTCTTTACCCATTCTTCTATCATTGCACATTTAAATCATTTATAATTTTGCACTATTATAAAAAAGCCTGCACACACATATCTGTACCAATTTTTACTTCATAATGAATATCTAGGAGCCATCATATTTTTTAAAACATATATATAATATTCATAAATACATAATTTATATATTGCAGAGACTATATAAAAGAATATATAATATACATGTATTGTGTGTGTGTGTGTGTGTGTGTGTATACCACATATACCACTGCCATCAAGTTGATTCTGGCTCATAGCAACCCCCATTGGGTTTCCAAGGTAGTAAATCTTTACAGAAGGAGATTGCCCCATCTTCCTTCCACGAAGTGGTGACTGGTAGATTTGAGTCATCAACCTTCTAGTTAGCAGTTCAAGGCCTTAGGTACTGCACCACCAGAGCTACATATATGTATATAGAGAGAGTCCTGCTGGCACAATGCCTAAGGCATTTGACTACTAACCAGAAGGCTGGTGGTTCAAACCCACCAGCCACTCCATGGAAGGAAGATGGGGCAATCTACTTCTGTAAAGATTTACCACCTCAGATACCCAAAGGGGGCCACTAGGAGTCAATTGACTTAATGACAGTGGTTTATATACATATGTATATACATAGCATAGTGCCTAAGGCACTTGACTGCTAACCAGAAGGCTGGCGGTTCAAACCC
>NW_006922038.1:2230349-2238431 GCF_000298275.1 Orycteropus afer afer
CAGCCACTCCTCGGAAGGAAGGTTGGGCAATCCTACTTCCGTAGTGATACTGCCTCGGAAACCCAAGGAGGGGTCGCTATGAGTCGGGGCCGACTAGACGGCATATAACAACAACAACATACATATATATATCTGCCAATATGATAAGCCCTAAATTAACCTGTACATTCTCAAAATATCTCATATTAAGTAGAACAATATAGTGTCCAAATACTCACCAAAATAATTTGACTTGGTCATTGCTGTGTGTGGCACCAAAGATGGCTTCTCTTAGCACAGACTGATAAAGAGCTCATTCTATATGGAATCTTCCAGGTTACTCAGAGGTTCTGAAGGGTAGAGCTATTTTAAATGCACACACCTGGCTGCTACCCTCTTAAAGGCGTCCCACTGAAGTGAAATGCCCCTGAGAATACAGTCAGCTTCCACTGAGATGTGGGCCGCCATTTCAATCTCTGCTCTGCGGTGTCCCAATTGACCTAGCAGGACAGGCAAGCTTTCAGTTTTCATTATAATGCTGAGCTGGCACTTTACTGGGTGAAGAGATGTTAACAGGACTCCCTGAGCACCCAAACCACCCCTACCCTTTAGGGTTCTGCAGTGCCCAGCTC
The DNA here is from genome assembly GCF_000298275.1 of Orycteropus afer afer. Classification (NCBI taxonomy): domain Eukaryota; kingdom Metazoa; phylum Chordata; class Mammalia; order Tubulidentata; family Orycteropodidae; genus Orycteropus; species Orycteropus afer. Next base: position 2,230,961 of record NW_006922038.1, read on the forward strand.
AGGACAGTCCTGAAAAGCTGAATGTGGTAACCACTGTGGACCTAGGCAGTTTACTGAACTTCTCTATGCCTTGGTTTCCCACCCATCTAAATGGGACATTCCTGACTTGGTAGGATTAGTAGTTGTATAGGAGGATTAAGTGAGATCACAGTTATAAAATAGCAGCAGGTATTTGGAGTTACATTCCAAAGTGCTGACTCCCTCCTTTTGCCTGCTAAGAGCGACTTTGTCCCTATTCTCTCTGTACTAAGTAGTTCAGAATTCCCTGGTGAACTGACTTCTCTGGTGGACTAAGTAGATCAATCCAGAAAGGAACCTCAAAGGCCCCCTCATAAACTCTGAGTCAGCCTGTGCAGCCCCTGCTGACCACCCCCCAGTCCCACCCTCACTGCTGCTGGTTCTCCAGAAGCCCACTGGAACCCCCACCCTCATCCCCAAGCACCACAGCTGCAAAGCCCTCCCTCCCAGCCCCAAGCAAAAGAACCCCTTTCAGTTTTCCAAAGATGTAATCCCTACCTCCTGCAAAAGATTGGCATCTCTGCCATGGATATAAATGCTAGAAACAATCCAAATGACTAAAAACAGAGACCAATAAACCATGGTTCCTCAACCCAACTGAATTATTTATTATATGGGCACAAAAATTACAATTATGGAGACTATATAAAAACAAAAGAATACTTAGAGTATATTTTATGAAAGAACAGAATATAGAATAATGCTAGACACACTGATTACAATGATGTCAGAATGTATCCACACATGGGCAAACACTGCAAGGTAATCCAGACCAAGAAAAATGGCTGCTTTGTAAGACTATGACAGTCATGGCCTGAATTACTTTTAATTCTTAACCTCCTTTCCATTGTTAATATGTTTTTATAGTAAAATTCTCCCTTAATGGGCAAGAGAAGCTTAATTTATTTATTTAAAGTTTTCATTTTAAATGGTTAAAATAAATACAACATCTAACTCTAAAAATAGTAGTGTTGCGTTAAATACATCAAGCTTATAGGATAGCTGTCATTTACGGAGAACTTCCACCACCCGTCTGTCAGTTGGTCGTACTATGGTGGCTTACATGTTGTTGTTGTGAGTCTAGAAGCTGTGCCACTGGTATTTCAAATCCCAGCAGGGCCACCCATGGAGGGCAGGTTTCAGTGGAGTTTCCAGACTAAGGCAGGCTGGGAAGAAAGGCCTGGCCATCTACTTCCAAAAACTAGCTAGTAATAAGCTTATGAGTCACAACAGAATACTGTCTGATATGGTGCTTGTTCTGGTTACCTAGTGTCATTCTGACAAGAAGATACCACAAATGGGATGACCTTAACAAACAGGAGTTTATTCTTACAATTTGGAGGCTATAAAAATCCAAGTTCAAAGTGCCAGGCTCTAGGGGCTGGGTGAAAGCCCCTCAGCCTTGGGCTTCAGCTCCGCTTCCTGCTCCCGGCCCACCGAAGCTAGAGGCTTTTCTTCAGTCAGACAGCTGCTGGCTGCTGAGACTGACAAGACCAAGGTTGATAAGTAAAAAGGCACAGTCCTGATGTTACCAAACCATATGGCAGGGCATTGATTCAAGTCCGTTGTAAGTCCCAGGATCGGCAGAGCATGGCAGGCTGCTGAACAATGACTTGGCTCCATGCAGGGTCCAAGTGTGCCATAGGCTAGAGACCATTCCCCAAGGCTTCTCCTTATGTTCAGGAAGCAGACCATATTCCCTAAGGCAGCTACTCAGCTGCTTGTGGTAGATCCCACCATGGAGTTAATTGCCAGTCTCATCCTGGGGAATAACTACCACCAGCTGCTCAGCCACTCACCTAGGCCCAGCCAAGTTGACACACAACATAACCACCATGGTGCTGGGAGATGAGCCTGCCAAGTTGGAAGGTACTGCACCACAGTGGACTCATATATACCATCATGTATACCAACAGTCACAAAGATGGTCCGGGACCTGGCGACATTTCATTCTGTTATACATAAATTGGTACCAACTCCACAGCAGCTAACAACACCAAGTACTTAATATATGCCAGACTTGAAGACTTTGAACACATTATCTATCTCATGTAACCCGAATACTCACAGGATTAACTAGTCTAGTTTTACATGTGAGGAATCTACATCCCAGGGAAATTCAGGGATTTGCTCAGCATCAGAAAGCTGGCAAGAGGCAGCGCTGAGGGAGCTCTGTTTGGCCTTCAAAGCCCATGGACGAATTTTCGCTCAGGTTTCAGGATGCATTGATAAACACAACCAAGCACCTAGGGCGGAGCAGTGGAATGGAAGTTTGGTGAAGTTTTCTGCCTCGTTTAGCAGCGTAAGCATGCCCAAACACTTCATTTGGGTAATTTACATCAGTGGGAAATGCTTAAAACCAGATTATACTTTTCACTTTGCCTATCTCCAAAATGCATTTAATGGGCTGCAGGTAAACTACGTGGTACTTATTAAAATGGATTTTTATTGCATTCTAAATAGCTGTGATACCTTCACTGTGAATTTTAAATTTGCACTGCATTTATGTTTACTCTGAAAATAAAATTTACATGATTCCTCCCTAATAAAATTCTTATCTGATTAGTATTGGATGACTCAAGCCCAACAGCTGACACATATTAATGACTCCATAACACTACAGTGAAGCAGGGAAGGAGTGGTGTCAACTCATTCCAGAGAAGACTTGTTGTGTTATAAGGTTAATGCACTTCTGCAAAGCCATTTAAGACTTCAGCAAAACACTATACTCATGTTTTACCTTTTAGCCTTTCAGAACCTTGTGTGAAAGTATAATTCATCTCACCCAATTGATATTCTGGGAGTCAATGCATATCAAATTGCTTTTATTGAACTATACTTTTAATGCCTGAATGAAAATCCTATTGAAGGACCCTACATCCCAAGCCATTGCAGAAAACCACGCCCTCACCCCTAATAATTTTATCTACTAAAATTAGGCTTCTCCTCGGAAGGAAGGTTGGGCAATCCTACTTCCGTAGTGATACTGCCTTGGAAACCCCAGGAGGGGTCGCTATGAGTCGGGGCCGACTCGACGGCATATAACAACAACAACAACAAAATTAGGCTTAAGTGCTTTTGATGAAGGAGGAGATGGAAGGCTGTCAATAGATGGTAGCTAGAAAGGAATATAAAGACGGGGAGAGAAACATTTCGGGTCATTTGCTTTGTCGGAGATTAAAGGGCAATTGTGCCCAGATTGTAAGTCTTGTAGACTCAGGTCCTTACATTGTACTAAGAAATGATGGAGGTGCCAGAATCCAACATCACTGGAGTCACCATGTTCTTTATGATCCACAGAAGACTGGATGTAGCCCACAACCATCTACAAGATTCGTGCGTAATCGCGCCTTACCGCTAACTCTGATTTAAAGCCCCGATTCTGATGAATTAGCTCGGGTTCTGGGTTATCTCATCATCCCTGTTCTGTACTGCAGCAAACCTCAAAGGAACCTCAGTTCCTTCCATCTGCACAAGCCACACACACACACACACACACGTGCAATAAGCACACACAGGCATCACATGGGCACACATGTACATAATATGTGCACACATGTACTCACATGCGCCCAATGCATATCTACATGTCCTACATGCACACACACACATGTGCGCACCCCACTTACAGAAGGTGTACCCTTGTGTGCACAATATACTTGACTGAAGATTTTCGAAAACAGGGTCGGGGCTTACATTACTAAAATGTAGGCACTTCAAACTGAGCATTTATGGTCTCTGTTTATAAAATTCCTCTGACCTCCTTACCAACAGGAGCAGGTCACTGAGCTCTGGCCATCTCTCCATTCCTCTCTGCTCCGGCTTCCCAAGCTTCACTATGTTATACACAGCAATTTTTAAATTCCTTTGATTGTCTTGACTTCAGCAAGGCCTTAAAGCTCCCCTCCTATCCCCAACCAGTGTGTCGGGATATTTTCCTAAAACAGCTTCCTTCCTGGGAAGGATTCGGGTAGCAGATGTGAAAATAATGCATTTTTCTACCATCTCTGTACCCCTTCCCTGCCTACTTTTTCGTGACTCGCTACCTGGTAGGCAGGGCAATCAACAAGTGCTGGATTCTGGATTTGATAAAGCCTGGTAACAAAAAGAATTCCCAAACAATTCTTAAAATCCACTCTGTCTTTGTGGCTACCCCAGTAATCTGAAGGACTTTGCAAGGCCTGAGTTACGTTAAACACAAGATGTACCTGCATCCTCTTTGGCGCGGGACCCAAACCAACTAGAGGCCCTGTCACAGCCACAGCATACAGCAGGTTTATTCCAGGACAGCTGGTCGACCACCAACCACCAGTTTTGAAGCCTAAAGGGCAGATGTTCAATAATCCAAGAAGGCTGCTGACAGGGGTGCCAAGTGCAGAAATTTCATGTCAAAATGGAAGCCTGCCTAAGAAGCCTGTCTAAGACACTGTTTAGCAGGGAACTAAAGAAAGCCGTACTAAGCAGGAAGGATTTCAAGATGATTCAGGAGTGAGCACGGAGGGGACAGCTGGAGTGTCGTTCTCAAGCCCAGTCCTTCATGCCAAACACCTAAATTGAACAGAGGAGGAAGAAATAGCAGCAAGGCATGAGCAGATGCAAGTGCGGAGTGCCAGTGTCATCTTTGCTGTGACAAAGACAGGAGAGAGGAAGCAGGAGCCGACTTCCAGGGCCTCAAACACCGGGCCAGTTCGGGGTCACAGGCACTCAGGGTGACGCGCGAAAAATGTCCACCACCTCCATCATCACTGTTCCTGCGCTGGCTTTTCTCCTGCTGCCAGCCTCTTGGAGCCCTCAGACCACCCTATCTCACCTCCGCCAACCCTTCTCCTCAACCCACATTCTCACACACACACACACACACACACTTGTGAAAGACCAGCCTTGTTGCTGCGCAAGAGCCAAATTCAACCTACATCCCTCAGAGATAGTTGCATTTTTACCCTGTGACAGGACAAATGCTATCTCGGTGAGATCTCTTCCTGCCCCAGGGAATGGAGCAAGGAGGGCATACGATGAGCCTGTATTTTTGTCAGAAGAGTCTCCTCTTCATTCCAGAAATTATTCTCTCACTCTGCTGGCTTCCTTTCTCAGTACAAAGGGAGCAGCTTAGCCAAGGATTATGAGCAATTTGGGAGGTAAAATTTCCCTGCCAAGTTGCCAAGTCACGAAGAAAATGCAACTTGTCTGGCGATAAAGCAATCAGGGAAGAGTGATGGCCTGGGAGTTCTCCAAAAGCAGTGGCAGAGAACCACAGCGGGAAAGGAAATGCACATTCCCAAGGCCCCGCCAAGAGCTCTCCTGCTCGCCTCTAATCTCTCCAATCGCAGAAAGCTCGGAGAGTGGCCTTTGAGAAGCAGTCATTTCCAGTCCTCATCCTGGTCACCCCACCAGCAGTTTGGACACACTGTTCCCTGCTTCCGCTCTCCCTTGGCTCACTCCTACCTCGGTGGCCACTCTCAGTCCCCTCTGCTGGGACTCCTCGTCTTCCTGAACTCCAAACCCAGGTCTCAATCCTTCGACCTGTCTTCTACATCAGTTCTTACCTCCTAGCTGACCTCTATACCACCTGTCCATCTGTTTGTCATACTGTGGCGGTTGTTTGGGTTTTGGTGTTGCTCTGATACTGGAAGCCATGCCACTGGTATTTCAAAATTCCAACAGGCGCACCCATGGTAGACAGGTTTCAGTGGAGTTACCAGACTAGGAAGAAAGGCCTGGGAACCAACTTCCAAAAATTAGCCAATGATAACCCCATGGGCCACAACAGAAAACTGTGCAATATGGTGCAGAAGATGAGTCCCCCAGGCTGGAAGGTCCTCAAAATACAAAATAGCCCCAACAATGCACCCAAACATTCCGACGATCCAAAAGATGGGGCAGGGATGGGCCACCTGTTGTCCCATTATCACAGTCACTGTGAGTTGGATGGCAGCTAGCAACAGAACCAGACCCGCCCCCTTAATTTCAGACAGGAATATCCAACTGCCTGCACATGTGCACTTGGGTGTCTGACAGCTTTTCCAACTTAACGTGTCCCACGTTTTGGTTTCATAAAAGTCCTCCACTCATAACAACATGACCCCACCTGCTAATACATTTAGTAATGTAAATTGTGTGTGCCTTTTAGCAGAGCTATGGGCTATAGATTAAGGGTAAGGAAAAAAAAAAAAAAAGAAAACTTCTCTCTAGGTGCTAGGGGAAGTTTATCTTGGATCCTAGGGGAGGGAGAGATACGCAGGGAATTCCCAGTGATCAGTGAAGAACTGTCCCTGATTACATGGTGGCTGGCCGGGAGGAGGCAGGGAAATGTCCCAGAGGACAGGTCTAGCTCCAGGGCTTTGTGATAGCTACAGTAGTGGTGGTTTCAAGTGATTCTCTGTGGTTCCTGGGAATTAGAAGAGCTTGGTCTAGGCTAAATGTAGAAGGGCAAAGGGAGGAAAGCAGCCCATGCTCCCCTCCAGCCTGAACGAGGGCATTAGAGAGTGACACCAGCACAGGGCAGCCATGCCTACCAGACAGGCACCTTCTGAGGGTCACCAGGAGCTGGGGAAGTGGTGGAGAAATCCCACGGGGGCTGGAGAACACCAGAGAGTACCAGTGCTGAGCACAGGTGAGACAGCCCCTCAAACAGCACCCAGAATAACCCAAGTCCCCTGGGCAGGGACTTGTATAGACAAGCCAATACAGAGCATTCAAACATAGACATTTAAAAAGGAAATGTGATCTTATTTTGGATCACAGCCTAGTGAGACATACCAGGACATTTAGCTTATAATAAAATGACTAGTTTAAAGAACATAATTTTAATGATCGCCACGGAGTGTTCATTAATTCATTCATTTAATAAATATTGATTGATTGTCTGTCACATGCCTCTCAATGGGCCAGTAATGGAGGCAGAACAGTGACCCCAACAGACATTGGGAGATTCGGTCTAGTTGAGGAAGTGATCAATAAATAAATAAATAAATCTAATGAATATTAATGGACTTGTTACAAATTCTACAGAGGCTAAACACAGGGCATCACAATAGATGAGTGAACAAATGAATGAATGGGTTTTCCAACTTTCCTCCACTCCTAAATTCATCTAATTCATTATTGATTTGGGGTCTGAAGGACTCGCCTCATTCATAGCTGGTGGCCAGGGTGATTTTAATTTTATGTTCCCAAAGAATCTCCTACCCTTAGTCAGGAAATCTCATTGCTGGTCTGCAGGATCCTGCCTCTTCCACCCAATCACTGCAACACACCCCTACAGTAAGGAGACAGCTGGCTCTTAACAATTTTGCTTAGCAGACAAGGTGACTTCAGCTGACTTTTGTATGTGTGTGTGTGTGTGTGTGATATGGGTGAACATTTACATAGCAAATTCACTTCCCATACAGCAGTTCACATATACTTTGTCTCATGACATTGACCACAGTTTACCACAATGCAACAACTCCCCTCC
>NW_006922038.1:2239866-2245250 GCF_000298275.1 Orycteropus afer afer
CACAATGGTTGTACCATTTTACAGTCCCACCAGCAGTGTATGAGAGTCCCAATCTCTCCACAACCTCACCAGCATTTGTTATTTTCTGACTTGTTGAACTTTGCTACTAGTGCTAGAGCAAGATGGTACTCATTGATGTTTTAATTTCCATCTCTCTAATAGAGAGATGAGCATTTCTTCATATGTTTGTTAGCCGCTTGAATATTTCAGCTGACTTTTTAAAAATAAAATACCTTTGAGAATTTTCACATGAATGTGTCCCAGACTCCCAGAAGCCCTCATGGTGGTACAGTTTTGTGGACTCACCAATTGTTTACAAACATTCTCAAAGAAACTGATTCACTGGGAGTCTCAACTCACTGGTGCCATAAATATGGAAGGGTCATATTTTCCCCATTAACTGCCCTGCCCCCGAAGAATCTGCTCTGCAAACCCTCCCCGCTGGAGACAACAGAATTATAATGTTATCTCAACTAGATTCAATAACTTTTTGGTCACTTTCAATTATTAGAACAATATAATTCCAATTCTTAAAGACCATTCTTCATTTTAACTTTTTCAAACTCATACTTGATTCAAAGCCTTCCTTAAAGGTCATGTTAGGCTTGGGGCCCTGCCACTTCTTCACACTTTTTGTATCTCTTTTTCTGGATCTCCTGCTATGGTGGTCATACAGGGGTTAGAACTTTAACACATATTTTGTTGGGGGGACACAATGCAATCCATAACAGGCACCTTCAGTGGATATGGGGTCTCTTTACTTCGGAGAGGAAAGTAAAAGAAATAGGCTCTCTCACCAACAGTGCATCCTTCCCCTCTCTCAAAACTTCTCTCCCCTTGCCCCCAGGTATCTTGGATCAGGGCAGAGTTGGGGTAGGGTCAGGTCACTTCTCAAATAGGTGCCTCTCAGAAATTCCTACAGAGGGACCAAGCCTCCACTGCTGGCAAGTCTCTGAATTTGGATTGTGGGGTCCTAAGTACCTTTGAGGAGCTCTGGTAGCATAGTGCCTAAGGCACTTTACTGCTCACCAGAAGGCTGGCGGTTCCAACCCACCAGCCACTCCTCAGAAGGAAGTTCGGGCAATCCTACTTCCGTAGTGATACTGCCTCGGAAACCCAAGGAGGGGTCGCTATGAGTCGGGGCCGACTCGATGGCAAACAACAACAACAACAAGTACCTTTGGATCTCAGCTATGGGATTTTGCAGGCAATTCTGGAGACAGATGATCCCACTCTACAGCCAGCACCATCCTGTGACATTCTTTTTAATAGCTCAGGACCAGGCTGGATGAGAGCATCAGGACCCAAGAATCTCATGCTGAAAGTATGTGTAAAGCCCATGTGAGGACCCCCTGTAGTCCTGACTGCAGCTTTCATCTTTGTGACTTCTCACTTGGTAAAAGAAGGTGACTCATCTGTCAGCAGCTGAGCCATACAACTAAAACTAACAGACCAAAAGGAATCCATCTCAGGCTGCCCTAGGAGGTGTGTCAGATAAAAGGTGCCTTGTGTCCGGTCCTCTGTACCAGCAATACTGTGCATTCAGTATGTATTGAGTCCCAGACTAGGACAGGTACTTGGGAATCAATGATAAACAGCTCCCCCTCATTTGTACCCTTAGAGTGACTGTTGGTCTAATGGAGATAGGTCTGAAAAGAAACCCTCACACCACAGGAGGAAGGGAGCAGCAACAGAGGCAGGCAACTCTCCAAAGAACCAGAGAGCCTTAGTGGCATAACACTGGCCCTGATTTTTGAAGTATAACTGCATCAAAAGGAAAATGCTAGAGAAAGGGCTGGAGAAAATACATCAGCTTACCAAACAAGACTATAAAGGGGCATGTGTCTAATTCATCTTTGTACCTCTAGTACCTAAGGACTTCTAAAGTACCCTACCAAAGGCAATCAGTAAATACCACTTCCCAAAATGACAGTGACTTACCTATTTGAATTCATCTGAAGTACGACAAGGCTTAGACTTTCTCAGAGTTGGTTCTGATCTGAAATTAGAATCAATTGGTAGAAGTTCTAGGAAGGTAGATTTTGAAATCAAAACAAATCTTTTCTAATGATTACATTTCTTCTACAATGAAGCTTTCTCTCTGGAAGAGTCAGAGCACTGGTCACTGGAGAGGTCAGAGAAGCTAAATCATCTCTGCTTGGAGCTTCATGAGTGGGCTTTCCCTGTATTCCTGACTCTGAAGCACCTTCCAAACAGCCCAAAGGTTTACTAATTCTGTTTTGGGGACGGTAGCATTCATGTTTGCTGTGATCTATAGGGTTTGAATACAATCAGAATGCCCCTCAGAAGCAAGAATTGTGAAACTTTGACTTTCTTACTTGGGACACATCATCAATCAAGACCACTTGGTAAAGTAGAGGGTCAGAGAAAATGAGGCATGCCCTCCATGAGAATTGACACAATAGCCACAGTGGACCCAGACACGTCATCATGAGAACGGCACAGGACTGGACATTTCATTCCGTGAGACATAAGCTCATCGTGAGTTGAAGCCAACGAGACAAACACCAAACAGCAAAGCAAGAGCAGACTCATTTGCATGCTTCACTTCCAACAGGTTTATTAAAATACTTCACAGAGCCCACAGGTCATCAGGACAGGGAAAATCTGCCTGAGAGGACTGTTTCTGAAAAGAGCTTTTATGCCAAACCATTCATTACCTATTCAGACCTGTGGCTGAAGGACTGAATGCATGGGTTTCTTGCTGTGGGACTATGGTGATAAAGGAAAGACAGTTGTCGTCAAAAAATAAAAATAGAAAGTTTCTTATTTTTATGCTTCTGATGATAAAAAGAGGCACTTTCTTCCCTTAAAATTACTTTTTGAGATTTACATCATGGTTGCCATGGTGATGCAAGAAGGTGCTTGACTCCTGCTAGGAGACCCCAGGCTCCCTGCTGTGGTCCAGTGAGTTTCCAAGCAGGGCTGATACTTCCAGTTTCTCTTCAAGGACCTTGGACCCTGTCTGTCAGTGGGCTGTCTGATTTTACTCAAAATAATAAAAGGAGGGAATTTAAACTCTGGCTTTTTTTTTCCCCCAATAGCTTTCTTAAAATGATGTTGTTGTTGTTGTTCTGTGCCCTTGAGTCAGACCCGACTCATAGCGACCCCTCCTTGGGTTTCCCAGGCAGTATCACTGCGGAAGTAGATTGCCCTATCTTCCTTCTGAGGAGTGGCTGGTGGGTTTGAACCACCAGTCTTCTGGTTAGCAGCCAAGTGCCTTAGCCACTATGCTACCAGAGCTCCCAAAACTGAGGCATCAACAGATTCAGTTCCAAGATCCTACAGATAGTAAGTGGCAGAATCAGGATTCAAATCCAAGCACTCTGGTTCCAAAGCCTGTGTATTTAATTGCCTCCTGACACTGCCTCCTGGTGCAAGGCTACCATCTTTAAAGGCTGGATGGCATTTTGTGGGGTCCCTGAGTGGTCCAAAGGTTAAGCATTAAGCTACTAACCAAAAGGTTGCTGACTCAGATCTACCCAAAGTTGCCTTAGGAGAAAGTCCTGGTGATCTACCTCCAAAAGGTCACAGCCATTATAATCCTGTGGAGCACAACTCTACTCTGAAACCTACAGGGTCATCCTAACTCAGAACTGTAGGACAACTGATTTGTTTTTTAATAGTATTTTGACAACACTCATCTGTCAGTTTGACATCGTGTGTGGTTTGCATGCTGCTGTGAGGCTGGAGGCTATGCTACTGGTATTTCAAATACCAGGGTCACCCATGGTGGACAGGTTTCAGCAGAGCTTCAGACTAAGACAGACTTGGAAGAAGGAAGGGGCCATCCACTTCTCAAAGAATTGGCCAGTGAAAACCTTATGAATGAAACTGTCTGATATATTACTAGCCAAGTTTATGAATAGCCCTGAAACATTGTCCAATATAGTGCCAGAAGATGAGCCCCTCAGGTCGCAAGACACTCGAAATTAAGATTGGGGAAGAGTTGCCTCCTCAAAGTAGAACCGACCTTTATGATGTGGAAGGAGTAAAGCTTTAGGACCTCCATTTGTTGACGTGGCACAACTCAAAATGGGAAGAAACAGCTGCAAACATCCATTAATAATCAGAATGTGGAACGTATAGAGTATGAATCTAGAAAAATTCGAAGTTGTCAAAAATGAAATGGAACACATAAAGATCAATATCCTAGGCATCAATGAGCTAAAATGGACTGGTTTGGGCCATTTTGAATCAGGCAACCATAAGATCTACTATACTGGGAATGACAAAGAGGAATGGTGTGGCATTCATCATCACAAAAAAATGTTTCAAGATCCTGAAGTACAATGCTGTCAGTGATAGGATAATATCCATCCACCTCCAAGATGTCATAGGATAATATCCATCCAAGGAAGACCAGTTAATACTACTATTATTCAAATTTCCACACCAATCACCAAAGTCAAAGATAAGGAAATTTAAGATGTTGTTCTAGTTACCTAGTGCTGCTCTGACAAGAATATACCACAAATGGGGTGGCCTTAACAACAGTAGTTTATTCTCCTACAATTTGGAGGCTTTAAGTCCCAGTTCAAAGTGCCAGGCTCTAACCTAGGGGCTGGGTGAAAGCCCCTCAACCTTGGGCTTCAGCTCTGCCTCTTGCTCCTGGCCCACTGAAGCTAGAGGCATCTCTTCACTCAGGCAGCTGCTGGCTTCTGAGGCTGACAAACCCAAGGTTGACAAGTGAAAAGTCACAGTCCCAATGTTACCAAATCACACAGCAGGCCATTAATCCAAGTCTATTCAAAGTCCCAAGATCGGCAGAGCATTGCAGGCTACCAAAAAAAGACTCGGCTACCCACAGGATTCAAGTATATCAAAAAGCTCAAAACCTTCCTCAATGTTGCTTCTTATATACTGGAAGCAGACCACATCCCTAAAGCAGCTCTTCAGCTACTCCAATAGATTCCACCATGGAGTTATTTACCAGTCTCACCATGGGGAATAACTACATCCAGCTACTCAGCCACTCAACCAGACCCAGCCAAGTTGACACACAAACTTAACCACCACAGAACCTAACATCAACAGCAGCACCCATACTTTGCTGACCCTGTTCTGGGCCATTGTGGTAGTTAAGGTTGTGTGTCAACTTGGCTATGCCACGGTTTTGAGTGACCCAGCAACTGTAGTTATTCCCCATGATGAGATTGTAATCATCTCCATGGTGGAATCTGCTATGAATGCCTAAGTAGTTGTCTTCAGGGTGTGGTCTGCTTCTAGTATATGAGACATTCTGAGAAAGTTCTTTAGCTTTTGGCATATCTGGATCCTGCCTTTGGCCAAGTCTTGGCCTGCTGTGTTGCCTGCTGATCTTGGAATTGGGCCATTTTACCTGTCTATGAGCTCTGGTAGCA
>NW_006922038.1:2246295-2247656 GCF_000298275.1 Orycteropus afer afer
GCTATGAGTCGGATCTGACTCGACGGCAGTGAGTTAGTTTTTTACACTGACTTTTATCAAATGCCTTTGCCACAGCTATTGAAATGACGTTTTCCCCCTCCTCTATTCATCAATATAGACAGCTCTAATAGCAGATTTCCACTAGTGACCCATCTTTGATTTGCTAAGCTGCATCTCAGTTGGCCATAATGCATTGCTAGACTCTATTTGCTAATACCTCATCTGGAATTTTCAGATCAGTTTTCTTTCGGAAGATTGGATTCCTGCACCGCTAACTGCTGAAGTGCTGGCCTTACCCATTTCTTACACCAGTGCCCTGCTTGCTTTCTAGCAAATTCAGAAGCCTTACTTCTCATTTTCCAAAACCCTTTTAAACAACCTAAGAACCATCTGATTCTCAATAATTTACAATTATCCAATGGAAACTCTTTGGGCCTGATGTTTTATGGCAAATGGATCAGTTTCTTCCATGTTAATTGGTTCTTTTCATCTTTTTCAGTTCCCCCTGAGTCAGTTTTATTAAAGCTTTTTCTTAGAAAAGCAGTCATTTAGCCTAATTTTGACACTTGTTAGCAGATAATCTGTATTCTGATTTCCTATTACAGAAAAACTATAACACTTTTCTTGTTCATTTTTTTTTTTAAGTTTCCATTTCTCTCCTTAGGTTATCCATCAATTTTTAATTAAAAATAATAATAGTTGCTATATATACTTTGCTCTGTGTTTTTCCTAGAAGCCTTCCCTGTTCCCCAATCTAATATCAATCTGTGACCGTCCATAGAAATGCCACCAACATAAGCTGAAGTCCTCATGCTGGATGAGGGAAGACACAGGGTGAGGAGAAAAAGCCAAAAGGGCAAAGGTTGCTGGGATAGGAGTCTTGTTAGACTCCAAGAGTGGTTCTCAACCCTGACTACATACCAGAATCACCAAGAGAAATTCAAAAATAAATACCAATGCCTGGAACTTCTCCTCCAAGCAATTAAATCAGAATCTTTGGCAAAGAACCTCGACATCTGTATTTCCAATCTCCTCAGTCACTATGACTCAGAATTGACTCAATGGCAACAGGTTTGGTTTGCTGGGGGGGGTCAGATGATTCTGACATGGACCCAGGGTAGCAAATCAGTAGAAATATGGAAGGGACATGACAATGTCTTTAAATGAATAGAGCTGTTTAGTGAATACCCCATACCCTACATCCACTCAAAAATTTCTGAGCCCTACTGTTGCTGCTAGTTGTCATCCAGTCAGTTCTGACTCGCGGCGACCCCGTGTGTGCTGAGTACAGCTGCTCCACAGGGTTTTCAGACTGTGACCTGCCGGAAGCAGACCTCCAGGCCTGTCCTCCAAAGCTGCTC
>NW_006922038.1:2249291-2254966 GCF_000298275.1 Orycteropus afer afer
GTGAGAGATTCTATGGGCAAAATATTGAATGATGCAGGAAACATCAAGAGAAGATGGCAGGAATACACAGAGTCACTGTACCAAAAGAAGAATACATACCATGGTATATATTCATAATATAAAATATACCATGAGTATATACCACGGACTGCCAGAAGAATGAACAATGGTCTGACAGAAACTGGTGGAACCCTGGAGACTACGGCCCTTAGATACCCTTCAGGCCTCGAACTGAACTCCCTCACATGGCTCAACTTTCAGCCAAACAACAGACAAGCCTGTGAGGTGAACACCACCACCAAAAAGGTTCCACTCCTTACAATGATCAACTACACAAAATCAAAAGGACCTTTTACTTACAGCCTTATCTCACTGTACAGAAGCCGAAAGAGACAAAAGTTGTACACAATCACTCCTCCAGGATACACCACCTTACACAATAACCTCTCAACACAGCAAAAAGGCACCAACATACTTCTATTTTATGCAGTTAACAAGTCCTCACCCCAACAGCAGTACATGTTGGGAAAAAGCTGCCCAGAGGCAGAAAATATAAGGCTATAAGTAAAAGGACAACATTTGCCCAAGGATTAAGCTCAGAAGTCAGGAAAGGATAGAAAAGGATGAATGGACATGGTAATGAACACAAGGAGGAAGTTGAATGAGTGCTGTGACATTGTGGAGATTGCAATCAGTGTCACAAAAAAAAAAAAAGGTGTATGAACTGGTGAATGGAAAACAAATTCTCTCTGTAAACTTTCACCCTAATCACAATAAAAAGTTATTAGAAAGAAGAAGAACAGACAAATCTGTCTTGGAGGAAGTACAGTCAGAATACGTCTTAGAAGACAGTGAGATTTCATCTCACTTACTTTGGACACGTTATCAGGAGGGACCAGTTCCCAGACAAGGACATCAACTTGGTAAAGTAGAAGGCTAGCAAAAAAAAATAGAATAAACTCTAAAAAGGACAGACCCTCAATAAGATAAACTGAAACAACGTGCTCAAACATAGCTGACTGTGAGAAGGCCAAGGACCAGGGAACATTTCATTCTTGTTGCATGGGCGTCGCTGAGAGTCGGAACCAATTTAAAGGCAGCTAAAAACCAAAACAGCCTGAGATGACCAGCTTTGGGCTCCCAGAAACTCTTCCCCATGCACTGCAGTCTCCATTTTAGGTCATTTCACCTCTCTGAGCATTAGTTTCCTGCTCTTCTGTGTAATGAAGAGGCAGTGACAGATTATGTCTGAACTCCCTAGGACTCTATCATCCATCAGTAATTTCAAGGGTGTAGTTCTTTGCTTCTTCCCTAAGAAACAATGATCCAGGTTTCCCAGCTTTAATATGTTGTTGTTGCTGTATGCCATTCAATTGATTCTGACTCATAGCAACCCTGTAAAAGACAGAATAGAACTAACTGCCCCATAGGGTTTCCTAGGCTGAAATCTTTATGGAAACAGATCACTAGGTCTTTTTCCTGTGCAGCCATTGGTGGGTATGAACCACCAATCTTTCCTTTAGCAGCCAAGTGCTTAACCAGTGCACCATCAGGGCTCAGCTTTAACCCATTCATTATCCACATAAGTACATATGTTGTTGTTGTTGTTATGTGCCGTTCAGGCAGACCCGACTCATAGGGACCCCTCCTTGGGTTTCCGAGGCAGTATCACTACGGAAGTAGATTGCCCCATCTTCCTTCTGAGGAGTGGCTGGTGGGTTTGAACCGCTAGCCTTCTGGTTAGCAGTCAAGTGCCATAGGCACTACGCTACCAGAGCAAGTACCACGTATATTTTCTGCCTCTGGGGTATCTTGAGCAGCTTTTTCCCAACATGTACTGCTGTTGAGGTGAGGACTTCTTGACTGCATAAAATAGAAATGTGTTGGTGCCTTTTTACTGTGTTGAGAGGTTATTGTGTAAGGTGGTGCATCCTGGAGGAGTGATTGTGTACAACTTTTGTCTCTCTGGGCTTCTGTACAGTGACATAAGTGTGTAAGTACATTTACTGTTTTTTGTGTACTATTAGGAAGGTGTGGTGTTCAGGATTAGGTT
Source organism: Orycteropus afer afer (assembly GCF_000298275.1). NCBI lineage: Eukaryota > Metazoa > Chordata > Mammalia > Tubulidentata > Orycteropodidae > Orycteropus > Orycteropus afer. The sequence continues at coordinate 2,251,345 of NW_006922038.1, forward strand.
ATATTCAAGTGAATAAATTATTTCCAGGCACAACACAGTATAGACATATATTGTATGTTGCCTTCCTTCATGACCACACGTCCATGTAAGTACCATTCACATTTCTCACCAGTTCCTCCTCAGAAATCTCTTGCCCACAAGCAGCCACAGAGCACAATGTAATTATGGGAGGAATAAATCCATGTTGCCCAGGGACACAAATTGTATGCAATCGGAAGACCTCTGTCAAATGGTGGCATCAACAATTGTATTTCTTACTGACCTTGGCATTGTAAACAGTTTTACAATGTGGAACTGTTAACAATGGGGGTACACGTGACCAACTGCCCTTCAGGATCACTCTCATTAGGCAGCTAGCTTCCAGTGGACTGGGAAATCAAAAGAGGAAGACCCTCCTTTCTTGTCAAGAATAAGCCAGGAGTAAGTGCACTGAACAATGAATAAAGAAGACGGAAGAAGAGCTGATGCCTTTGAATTATGGTGTTGGAGAAGAATCCTGAAAATACCACAGACTGCCAGAAGAACAAACAAATGTGCCTGGACGAGGTGCAGCCGGAATGCTCCTTGGCAGCGAGAATGGCCAGACTTCACCCCACCTACTGTGGTCATGTTGTCAGAAGAGACTATTCCCTGGAGAAGGCTGTCATGCTTGGTAAAGTGGAGGGTCAGGGAAAAAGGAGAAGGCCCTCAACAACATGGATTGACACAGTGGCTGCAATGATGGGCTCCGGTACAGCAAGGATTGTGAGGATGGAACATGATGAGGGAGTGTTTTGTTCTTTGTACACCAGGTCTCTGTAAGTCAAAACTGACTTGACAGCACCTAACAAGAAGAAGTAGTGGGCTGCCAGATGATGTCCAGATCCAACAGGCTGGAATCACTTCCCTGTCAAGAGAACCAGAAGGTGACGCAGAGCACACAGTCCGCAGAAGCAACAGGCTTGAATGACAGCAATGCACAGCCAGTCACCTCATGCTTTCACACTTTCCCTCAAGAAAATACAACTGCTCTTATATAAGGGTTATTTCCATGCCTCATCCCTCCAATCCCACCACCAAAGTCCATTGAGATACATGTGTCCCACATAATATTCATCAGAATCCATAATACCTAACCAAAATATAAAAACACTCAGTGACTCAGTGTATTGTAGATAAAAAACATTGATTTACAAAGTCTTAGGCAGAAAATAACCTGGTAAAGAATTAATACAGAAGTACTGAAAAAACTACTCAAAATGCTTTCCTGTCTATTAAGGTCTTAAGGTCTTGTTAACAAAAACAGTCCAGCCATGGCTACTAGTTGCCCATCCTTTCATCTGTTTTCCCCTTCCTCCTTAGTAATTGCACTCTACTTCATTTGAGGAGTCAATGTGCCCAGTAAAAAGACTGTATTTTCCAATCTGTCTTATGACTCTCTGATTAAAATTTTTATTAAATTCCCATCTTAAACTGGTCTTTTCAGAAAGTCTCTTGAAGTTGGAAGGTCAAGTCCTTCTTTCCCTCACCAACTTCAATAAACAAAAGGAATACATTGGAAGTAAAATGCTCCTGAAACATGCAAAATTTGCAAAAGTCAATCAATGTTTTCCTAACAAACTTTCTACTTAAAAATCATTCTAACGCAACAAAATCAAAAAAAAACTTGATTCAACTCACAGTGACCTCTCCTTGGGTTTCTGAGGTGGTATCTCTATGTAAGTAGATTGCCCCATCTTCCTTCCAAGGACTGGCAGGTGGGTTTGAACCACCAGCCTTCTGGTTAGCAGTCAATGCCTTAGGCACCACACCACCAGAACTCCTGTAACTCAACAAGACATAAGTATTTTCTTCAGAAGATTAAGTTAATGGTTCTTGAACCCTTTACACTGGTAGGTACAAAAACATCATCACAGGTGCACTAATGGTTAAATTTTCATTTCAACAGGATTAAATGCTTCTTCAACCCTGAACACCATGAGGGAGAAAAATGCCATCCCAGTTAGACTAATGGTAAGTTTTTAACTCAATATTCACTGAACAAATGTTTATGATTATTTTATGTTTATGACCATTTCTCACGCACTCATCTATTGTTGTTGTTATGTGCCGTCGAGTCGGACCCAACTCATAGCGACCCCTCCTTGGGTTTCTGAGTCAGTATCACTACGGGAGTAGATTGCCCAACCTTCCTTCCGAAGAGTGGCTGGTGGGTTTGAACCGCCAGCCTTCTGGTTAGAAGTTAAGTGCCTTAAGACACTAAGCTACCAGAGCTCCTCATGCACTCATCTACTCTCTACTAAAAAATCAGTCAAAACTCCTGGCCTCTACGAAAGTTTCATTTTTCACAGGGAGTTTAATGTGCTACTATAAATAGATTTTAACTTCCTTCATTTGAGAATTCCAGCAACTTCTAGGATCAAGACATCTTGGATAGTTTTATTTACAAGCCTAAAAACTTGCACAGATAAGTGCAATCTATTTAAATGTCATAGAGGGTGTTCAGGAAGAAAGACCTGGAGGGTATGTGCCCTGCAAGGGAGAAATCATACCCGGGAAACTGACCTTCAACCCACCCCACCTTGCTGTAAATTCTCAAATTTGGGGGGATACTTTCCAGCTACACCTCCGGAGTGGGCATGTACTCATGCACACAGCTAGAGTCATCAGAGCAACTCAAAAGAGGCAAGAGGGGAGAGACACTCCAGCTGCCATTTGCAAACTATCTGACAATGCTCCCACTCCACTGGTCAGTACCACAAAGAGCTGTGAACCTGGTGGACCTTCAGGGCCAGATATCTTGTAAGCCCACATGGCAGGAGGTCATTGTGTCCCCCACACAGAAGAGTCATCGATAGATAAGTTTTGTATCATTTACCTACATGAAAAGGACTTGTATCACCTCTCTGTGTCTATTAGGCTCTTCGAGTGAGTGGCTGGAGCCTGTTTGTTATCAACAGAACAAGAAATTCAAAGCAGCAAAAATCATAGACACTGCAGTCCACGGTGATTCCTGGAGCACACGGAGCCAGCCACCTCACACAGAAACATTTGAACTTCATCCATAAAAGCACTACCCACATGTGTTCGGCATAAACTACACAAGTCAAAAACATTAATGAGTATAACCTGATAAATGGATGTAGAAAATAAAAAGCTGTTGTCTCAGTATAATTTTAAATCATGTAATTCTATATGTATTTATCACTTGTCAATTTCTTTAGCAGATGGTTGCTTAAAATAAATATTAATATAGTGCTTCTAACACATGTAAAAAAAAAAAAAAAAGCTAGTAAAAAGCCAACGGTTAAGAGTTGAGCAAGTGGAAGTGTCCTGTTACAAGGTTTGTTTCATTGTGCACAAAAAGGTATAGTAATATTTTAAGGCACACTGTGATGATTTAAACATGCATATTGGAAACCCTAACGAAGAACACTGGGAAAAGAAAAAGCCGTATAGCTACTAAGCCAATACTCAAAACCAAACTCACTGTCGTGGAGTCTAACCTGACTCATGGTGACCCCTCCTTGGGTTTCCGAGGCAGTATCGCTATGGAAGTAGATTGCCCAACCTTCCTTCCGAGGAGTGGCTGGTGGGATTGAACCGCCAGCCTTCTGGTTAGCAGTCAAATGCCTTAGGCACT
>NW_006922038.1:2256281-2259269 GCF_000298275.1 Orycteropus afer afer
AAAACATTTTGAACTGAATGAAAATGAAAATATCACATACCAAACATTTCACAAGGGATGCAGCTAGAGCAGCGTTTTTAAGGAAGATTTTATAGTGTTAAAAGCGATATTTAAGAACACAGTGATCTAAAATCAAAGATCTAATCTTACACTTTCATAAGCTAAGAAAAGCAGAGTGAAATAAATCCAAACTGCCAACTTTTAAGTCAGGAGCTGGGAGCAAATTGTACCACCCAGGGACCTAGTCCAAAGTGGAACAAATAAACAACAAAGAGCAGCTCAGTAAAATAGAAAACAAAGAAACAATAGAAAAAAACCTAGAAAACCAGTTAAATTTTTGAAAAGATAAATAAACTGGAACCACACTAATGAAGAAACAAAGAGAGAAAACACAAATTGCCCATGTCAGCAAGGTACTACAACAGACATTAAAATAAGGGAATACTATAAACAATTTTATGCTAATAAATTCAACAACCTGAAGAAGTGGACAAATTCCTTTGAAAGACAAAAAATCTTCTCATTCTCCAATCCAGTCTCCATTACCCTGCTTGTACTAGAACTGGGTCCTGTCAACACTTCTCTTTTGCACAGTTAGGCTTTGTCAGTGGAGAGTAGGAGACACAGCAGGAGGGTGGAGCTTCCTGTCCAAGTTTCAGTGGGCTGCTTCTGTCCCTCTGGCTTCCAGCTACCATTTAGGACATCCAGTGATGCTCACCTCCCAGTGCGTTTTGCCAGCATCCCCATAGGAAGTGGAACACCCAGTGATCTCACTGACTCCCCAACAAGTGATTTCCCAGCAAGCTCTGCAACTACCACAAAAAAGTAGCTTCCTAATGAGTTTCGACAGCACTCCAGGAGGCAGCTTCCTAGTGAGTGTCATCACCGCCCAGATGAAATGAGGTGGTTTCCTGCTTGCCAGCTCCAGCACTTGCATGCCACCCACAGGGCCACAGCCACACTGTCTCCAATGAGATAGCAATCTCAACTTGGCAAGAAGCCTCTTCCACTCTCCATCCTTCCTTAGGTGCTCTGCCCTAGCCAAGAAGTGGCTGGCCCTACACCTACTATTCCTGTACTTTTAGAGTTCTCTTTACCCCTTAGTAGCTAATTCCTAGTTAATAATTCTCTATATTAAAATTTTCCTGTTCAAATCCCTGGTGTGGTTTCTATTTCCTGACTGGACTCTGACTGATACAACTCATCTAAGACTTAAGCAGTTCACAAACTCTTTCAGAAAATATAGGAGTAGAAGCATGTCCTGTATAAAGGTTTGATTTTCAAATATTAAACCAACTTTTCATCTTTGGGGTACAGGATACATCATGACCAAGTTGGTTTTACTATCCTGCTTATATACTGGTCAATTTGATTTGCCAATATTTGGTTAAGGGTTTTTGTTGAACTGTAGTTTTCTTTTCTCATACTATCTTTGGTTTGGATAAGAGTGATGTCTCAAAAAATAAGTTCGGAAGTATGATGAGTCTCTTTATGTCAATATATTTAGATGTGTGTGTGTGTGTGTGTGTGTGTATCCACTGCCATCGAGTCAATTCCAACTCATAACAACCCCCACTGAGTTCCAAGGCTGTAAATCTTTACAGAAGTACATTGCCTTATCTTCCTCCCGTGAAGCAGCTGGTAGGTTTGAACGACCAACTTGCTGGTTAGCAGCTAAATGCCTTACCCATGACACCACCAGAGCTTCCCATACACACACACACACACACACCAGGGTTCTAGTAGAGAAACAGAACCAGCACGATATATATGTGTATATACACACACATGCCTTCTGATGGTCATATCCTGTGAACATCACTGTTATCCAAACCAAAGATAGTACAAGAAAAGTACAGTTCAACATTCCATATGAATAGAAAAAATATAAAGTCCTTAATCAAATCAAATCCACTAATATATAAGCAGGGTTATAAACCCCATTTGGGTATGACATACCTCAAGGATGGAAAGAAAGTTGTTTCAGTATATGAAAAGCAAACAATGTGACTTGCCACATTAATAGAATGGAGAAAAATTTTATAATAATCTCATTAAATACAGAAAAAGAATTTAACAATCCTCAACATCTATTCATAACAAAAATTCTCAGCACACTAGGAAAAAAAAAAAGTTCCTAACATAATAAAGGTCACTTTGAAGGATGGAGGGATCCTACATCTAAGATTACACTTTACAGTAAAAGTGTATTTCTGCATGTTCATTTATACAGCCCATGGGTTTTCAATAAATAATGCTGGAAAAAAATGAATATCCCTATTAAAAAAAAAAAAAAAAACCCTAATCTTCAGTTCCTACCATACACAAAATTTTACTCTAAATGGATCACAGTCTAAATGTAAATGATAAAAATGAAACACTTCTAGAAGAAAATAAGGGAGAAAGTCCTTGTGAACTCAAGGTGTACAAAGATTTCCTGGCACACAAAGTACCTATCATAAAAGAAAAATAATAAATTGGACTTCTAAATTAAATTTTGTAGTCTTCAAAAGAGATTAATAAAATTAAAAGGCAACAATTTATAAAATGTGTATCAGGGTTTTTTTAAAGAAAAAAGAAAACCTATATCTGGAATATACAAAGAGCTCTTAAAATTCAATATGACAAATAAGTCAATTGGACAAAAAATTTACAAAGATATTTCACAAAAGAAAACACATGAATAACCAATAATCTCATGGAAAGACGCCCAGCAACTTTAGCATCAGGGAAGCGCACCTAGCACACACCCAGAAGAATGGTTAAAATGAGAAAAATGGTAAGATGAAGCAAGAATGTGGAGCAACTGGAAATCTCAAACATTGATGGTGCAAATATAAATTAAACATAAATTAAATTCATACAATCATTTGGAAAAAAGTTTGGCAGCTTCTCATGAAGTTAAATGTACACTTACCGTAAGACTCAGCAAATTTCCTCCTCAGTATTTACACTGAAGAACTAAGGCTCTATGCCACACAAAGACTT
>NW_006922038.1:2259959-2267021 GCF_000298275.1 Orycteropus afer afer
AAAATTTTTCTCTGTAATCTGATTTACTCTTTTAATTAGCTTCTGGTTTTCAATAGCAATGCACAATGTATGTCAGCTTAGCCTACATTACACCACTACAAATTCCAAAATAGTACAATTAGTTCAATGAAGTTTTAAACACCCTAGATTTACTTAATCCACATGAATGAAGATTTACTTAATCTGAGTTGTTTCTAAGAGGTGCACCAATGTTTAGATATAAATTTACTGCATGAGAAACATTTATTGCATGAAAAACTCATATTTAAGTATAAACAGATTCAGTTCTGTGAGCTAGCAAAAGGCTAATGTTCTCCTCCTTCTACAAAAAGAGATAAAAGAATTCATTAGTTGTTTTGGCCTGCTACCAGTGCCTCATGGAAAGACTGACCACAAAACACACAATGAAATGAGTCACAGGAAAACTGTCACAACTGTGTCTACACAGTTGTGTAGACTGTAGACTAATCAAGCACAGCATTGGCTACATTGGGTATTCTTCCACCTTCCAGCCACCTGGGAAAATGTGCACACAGTTAGGAGAATTACAAGAGCAAAAGCTGAATCTAAAAGAATTACAGAATACAGATAACCAAATTAATCTGCTAATATTTATTAGTGCAGAAATAGCTTTTGAGGTAGTTGGTTAATGAGGCATTTTCAAACCATCTCACTCATCACATCCTGCAACTCAAAAGCATCATCTTAAAAAGGAAAAGAAAATAAAACGCTTTTTAGAGTGTAAGGATAATGTATGCAGCGGTGGTGTCCAGAAAACAAGCATATCCAGTGTTCCTCAGCTTCTTATTATGGCAGCATTATCTTAAGACAGCACTTCAGTTCACTTAGACATGTGCTTAGCACTTAGCATTAACAGATACGTCCTGCTGATGATCAGGTTATTAACATCTGCATGATCACTTGGAAGTAAGATGGAGAGAGCTACTTCAGCATTAAAACCAGGGCTTCGAGGTCTGAACCACCTGGACCACTCCCCTACGGCAGGATCAACACATTGTCTGAATTTCAGAGGGCACATCAGTTAGTGCTAAAGATTCACCTATTTTCTCCTTAGAATTAGTTCTAAGAAAATCTTCCGGAGGTTTAAGAAAAAATATATTTTTCTTCCTACTTACTCTTCTTTCTCTTTAGCCTCCAAAAGGTTTACATATTGGTTCATCAAAACAAGAACTGGCTCTGAACCAAAAGCAGAAAAAAAAAGAAAGAAAGAAGGGAGAACACTCAGAGTATTCAGTACCCAGTAGTGCTGGGTAAGAATCAGCTTTCAGCTTCCACTTGAAAGTTGTCAAACTGAGCAAATTCAAAGGAGTAAGTTCCGATGGCAGCCCAGCCATTCCTCGGGAAACTCACACGGACGTCTGTCCAGAGAGGTTTACCATCCAATGCGCCAGAGCAGAAGTGACCCTGCAATGGAAAGAGACACATGTCTTGTAAACACACGAAAACGATCTTCTGGAATCTGTTTCTTAATCATGGAAGGCACACCTCCTTACTGGAGCAAACGTCTTCTTCCTCAAGACAAAACGCAATTCCACAATTTTTAGCAAAAGTCTGAAGCACAGGCAACATTTTCTCAAAGGAAATTCTTATCCACCTATTTAAATAGTTTCCCAAATCCTCTGGGGCAGCTCAACTCTGCCCTATAAGGTCGCTGTGAGTCGATCAGATCAACAGCAATGGGCGTACTAAACTACATATATGTGCAGGAAGGAAATGATGGTTAGACAGATGTAACTTTGCTGTTGTTGTTATGTGCTGTCAAGTCGGACCCAGCTCACAGCGACCCCTCCTTGGGTTTCTGAGGCACTATCACTATGGAAGCAGATTGCCAAACCTTCCTTCTAAGCAGTGGCTGGTGGGTTTGGACCACCAGCCTTCTGGTTAGCAGTCAACTGCCTTAGGCACTATGCTACCAGAGCTCCTGTAATAGGATGTTAAATTATTTCCTTTGTTCCACTAAAACATCCTAAAATCATACAAAATGCAAAACTTTTCATAACATTGTTATGAAGTTTTAGACAAAAGCCAACTAAAATAAAAGGCATTTCTTATTGACCAGTATCCCATGTATGTGCGTTGCAGCTGACAGCCTCCAGCTCTTCAGACCCAAATGTGCTGGAGCTAAAATGTCTGGCTCCACCCCAATAAGGGACTTTAGCCCAGCCAGGAGAGAACTAATTAACCATAGTTTCACTGCTCTGTCCCCATGTACAGATGATCACTTCAAGGCCATATAAATCAGAAACACCTATCCCTGAGTTAGAAGAATAGTTAAACTCATGACTGGGGAGAAGGGAAGTGTCCACAAGACAGGGCGTACTGGTCACTGAGAGACAAAGACAAAAATAACGGCTTTCTTCAGAGTGTTGCACGAGGCTGCCATTCCTGCTCAGTATATAGGTTCTGGCACAAGAAACAATACATATGAGCTCCTACTAGGATGATTACGGCAATTTATGAGCAGCCAGCCACAGCACATCAAGTACAGCAGCCTTTTTAAACTAGCTGATCTAAGGGTCAAGAGTTGACAATCCAAAGCACTAGGCCAACCATCTATGTAAAAGGGCCTTAACTTAATTCTCTCACTTCAGGGACGGAGGCATGAAGGTCTAACAGTAAAACTCAAGTCACAGATTAAATGGCAGAGTGAGAACTTGAATCCAGGTCGCCCAACGCCAACCGAGGGCCCCATTTCTATTACCACACACTCAGACAGCTATCCTTCAATGCTGACAGTGACAAGTGAACTTCTTCCGCCACTTATGGGCCAGTTTTAATATTAAAACTGAGCCAAACAACTCACACATGCGCAAACCCTGTGAAGCATCTAAGAGCATGGGCCCTCCCTTCCTCTCTGACCTCATCTCTTCCTCCTTTCCTCCATTCATTCACAGGCCTCAGCCGGCCAGGCCTGCTGGCTGCTCCTCACACAAGGGCAGCCACCCTGACTCTGCAGTTAGCGGCACCCTCTGCTTAGACTGCTCTTCCCGTCATTCAGCTTTCAGGTCAAAGGTCATCAACTCAGCAAGATCTTCCCCAGCAACTCTATCTAGAGAATCAGGGCAGGGGAGATACTTCTCATGACCTCATTTTATTTTCTTCATAAAATTTTTAAATCTATTTACTGTTTACAAGTTTATTGTCACTTGTAAACAGGGTTTGCACCCTACATAAGGCTGGCCACCTGTATGTAAAAAGTGTTTTTTGGAACACATCCATTCATTTACATATTGCCTGTGGCTGTTTGCACATCAGCACAGTTGGGCAGTTAAAACAGAGATCATATGGCCCTTGACAGAAAATGGTGGCGAACCTCTGTGCTAGAAGGATACAGGCTCTAAGAGATCAGCGGTCTTGCCTGTCTTGTTCACTCCTGTATCTCTAGCACTTAGAACAGCGTATATAGTAGGTGCTTAATAAAAATGTATTTGAAAGAAACACCTTTTCCCCTCAAAACCACCTACAGAAGTTATTCTCTCTGTTTTACTGATGAGGAAAAAGAAGGGCAAAGAGGTGAAATAACTTGCTGGAGTCGTAAATGTCAGTAAGGGCCGATGAGTACTGGTCCATCAGAACCCAACACTCCACTCCCAGGAGGATTATTTTGATTGATTAAGTGCTTATCACATCTCAAGCACTGTGCCAAGTACATCATACATATTACCTCATTTAGCCTTCATAAGAAGAACAAATTATCAGGGTGTTATGGGTGAGAAAACTGAAGCTCAGAGATATATAACACTTGGAAATGGATGTAGCAGGCTTTGCAGTCTATTGTCCCAATCACCACGCAGCACCACTGCATGGATGGCACCTGACACGTGCTGAGGAAAATATAACAAATGGCCAAGGTTGAAATGATAAAATCTCCATATTAGCCGCAATCTGGAATACGGACAATACAGATGATGTGGGATATTTCAATTATGCGTGCAGCAACTATTTCTATGCCAAATTCTATTTTACGCACTGGGAATTCAAGATAAACAAGAAAGACAAGGCTCTTGCTTCCCAGGCGCTTAGGTGCTAGTAGGAGGCAAAACACAAGCACAATTAAGAAGCAGCTGGAGGACGCTATGCTGAGTGAAATAAGTCAATCGCAGCAGGGCTAACAGGTATAAGACCACTATTATAAACAGTCAGGAAAAGGTTTACACACAGAAAGAAACACTCTTTGACGGTTTCCAGGGACAGGAGGAGAAGGGAGGAAAATTCACTAACTGGAGAATCGACACTTACTAACTTGGGGGAAGGGAAAGGGAGTATGTATAACGGGGGGGGGGGGTAAGTACAGTATCACTAAAGCAAAGGAAAACACTGATAGGTGCACAAAAGTTAAAGGCAACACAAGTAACTACTGTTACGTACACAATCCTACAATAACAAACAATCATGTACAAGGAGGCAGGCACACAAGCTGAAGAGGTGTGGGGACACAAATAGGACTATGAGTGTGTAGATCTGGCAGAGGATATTTCTACATATGTATTTGTGTGTGCTACGAGCATATCCATGTATACAGTAGAGCATGCAAAGTTATGGAAACTTCTTAACCATAACCAAGCACCTTGAGGGAATGAGTCACTGGACTTGGGGTTTAGGGTCATAGTGTCAGAGGGCACCTAGGTCAACTGGCATAACCTAGAGCACAAAAACAATGCTCTACATCCTACTTTGGTGATGAGATACTGGGGTCGTAAAAGCTTATGAGCAGCCATCTAAGATGCAACAATTGGTCTCTCCTCATCCAAAGCAAAGTAGAGTGAGGAAAATCAGAGACTCAAGGAAACAATTTGTCTAAAAGACTAAGGGACCACACGACCTACAACCTCTACTACTCTGAGATCAGAAGAACTAGATGGTGCCCAGTTACTATGATGACCGCTCTGATTAGGATCACAATAGAAAGTCCTAGACAGAGTGGGAGAAAAATGTAGAACAAAATTCATAATTATGAAAAAGGCCAGTCTAGTGTCTGACAGACTGGTAGAACCCCTGAGACTATGACCTATAGACAACCTTCAAACCTAGAACTGAACCCATTCCTCGGGGATCACCCGTCAAACAACAGACCTATAAAGTGATTGATAATACCCATGAGGAACATTCTCCTCAGAAAAACCAACCACATGAGATCAAAAGAGCAGCATCTGCCAAACAACAAAGCTCAGAAGCCAGGAAGGGGCTGGAAAGGACAAATGGAAACTGAGAACCCAGGTAGGGAGTGGGAAGAGTACTATTATATTGAGGGGGTTACAACTAATGTCACAAAACAAAAACTGTATAAATTCTTGAATGGAAAACCCATTTCCTCTGTAAACTTCCACCTAACTCAAAGCTTAAAAAGAAAAGAAAAGAAAGAAAAAGAAGAGCTGAGTGGTAAGCAGCATGCAGAGAATTAAAACAGGGTGATGTGAGGATGGTGCCTGGCAGACTACCTCAGATTGTTGAGGAGTTTCAAAAATACATGACACAGAGTTGAGATACAAGGGAAAAGAGCAATGCCCACAGGTGATGGGACACCGAATAACAGGGGTGGGGCACGTATGTCAGTAAATCCACATCCACAGTAGCCAGTCACGGGCTGCTACCTGAAAGTAATCCAAAAAATCAAACTCACTGCCATCAAGTCGATCCAACTCACAGCAACCCCTCCATGGGTTTCTGAGGCGGTGTCTCTATGGAAGTAGATTGCCCAATCTTCTTTCCCAGGAGTGGCTAGTGGTTAGCAGTCAAATGCTTTAGGCATTACACCACCAGAGATGTAACAGAAGAAACAACTAAAACAGTTCAGAGGAGTTCTGGTGGCGCAGTGCCTAAGGCATTGACTGCTAACCAGAAGGCTGGTAATGCAAACCCACCAGCCACTCCTGAGAAGGAAGACTGGGCAATTTACTTCCGTCAAATGCCGTAGGCATTATGCCACCAGAGATATACCAGAAGAAACAACCAAAACAGTTCAGAGTGGCTGTCTCAGAGGAGCTCTGGTGGTGTAGTGTCTAAGGCACTTGACTGCTAAGCAGAAGGCTGGTGGTTCAAACCCACCAGCCAGTCCTCAGAAGGAAAGTTGGGCAATCCACTCCTGTAGAGACACTGCCTCAGAAACCCAAGGAGGGGTCTCTATGTGTCAGACTCAACTCAACAGCAGTGAGTTGGGTTTTGTTTTTTGGTCTCAGAGGAGCAGCACACAGAACGAGGGTGAGGAGGGAGGGGCAGGAGTAAAGCGGGAGGTAGCTGTTTTCCAGAAGCCCTTTCACACTATTGGCTTTTCAACCATGGGAGAAATTATCTAAAAAATAAAATAAATAAGGAAATTTACTTTTTAAATCCCACCCATGATTTCAAAAGATTCATAAAATTACTAAATGTAAGCTTAACAAGTAATGTGCAAGAAGAACAAAACTAAAACTGTAACCTTTTATTGAAGGTCATACTGGGAATCCTAAATGAATGGCAGATACAGTACGGGAAAACATTATTGTTTAAAATGTCATTTTGCTCAGAATGATGTATAAATTTAGCGTAAAACCAGCAGTATTTTTCACGTAATTAAAAAGCAGTTTTAAAATTTTAAACAGAAGAGTAAATACAGTGGAACAGCAAATATTATTTTTAAAGATGAACAAGGCAGAATGTATCCCACTGGATATCCATTCTTCCACTCAATGAGTATTCACTGGGCTCTGGTTCTGACTTTATGGCCGGCACTTTTCTAGGCGCTGACCAGCCAGCAGTGAACAAAACAAGACAGAGGTCTACCATCAAAGGAGCTATATCCTTGTGAGGGTGGTAGGAACAACACATGACCAAATAAACAGAGTATGTAGTGTGTTAGTTGGCGATGAGAGTTTTGGAGAAAACCAAAGCAAGGACAGGTAAATAGAGAATGGGAGGGTGTTATGGATTGAACCGTTGTTGTTGTTGTTGTTAAGTGCCGTCGAGTCGTTTCTGACTCACAGCGACCCCATGCACAGCAGAACGAAACACTGCCCGATCCTGCGCCAGCCCCACAATCCCTGCTATACTTGAGCCCATCATTGC
>NW_006922038.1:2267708-2269911 GCF_000298275.1 Orycteropus afer afer
GTTTTTCTTCATATAGTCCAGCTTCTCGGATTATTTGTTCAGCATGTAGATTGAATAAGTGTGGAAAAAGAATACAACCCTGACGCACTCCCTTCTTGATTTTAAACTATGTAGTGTCCCCTTGATTGAACTGTATCCCCTAAAAATATGTGCCAACTTGGCTAGGCCATGATTCTCAGGGTTTTGGCAGTTATGTAATGATACAATCATCCTCAGGCTCTCTATTTAGGCCAGGACCTCAGGAAGAGGGACAAGGGGCGTGAAGGCTGCTTTTCACTTGGGTGTGGCTCTATATGAAGGCTGGGGCCTAAGGCAGGCAAGTTCAGGGCTTGGAGGTTGCTTTTCTCTTGGATGTGGCTCTCTATTAAGGCAGGGGGCAAAGGTAGGCAGGCCTGGGCTGGGGGCTGCTTTTTGCTTGGGAGTGGCTCTTTATTAGGGCCAGGACCTGAGTAGAGGGGCAAGGGGCTTGGAGGCTACTTTTTGTTTGGGTGTGACTCTATATAAAGGCTGGGGCCTGAGGCAGTCAAGCCCAGGGCTTGGAGGCTCCTTTTTACTTGAGTGTGGCTCTCTATTAAGGCTGGGCCTGAGGTAGGTGGGCCGGAGGTAGGTGGGCCTGAGGTAGGTGGGCCCGAGGCTTGAGGCTGCATTTTGCTTGGGTGTGGCTCTATATTAAGGCCAGGGCCTGAGGTAGGCAGGCCCAGGGCTTGGAGGGTGCTGTTCACTTGGGTGTGGCTCTTTATTAAGTCTGGGGCTTGAGGTAGGCAGGTGCAGAGAGGTTAGGAGCAACTAAGGGAGATGAACTTGTCTGTCAGATTGTCGTCCTGTGGTGGCTTACATGTTGCTGTAAGGCTGGAGGCTATGCAAAACGGCAGCAGGGTTACCCATGGTGGAGAGGTTTCAGCGAAGCTTTACTAGGCTTAGAAAGCCTTAGAAGAAGGAAGAGGCCATCCACTTCTCAAACAATTGGCCAGGAAAAACCTTAAGAAGAGCAGTGAAACACTGTCTAATGTATTACTGGAAAACTTTATGAACAGCCGTGGAACACTGTCCGACACAGTGCCGGAAGGTGAACACATCAGGTTGGAAGGCACTCAAAATTTGACTGGGGAGGAGCTGACTCCTCAGAGTAGAGACGACCTTAATGATATGGATAGAGTAAAGCTCTCGGGACCTTCTTTTGCTGATGTGGCATGACTCAAAATGAGAAGAAAGGATGCAAACATCCACAAATAACTAGAACATGGAATGTACAAAGTATGAATCTAGGAAAACTGGAAGTTATCAAAAATGAAATGGAACACATAAAAATCGATATCCTAGGCATTAGTGAGCTGAAATGGACTGGTTTTGCCCTTTGTGAATCAGACAACCATATGATTTACTATCCCAGGAATGACAAATTGAAGAGGAATAGTGTGGCACATTCATCGTCACAAAGAATGTTTCAAGATTTGTCCTGAAGTACAATGCTGTCAGTGATAGGATAATATCCATATGCCTACAAGGAAGACCAGTTAATACTACTACTATCCAAATTTATGCACCAACCACCAAAGCCAAAGATGAGGATACTGAATATTTATGCCACCTTCTGCAGTCTGAAATTGATCGAACATGCAATCAAGATGTATTAATTATCACTGGTGACTGTAATGCAAAAGTTGAAAACAAATAAGAGTTACTGGTAGTTAGAAAATGTGGTCTTGGTGACAAAAATAATGCTAGAGATCGCATGATAGAATTTTGCAAGACTAATGACATATTCATTGCAAATAACTTTTTTGACAACATAAGCAACAACTATGCATGTGGACCAGATGGAATACATAGGAATGAGATTGACTACATCTGTAGCAACAGGCTTCTCATTATCTTCAGCCAAAACAAGGCCAGGAGCTGATTGTGGAACAGACCATTAACTGCTCATATGCACATTCAAGATGAAGTTGAAGACAATTAAAACAAGTTCACAAGAGCCAAAATATGACCTTGATAATATCTCTCCTGAATTTAAAGACCATTTAAAGAACAGATTTGATGCATTGACCACCAATGACTGAAAACCAGAGGAACTGTGGGATGATATCAAGGTCATCATCCATGAAAAAAGCAAGAGGTTATTAAAAAAACAAGAAAGGAAGAAAAGACCAAAATGGATGTCAGAAGAGACTCTGAAACTTGCCCTTGAGCAGAAAGTAGCTAA
>NW_006922038.1:2286796-2290081 GCF_000298275.1 Orycteropus afer afer
GGCACATAACAACAACAACAACATAATCAAGGTCATACTTTGGCTTTCATGGTCTTGTTTTAATCTTCCTTAGCTTCTACTTGAACTTGCATATGAGCAATTGATGATCTGTTTCACAATCAGCTCTTAGCATGGTTTTTACTAATGATATTGAGCTTTTCCATCACCTCTTTCCACAGATGTAGTTGATTTGATTCCTGTGTAATCCATCAAGTGAGGTCCCTGTATATAATAGCCATTTATGGTGTTGAAACAGAACTACCATATGACCCAGCAATCCCAATCCTAAGTATAAATTCACAAGAAGTGAAAGTAGGAAGGCAAACAGAAACCTGTACACCAATGTTCACATGCAACACTTTTCACAACAGTCAAAAGTAGGAAACCACCAAAATGCCCACCAACAACTGAATCGATCAACAAGATGTGATGTATACCCACAATGGAATATTACCTAGCCATAAAGAGAAATCAAGTCCTGATGCATGCCACAATATGCATGAACCTTGAAAACATCACGCTGGGTGAAAAAAGTCATTTGGAAAAGAACAAATACTGTATGATCTCACTTATATGAAATAAGCCAATATATAGAAACCAAAGATCATGAGTGGTCACCAGTGATGGAAAGGCGAGGGAAAGAGGAAGTTTTTGCTAAGGGGGCAGTGAGTTTACATCAATGTGGTGGAATAATCTGAAAAAGGATTGTGATAAAGGCTGACAACATGAAGAATGTAATAAATGTCACTAAATACGTATATAGAGAAATTATTGAAATGACAACGGTTTGTTGTGCAAACGGTCACTATAAAATAAATAAACAAGATTGTCTTCCACCGAAATAGCTGTAAAGACTAAGAATAACTAAATAAATTTCTACAAAGCTAAATATAGTGTTACATGCACAGGGGACATCAAGTTCAATTGGCATAACATACTACACAAAAACATTGTTCTACATCCTACTTTGGTGAGTGGTGACTGGGGTCTAAAAGCTTGCAAGCAGCTGTCTAGATGCAACAATGGATCTCTCCTCTTCCAGAGCAAAGAAGAATGAAGAAAACCAAAGACACATACATGGAAGCAATTAGTCCAAGGGACTGGTATACCATGCGATCCTCAGCCTGTATGACTGTGAGACCAGAAGAACTAGATGGTGCCCGGCTACCACTGTCAACCACTCAGAGGGGGATCTACGTAGAAGATTCTGGATAGAGAGGGAAAACAATGTGGAACAAAATTCAAAATCATAAAAAAATAAAATAAAAAAGACCAGGTTTGCTAGTCTGATAGAGTCTGGTGACACCCCTGAGACTATGGCCCCTAGTTACCATTCAGGTCTGGAATTGAACTCACTCCTGTGGCTTCCAGTCAAACAATAAATAGGCATATGGAGTGAACATTTACATAAGGTACAACGCTGGTTGGAGTAATCAACCAAAGAACAGAAGGGCAGTGCTTGCACAGGGAGTCAGCTCAGGGGGTGGGAGTGCTTGGGAGGGAAGGGAACAGGGAAAAGGTAACAATGGGGAGGAAGTGAGAAGAGAACTGTTACACTGTGGGGAACTGCAGTCAATACCTTGAAACAAAATGGGTTTGAACTGCTATACGGAAAATGAATTTGCTCTGTAAACTTTCACCCAAATCACAATAAAAATTGCATATATATGTGGTCTTACATGTGACCCAGCAATCATGTTCCTCGGTATTTACCCAAATGAGTGAAAAACACAAGTCCACATACAACCCTGCACAAGAATGTTTACAGCAGCTTTACATATAATTGCCCAAAACTGAAAGCAACCAAGATGTTCTTCAATAAACAAACTGAGGTCCATCCATAAACAAGCAAACAAACAAATAAAACCCACTGCCATCAAGTGGATTTCGAGTCATAGCAACCTCCACTGGTTTTCTGAGGTGGTAAATCTTTACAAAATGGATTGCCCTGTCTTCCTTCCATGGAATGTAAGGATGTATTTAGCTTTGTATAAATTTATTTTAGTTAATTTTAATCTTTATAGATATTTCAGTGGAAGACAATGTTATTTATTTTATTGTGACAATTTGCACAACAAAACATTCGCCAATTCAACAATTTCTATATATATTTAGTGACATTGATTACATTCTTCATGTTGTAAAACTATCATCAATATCCTTTTCCAAAATATGTACAGTGTAACACTATTCAACAATAAATAGAAATGAGCTATCAGGATATGGAAAAGATATGGAGGAGCCTTAAATGCCTGAATAAAGCCAGTCTGAACTGCTACATTCTATGCAACCCAAACATATCACATTCTGGAAAAGGCAAAACTTATAAACAGTAAGATCAGCAGTTGCCATAAGATCAGTGGCTTAGGGGAGGGCAGGAAGGTTGAAAAGGTAAAGCAGAGGGCATTTTAAACTCAGTGAAAATATTATGCAGGATATTGTAATGGTGGATACATGGCATTACACATTTGTCAAAACCCACAGAACTGTATATAACAAGGCATGAACCTAATGTAAACTATGCATTCCAAATTATTCCTAAAAATAATGTATCAACATGTGTTCAATTATAACAAATGTAATGTATGATGTCATAACAGCAGAAACTGTGTGTGGAGGTAGGGAAGAGGAGAGATAAGCGTTCTCTCCTGTACTTTCTGCTTAATTCTTCTGTAAACCTAAAACTACTCTAAGGAACTCTGGTGGTACAAGGATTAGGCACTCAACTGCTAACTGAAAGGTTGTCGATTCAAAACCACCAGCCACTCCACAGGGAGAAATAACCTGGCAATCTGCTTCTGTAAAGATTTCAGCTTAGGAAACCCTATGTAGTCCCACTCTGTCCTATAGGGTCACTGAGTTTGGAATCAACTTGACAGCACCTAACAACAATGTTTGTTTAAAAAATAAAGTCTATTATAAATAAATAATTGATTAACCAATTTAATATGATTCCGCTTATCCATCTAAGTTCCAATTAAAGTCTCAATTCAAGTAAACCTGAAAAAAGTTTGATTATTGACTTTATCTACCAATTACTCCTTAGTTTCAAAAATAAAATCAAAATTCAAAAGACCAGTGCTCCACTAACGTCACCTGGGTTACCCAGACCTGCACCATCACCCTAGGGACTGGTGGTTTGCTGGTGCCACAGAAGAATCCCCACTCATTCCCATGTGGTAACAGAAAATGCTGGAGAGGCCCAACGAAAGAGCATTTTACCTCCAGGCATTCTGATCAGTGAGACTTACCTTAATCGTTAAAGTGAGTGTGTACCATTTTTTG
>NW_006922038.1:2290941-2314543 GCF_000298275.1 Orycteropus afer afer
CACTATGCTACCAGAGCTTCTATAAACACACTAGTAACATTGTTAAAGTTTTGCTTTTATTTATGGTGTTTCCTAAGCATTTTCTCTCTACCTCTAGCTCCTGCAAGTCTATGCAAATCCCATCTGACAGCCCAACTTTAACTCTACAATACCCTAAGCAGCTTTGTACAATTATTTTAGTTTGTACTAAGCTACTCTAAACAAACCAAATCTACTGCCATCGAGTCAATTCTGACTCACAGCAACAGAGTAGACACAGGACAGAGTAGAACTGTCCCACAGGGTTTCCAAGGCTGTAAATGTTACGGAAGCAGACTACCTCATCTTCCTTCCGAGGAGCTATTGGTGGGTTCAAACTGCTGACCTTTTGGTTAGCAGCCAAATGCTTTAACCACTATGCTACCAGGTCTCCTTAAGACTAAGACGCTGTACTCTGTACCAATTAAATAACTTTACAATCTTGAATTGTAAAATCTTGAATTTGCTTTGCATGTGCTGAATCTTGTCCTCAGTAGACTTCCAAGTGCCCTGAGGCAGAGTTCTTCTGTCCCACCCACAAGCTACAAGTCAAAAAAAAACAAACTCACTACCGTCCAGTCAATTTCAACCCATAACGACCCCTTGTTGGGTTTCCAAGGCAGTATCTCTATGGAAGTAGATTGCCCAATCTTTCTAGTAAGCCCTCAATAAATGTTTTTGGGTCATGTTCTATAAAGAAGTCACTTACCAATGTCACCTGTAATTCTGTAGGTTCCATTTGCAAAAATCCAGAAGAAAACTCCTCTGGCACTTCTAATCAAAATCCCACCTTTATTTACTCTTCCGGCAATAAACACACCTCCCCTGTCAGGGGTCTCTATGTAAACATCACATGTGATAGTCAGATTGCTCCTGCGGAATGAAACTGGTAATTAGTCTTTAAATTATGCCATCCACCATCCCTACCCCAGCAAACATGCCATTTCACAGCCACGTGCTTCCACTTCTATTCAAGGTGGGATGTGGTTTGCTAAACCTGTGCTTGTAATGGGGGCGGGCTCCAAGAATCTTCATGATAATGGTTTTGCAATTAAAATCTTATATGCTTAATTCAAGTCACTTCATTGCCTCTTTTAACGGGTTTCTGGAAAATAATATTTACTATTTGAAGTTTTTAAAGAGTATGTTTCTTGTCTCTTTATAATAAAACAACTTTCCACCCTAGGAACATAACACAAAAAACAAGCCACTTTACTGTGCACATATGAAAGATAAAAAGGTTCCCATACAATTCTGAACACAATGGTTTACTGGTAATCAAACTTCCAGCAGCAGAGAGAAGCAGCACCGACAATGCTAGTAGTCTCTGGAAACAAACAGTGCTGGGCCACGTTTTCTATTGGAACCTCGTAAGACTTAAGTTCTAGAAGAAACATCTTATAAAGTGTTTCTCAGCAGAGAGTCAACTCTATGTTAACTCCTAACAGTGCTTCTCAAACTTGACCAGCATCAAAACCACCTGGAAAGCTTGTTAAACTCAGACTGCTAGGCCCCATGCTACAGATTCTCATTCAGGTATTTTAGGCTGGATAACGTACCCCCCCCCCAAATATATCTACATCCTAATCCCTAGAACTTGTGAATATTACTTTATATGGCAAAAAAGGGCTTGCCATATATGATTAGGATAATATATGATTAGGATAAAATATGATTAGGATAAAATATAGGGCTTGCAGATATGATTAGGATAATGATGATGAGATGAGGGAATTATCCTGGATTATTTGAATGGGCCTTAAATGTAACTACATGTATCCTTAGGAAGATGGTTGGGGAAGAAGGCAATGTGACCACAGAGGCAGAGATAAGAGTGACGCAGCCACAAGCCAAGGGATGCTAACAGCCACCAGAAGCTGGAGAAGATAAGGAACAGATTCTCCTTCAGTGGCCTGCCAACCTTGATCTTGACTTAGTAAACTGATCTCAAACTTCTGGTCTCCAGAAGTGTAAGAGACTAAATGTGTGTTGTTTTAAACGACTAAATTTGTGGTCACTTGTTGGAGAAGTCATTGGAAATGAACACAGTAGGGCATGGGTGGACTCCTGAATTTGCGTATCTTACAAGTTCTGAAATAACATGGTAAACAGGGTAAGACCAAATTATCAAGGGTCCTGGAAGTCAGGCACAGAAGTATAGATCCCGTCCAGTAGCAGGAGAGTCACTGCAGATTTCTGAGCGGTGCAGTAAGACGGCGAAGGCTGGCTTGAAGAAGAAGACAACAGGCAGTCCCTTCTGACACGCCCAATGGCTGTCCCTGGTTCCTCTTCCTTCACAATGTGTGTGTGTGTCTCCCTCACTCCCTTATTCTTCCCCATCTCCCTCTTCCCTGCCTCCTACCTGCTACAACAGATTCTGCCCCAGACTGAGTACCATCATTTAAATATTGCAAAATCTTAAAATTTGTGAAGAGTATTGGTTAACCTTTCAATAGTACTCTATCCCATTAAGAAGCCTCTCGATTTTGCTGGAGCCCAACCAAAAATAAGAGAGTGTGAGTTTACAGAGAGTCCTCTGTAGTATTCAGGGCAAGGGGCTGAGGTTGTGACAGAAAAGTTAAAGGTGCCCTGCAGTGGCTGGCTTCCACACGAGTGATCAAGATTACAGGCCCATCCCTTGGACACTTCAATCTAGCCACTTATCTTACAAAAAGACCGCCTGTCACAAACAAGAAAGTCACAACTGCCACAGAAGAAAATGCTGGTAAAGTGCATCCTTCCGAGATGATGGGAGAGGTGATATTTTTGTTGTGTAAAAAGACAACCCACCAAGTAATCCTCAATTAGTCCAGAATTCCTCACGTCTTCCCAGTGACGCTTCACAATCACTCTCCATGGTGCTGAAGGGTTCCATGAACTCTGTTGTTGTTGTTGTTATGTGCCGTCGAGTCAAACCCGACTCATAGCAACCCCTCCTTGGGTTTCCAAGGCAGTATCACTACGGAAGTAGGATTGCCCAACCTTCCTTCCGAGGAGTGGCTGGTGGGTTTGAACCGCCAACCTTCTGGTTAGCAGTCAAGTCACCTAGTGAACACATTTTCTAGAGGCTGACAGTGTAATTCTAGCACTCATCCAGCAGGCGGCAACATCAGCTCAGCAAATGAAGTCTTCAGCAAAGCAAAAACAACAGGCAAAATATGGTCGATAGAGAAATAAATATTAAATTGTAATTGGGTTCAAAGTCCTAAATTTTCACATTCAAATAAAACTGCTTCTGCAATTATTACTATTACAGTTGGGATATCTGAGGGAAGAACAGGGAGGGAGCAAAAAGTGGTAACTTCCTGTTCTGTAGTCACCATGATATGAATAACTCTTACTCTTAGGGCCTTGGACAGCAATGACTGTTGAAAACATTTCCCTTCAGAATGCGTCAGATACTAATACAAGGTTATTCCTGCCACACCTACATCAAGGACGTGTTTTACGTACCATTCGTAATCTCCAATAACACTGATGGTGTTGGATGCATCAGCAGCCCATGTAATGGGGCGTTGGTTTAGGACTTGGCGTAGTGTGAAGCGATGCTCCCCAGGGTCATCTCTATTTACAAAGTACTCAAATACACCTGTCTGATCAGCAAAATTTGGAGCTTCACTGAAAGGTGGGTCATCTGTTCAGAAGACAAAGTTTCCGCTTAGTAGCTTTAGTATGAAGCCCTTAGGGAATCTCTTCTCAGATAGTTCATGGCACATCTTGAAACACTTTTGGAAAGTCTTTTAAAATAATACTTACAACTAATCAAAATTTAGGATTCAGGTCTCATAAAAATCGAGACTTTCATATCACCATTGTTAAATATCATTATGATGAGTCTTGAAATCCAGACTTAGCACAATATTTAATCCATGCACTTGGTTACGGGGAAAGCTCATGAGCATTGGAGTAACACATACCTGGGATCAAATTCTAGTTTACTACATTACCCTGGGCAAGTTTTGCCATGAGTCTCAAGTTTGCTCATTTCTAAGCAGGCAAAGGGACAAGAGGATTAAATAAGATAATATATACACAGTAGCTCTGGTGGCATAGTGCCTAAGGCATTAGACAGCTAACCAGAAGGTTAGCAGTTCAAATCCACTAGCCAGTCCATGGAAGGAAAACGGGGCAATATCCTTCCATAGTGATACCACCTCTGAAACCCAAAAGGGGTCACTATGAGTCAAAATCGACTCAATGGCAATGAGTTCAGTTTTTTGGTTTTGGTATACACAGTGTATATGTATGTTAGCACCTAGCAAGAGCCAACAAAAGGATGCTTTTGTTATTTCTATAATCTATCAAACCAAGCTCTAAATCCTGGTCATAGTCAGCACCCAGAGAAATTTTAGGAAAGGCTTACTATATACAAGTATGAAATTTAGACATTTTCTACTTCTAAACAGAAGCAAAAACAAATTTCAGGCCTAAGCTGTCAATTCCTTTTCAGCTCTATTAAATTATAGTCTTACAGAGATAAAGGGTAGAGAACAACAACTGCAATCCTATCTTAGAGTAACTTCACACGCCATGCTTTCCCAAGGGTTTTCACAATCATCGTCTCACTTGATATCCTGAAAGCCCTGTGAGTAACTTGAAAGCCTGGCTTCTTTGGGGTTAGGACTTGGTGATCTACTTTGGAAAAGCTGACCAGTAAAAAACTTATGAATAGCAGCAGAACACTTTCCAACGCAGCACCAGAAGATGACAGTCCTAGGCTAGAAAGCTCTCCAGATATGACTCCACAAAGTGGAGTCAACCTTAACGACATAGATGGTGTAAAGTCTTCAGGACCTTCACTGTTGATGTGGTATGACTCAAAATGAGAAGAAACAAAGCAAACATCCATTAATAACAGAAATGGGGAATGGACAAAGCATTAATGTAGGATAACTGGAAGATTCCAAAAATGAAATGGATCATATAAAAATCATAGTTAAAATCAGGAAGGGAGTGTGTCAAGGTTGTATCCTTTCACTATACTTATTCAATCTGTATGCTGAGCAAATAATTTGAGAAGCTGGATTATACGAAGAAGAGTGTGGCATCAGGATTGGAGGAAGACTCATTAACAACCTGCAATATGCAGATGACACACGATCTTGCTGAAAGTGAAGATGACTTGAATGAAGCACTTTCTCATGAAGATCAAAGACTACAACCTTCAGTATGGATTGCATCTCAACATAAAGAAAACAAAAATCTTCACAACTGAACCAATAAGCAACATCATGATAAATGGAGAAAAGATTGAAGTTGTCAAAGATTGCATTTTACTTGGATCCACAATCCACACCCGTGGAAAGAGGAGTCAAGAAATCAAACAACATATTGCATTGGGCAAATCTACTGTAAAAGACCTCTTTAAAAGTATTAAAAAGCAAAGACGTCACTTTGCTCATGATCTGAGCTATGGTATTTTCAATCACTTATATGCATGCACGAGCTGAACAATGAGTAAGGAAGACTGAATGAGAATTAACGCATTTGAATTATGGTGTTGGTGAAGAACATTAAATATATCATGGACTACCAGAAGAACAAACAAATCTGTCTTGAAGGAAGTATAGCCAGAATGCTCCTGAGAAGTGAGTATGACCAGACTTCATCTCACACACTTGGGACATGTTATGAAGAGGGACCAGTCCCAGAAGAAGGACATCATGCTTGAAAAAGCAGAGTCAGCAAAAAAGAGTAACACCCTCAGCAAGATGGATTGATACAATGGCTGCAACAGTGGGCTGAAACAGCAATGACTGTAAGGATGGCCCAGGAATGGGCAGCGTTTGGTTCTGCTCTAGATAGGATGTGGGTGGGAACTGACTCAACAGCATTTCTAACAACAATAACAACACTGAGTAGCTTCAAAGCCTGGTTTTACTTTTTAACCTTTATTGCTAATTCACCACTGCATTTAGATTGAAAGTTTCAGAACTACCTTTCAGTCTTCAGGGTCAGAGAACGAACAGTTTTGGTGTTGGCAAAAGTTCTTCAGTGTCATTAACCAGTCCCTATCCTATACAGATTCAATACCTTCTTAACCCTGTCATGACCTGTGGGACATACAGCACCCACCTACATTTTCGTCATATGGCTTACTGGGCAGCTGCTTCCCCACTAACAGTGCACACGGCCATGAGGAAAGGACTGTTTAATAGTTTAAAATAAAGAAAATAGGTACACACTGCAAAATACTATTTTCATGGGGTGATGCATCCTGAAGGTGTGATTTACAAAACTTTTGTCTCTTTTGGCTTTCTACTGGGAGATAAGCCTGGTGAGTATATTTCCAGGTTCCTGTGCATTATTTGGAAGTGGCCTCTCTCACGATGATTCCATGCCCATGTAAAAACTACATCTTTAGGCATCTTAAATTGTATGCATCTGTCAAGGGACCTATGGAGCTCTGGTGGAGCTGTGATTAAAAGCACTGAGCTGCTAACCAAAAGGTCAGTGGTTCAAACCCACCAGCTGCTCCATAGGAGCACGATATGGCAATACAGACTTGGAAACCCTATGAGGAATTTCTACTGTCTTACAGAATCAGGAGCAACTCAACGGCAGTGGGTGTGGATTTGGTTTGGTAAAGGGATCTAGAGGGCAGTGCAGAGTCTAGAGGGACATATACCCACTGCCACTGAGCCAATTCCTACTCATCGTGACCCTTTATGACAGAGTAGAACTGTCCCATAGTATTTCCAAAGCTTCCTCACCATTTTTCCATGGAGCAACTGCTGAGTTTGAAGCACTGACCTTCTGGTTGGCAGCCAAATGCTTTACCCACTATGCCACCAGAGCTCTTTTTGAGGGACATATGGGTCCCACATAATTTTACCCCAGAAACAGACTGCCTCATTTTTCTCCCATGTAGTGGCTGGTAGGTTCAAGTTGCCAACCCTTTGGTTAGCAGCTGAATGCTTTAGCCACTGCGCCACCAGAGATCCTCTAGGTACAGCTAGAGGGTAGATAATGAGTTGGCTTACCCAAGCACAATATAACTCAACAAAACTACTCAGTTCACTAGTACCATGAAAAAACATAATATACCTTAACTTCCATACACAAGTTAGTAATAATTTACATGAGTTTCAAATCTTAAGTTTCATCAAAAACAAGCTAGAATTTTGCTTTACTTCTAAAAATAACTCCTATGTCTTTTCTGGGACCAAAAAATACAGGCTCCTCAAGTCAAGATTTACCTTAAAGTAATAAGAAAATTGGGTTTCCTTTATCACATGAAGATAGCAGGCACATGGTTTGATAGGTATAAATCTCTATCTGGAGACAGAAACCAGGTTAAGTTTTAGTGTGAAAACACTCACGGATATTGAAATCATCCTGATAGACAGGTGGGAAGGGCTGGGATTCTGGAGGAGGTGCATAATTGCCCTTCTGGCCCGTGGTGAGAGTGGTGAGTGTGAAGAGCTCATCTTCCTCCAGTTCCAGTGTGAAGCGGCCATTGACATCAAAGATCTGAAAAAGAAGAGACAACGCTGTATTCAGAGCCAAGTTCTGTGGTTCATCTCACTTGGTACAAAAATAATATTGAGAAAAATAAGCTTAAACTCATTTCTGTTAGAACTAGAGAACCACTGGTAAAAAACACCCATTTCAAGGCCCTGGGAATTCAGAAGGAAGATTGGGCAATCTACTTCCGTAAAGGTACTGCCTCGGAAACCCAAGCAGGGGTCGCTATGAGTCAAATAGGCTCATCAGCAATGAGTTTGGTTTGGTTTTTTGGTTATATAACTTAACTTACATAACTGATACACTTCATTTAACTATACTTTTTAGTATATGGGGACAATATAGAATGATGCTGGAAGCGTCAAAAGAAGATGAAAGGAATACACAAGAGTCACTATACCGGAAAGAACTGATCAACGTTCAGCTATTTCAGGAGGTAGCATATGATCAAAAACCAATGGGATTGAAAGAAGAAGCCAAAGCTGCACTGAAGGAATTGTTGAAAAACAAGGATCCAGGAACTGATGGAATACCACTGAGATGTCTCAACATACAGATGCAGTATGGGAGGCACTTACTCATCTGTGCCAAGTAATTTGGAAGACAGCTACCTAGCCAACTGACTGAAAGAGAATAATATTTGTGCCCATTCCAAAGAAAGGTGATCCAACAGAATGTAGAAACTACCAAACAATATCATTAATAACACACGCAAGTGAAACTTTACTGATAATAATTCAAAAATTGTTGCAGCAGTATACTGACAGGGAACTGCCAGAAATGCAAGCTGGATTCAGAAGAGGATGAGGAACATGGGACATCACTGCTGATGTCAGATAGATCTTGGCTGAAAGCAAAGAATATCAGAGATGTTTATTTATGCTTCACTGACTATGCAAAGGCATTTGACTGAGTGGATCATAACAAATTATGGATAACATGACAAAGAATGAGAATTCCAGAACATTTAATTGTGCTCATGAGGAACCTATGCATAGACCAAGAGGCTGTTGTCAAACAGAACAAGGGGATACTGCATGCTTATATCCTTTTTCCATATTTATTCTATCTGTATGCTGAGCAAATAATCCAAGAAACTGGACTATATGACGAAGAATACAGCATCAATATTGGAGGAAGACTCATTAACAACCTACCTGCAACTTGCAGATGACACAACCTTGCTTGCTGAAAGTGAAGAAGACTTGCAGCACTTACTGATGAAGATCAAAGATCAAAGATTCAATATGGGTTACACCTTAACATAAAGAAATAAAAAATCCTCACAACAGCTCCTATTAGCAGCATCACAATAAATGGAGAAAAGATTGAAGCTGCCAAAGATTTCATTTTACTTGGATCCACAGTCAACACCAATGGAAGCAGCAGTCAAGAAATCAGATGTCATATTGCTGCAAAAGACCTCTTTAAAGTGGTGAAGAACAAAGATGTCACTTTGAAGACTAAGGTACACCTAACCCAAACGATGGTATTTTCACTTGCCTCATAGGCATGTGAAAACTGCACAATGAACAAGGAAGACCAGAGAAGAGTTGATGCCTATGAATTATGGTGTTAGCGAAGAATACTTAAAATACTATGGAGTGCCAGAAGGACAAATAAATCTATCCTAGAAAAAGTGCAATTTCACTCCATGGAGGGCTAAAGGACTAGACAATCTTAGACTCTGTTTCTATTCACTTCATCTTTTCTATTAGACTGTAAACTACTTAAAGCTTGTGTAGATGTATCACATACAACTCAAAGACCTCCTTGTCTATTTTCTAAAACTTGACTAAGGTCAAAAAATCCATAAAGTCTCACTGTTGACCCAACTGTTAATTCCAGAAAACCTTTCAATATTAAGAAAGGAAAATTTTGCTCATTATATTTCAACATATATTTCAATTAGTTAGTTTTATGTCATATTTATGATCTTGACAACTTACATAAAATCTCTTTAAACTGCAACTTCCTCACTTAGAAAAGGTAGAAAAAATATGTCACAGGGCTATTGTGAGGATAAACAAGGTAACATTTATAAAGTAAAATACTACCTATATCATAGCTGTTCTATTATTTAGCAGATGGCAGAATCCCTTGCATAATGCATGTAGGCATTAAATGGATACCAATTTTATGAAACTGTGAGCAGCGTTGTTTTTCTATTTTGTGTTTATAGCATATCTTTGTTTTAATAGTAAATTGTTGGTCAGTTCTTTGAAACATCTGATGCCATTCTCTGGCTCAGGAATAACCCCAAATGATACTATTTTTCCTATGAAAAACCAAACCAAACTCACTGCCATCAAGTTGAATCTGACTCATAGAGACCCCTCCTTGGGTTTCCGAGGCAGTATCACTACGAAGTAGTGATTGCCCAACCTTCCTCCCTAGAAGTGGCTGGTGGGTTTGAATCACTAGCCTTCTAGAAGGTTAGCAGTCAAATGCCTTAAGCACCACAATTTATTGTACAAAAAGTAGAGTGTTTCTTTTTAGAACTTAATATATAATGGATGTTGAATCACTGATGGTGACTAGCTGATTCACAAGAATGTTAGTAGTTTCCAGAAGTAGCAGCTTGGTGTCAATTAGGTGAAACAATACATTTGTGTGGCCCAATTCATTCTTTGAAACATTTTCTGAGAAACCACCACGCCAAGCACCACAGGGGGAAGCACATAATCCTAGGTGGCCACAGAGCTAAGGTGTGGGGAGAGGGGCAAGGGTGCATCAGACACCTCCCAAGGATGTGACACTAGGGCTGTCTTGAAAGATGACAAAGAAGAAAAAGGCCTTCTGGGAAGAGGGGAAAACATGTGCAAAACAGAGGCAGGAAGTCAGTTTGCCCTAATCTGAAAAACACCACAGGGTGAGTCTGTCAAGAGGATAGGGCATGCAGCTAGAGAAAAAAGCATCTCTACCTCATGAGAAGATTGTGAAGATCACATACTATGAAAGGGGTATGAAGCTCATATGTGAAATCACTGAGGCACTATGAGCAAGGGATGGACAAAATTCAGATCTGCACGTTAGATCATGCTCATGGCAGTACAGTGCATGGCCTGGAGAGTCAGGCTGGAGGCTGGAAGAACAGTCAGGAGGGAATCCCAGAAATCCAGGAGAGAGATAATGAGGAATGAAACAAGGGGTAGCAGTGGGAAAGGTGAAGAGAAATATGTGCAGGATAGAATCTTCTACAATGGATCACAATGGAGTGTAGAGGGTGGATGAGAAATACAGTGTCCAGAATGAGATTCAAATAACTCGTGAGCATTTCACCTGGGCAGATGGGAGTTGGTGGCACCATTCACCAAGATAAACTACGTGCCTAAGAGCAAAACACACCTATAACACACCTTCACTGCTTTGAAGATTTCTACACAATAAAAAGACATAAATTGGTACCTATGATGTTTTGACTTAAAAGTAAATCACACAATTAACAATTCTTCATTCATTCATCAAATTTGTTACAAAGTCCCAAATATAGAAATTTATTTTAAAACTACCCATATAGGATCCAGTTGTTGAAAAAGAAATTTCTTAGATGGTTTTCCAAGTTTGGTATACCACACTTGCAGCTCTGGTATTTGGCTCTGGGGAGGAAACACAGGGAAAAAAGCATGGTTGAATGATTCACCACCATATCTTCTAAGATTTCTAAAATCAGTAGCATTAATGGTCCAATGACTCCATCTCTATTTACAAAAAAAACCATCTTAAATTTAAATAGTAACATTTTTGAAAGTAGGAAGATATCATTCAAGCAAATGCTTTATTTCCTATAAATACTAAAGAATTTTGCAAAAGTTTAAAAGGATTTTAGTACCCATTTAGACTTAGCTTCAAATATAATCATTCTTGCATCTGTGTCAAAAAACTTTTTAAGAATTCTCTGGAATTAAAATATAATCCTTATACCCTTAGGAGTCAGAAAAGGCCCTACATTTTCTGTATAGAAGACACTATGACATTTGTATATTCTTATGCAAACTGTTAAAAGTTTATGAGATTTCACATAAGAACTGTTATACTTTGATAGACTATATAAATTCTCTAATTAAAACCAAAATAAAAATTCCACATATTTACTTACAAACGATCCCTTAAGGGCGAAAGTGGCGACTTGGTGTGACACATTGAAATAAGGAAGGAGAGGGCGTATGCACATAGAATATTTGTGGCTCTAAGGAAGGGGATAAAAATCTCATAAGCAAATGATGTACAAGGTATCTTTAAAAAAAAGTTAAGAAGTTAATGCTACAATATTAACAGAAATAGCAAATACAAGTTTATTTCAAAAATAAGTTAATTTAGTCTTGGTTAAATAGACTTTCTTCTAATGTAATGTCTATTAAAATGTCTGTACTGTACCCCTAAAATATCAACTGTTGTAAAGTCGATTCTGACTCTTCGTAACCCCAAAAACCAGACAGACATTATAAGAAAACTATAAACCAGTATCTCTGATGAATATAGGAGTTCTGGTGGTATAGTGCCTAAGCCATTTGACTGCTAACCAGAAGGCTGGTGGTTCAAACCCACCAGCCACTCCATAGAAGGAAGGTTGGGCAATCTACTTCTGTAGTGATACCACCTCAGAATCCCAAGGAGGGGTTGCTATGAGTCACATCTGACTCAATGGCACATAACAACAACATCTTGATTGTGGTGATAGTTTCTTGGGTGTATACAATCTTAAAACTTATGATACTGCATACTTCGTATTATTTAAAATGTGTCATTTATTGTACATCAATTATCCCTTGTTGTTGTTGTTGTTGTTGTTTGCCACTGAGTCGGCCCGACTCGTAGCAACCCCTCCTTGGGTTTCCGAGGCAGTATCACTACGGAAGTAGGATTGCCCAACCTTCCTTCCGAGCTCTGGTAGCATAGTGGCTAAGACACTTGCCTGCTAACCAGACGGCTGGTGGTTCAAACCCACCAGCCACTCCTCAAAAGGAAGGTTGGGCAATCCTTCTTCCGTAGTGATACTGCCTCAGAAACCCAAGGAGGGGTTGCTATGAGTTGGGTTTGACTCAATGGCACATAACAACAACCATTATACCTTAGTAAAGATAATTTAAAAAGAAATGCATTCAGTTTTGTATTGTGCTACTTTCCAATCCTAAAGAAGTAGAGTTAATCCAATAGAAACAATAAAACTTTACCATAGTTTCAATGATGATGGTGAGGTTGCCCAAACCATCAGTGAGAGCTACATAGCTTCCTCCTTTCTCTAAATGTCCAACTGTCTTCAGGTAATACCAACCTGGTTGCGTAAATTGAGTGGTATGAGCTATAGAAAAGCAAGAAAGACCCAAATAAGATAAAAATGGCAATAATGATTCTATCTTAAAAGGGTAGTCTACTGATTTATAGCATGGTTTGAGTCTGACAAGCCAAGTATTTTCTATTTTGGAGGAAAATGCCTACCAACTTCATTTTCAACTTTTAAATAATTAATCCAGTTAAACGGTACAATTTGAGGAAGAGTCTTACAAAGACTGGTAAAAATAAATGAGCCACGCTCTGTGACTCAAAAATCAATCAATAAAGAACTCAAGAATATTAGTCTTTTATTCTTCCCCAAAAGTTATTTCTGCCAACCTTTCTTCATTTCTCTTGAACCCATCATAATACCACAAGAAAGGAAATTAAAATGTGTTCATGCATTTCAAAAGCCTAAGTTTTATAGTCTCAAAGAAGTTTATTTCCATAATATACATTTACTGGGCACCTCCAAGGATGGCCCTGAAAATACTCTAAACAAATATTCCATGTCTCCACTCTCCCAAATGAAAGAGGCATAAAGTTAGCAGAGCACATTGTTGTTGTTATGCGCCATGCAGTCGGACCCAACTCATAGTGACCCCTCCTTGGGTTTCCAAGGGGTTTCACTACAGAAGCAGACTGCCCCATCTTCCTTCCGAGGAGTGGCTGGTGGGTTTGACCCACCAGCCTTCTGGTTAGCAGTCAAGTGCCTTAGGCACTATGCCACCAGAGCTCCTGCAGAGCATATTAGTCCACCTGAATATTATGGGGCCAAGAATTTCAACCTTTAAAAGATTATCAAAAAAGGACAGACAAGTTCATCTTAACTTTTCTGTATGTTAGAAGAATAATTTAAGGAGTTTATTCTAATAATCAAATTCACTCTCATCATTATAAATCTCGATGGAGAACATACCAACTAAAAAAGAAATCACCACAATACGGGTTTAAAATTAAAACAAACTCACTTCAAATTCATAATTTTCCTATGAAAGCATCTTACCTTTGAAGAAATTGACTTTAATTTTTAGCAAATAACTTCCTTTCATTCAACACTATTTTCAGAAATGTGGATTTGCCATTCTCTAGTTACAATTCCAGATTTGCAAAGACTCAGGAGCATTTTTATACATGAGTTATTTTACAAAGCAGATATTAAAAGTAGTATTATACCTCTTCTAATAAAATGGACAGCATTATGATCCTGAACACCCTGATTGTAATGAAGAAAAGAAACTCAGGAAGGAATATAATCAATTTTTATATTTTTTATAAAATCAATTGGTTAGAATAGCTAAAACAACCATCGAATATTTCTGTCTTTGTAATTTTATATGCTGGAAAATAAAATCAAAGAGTTTATTCAACACATTCTTTCCTATGTAATCCTAACTTAATAATGCCTTTCATTATATCTTTTTTCCAAAAATTTTATTTATTTTGTTGAGAATATACACAGCAAAACAGACATCAATTCAACAGTTTCTACACTGACTGCTTTCTTCCAGTTTAACATTTTTAACTACTAGGAAAAAGTAAACTAGCCTCTAACTTTGTTTGGGAGAGCCTAGCCTGTGCAGATGTTCACAAAGACCTGACCTCATAGAAGGAGCCCGGGTGGTACAACAGTTAAGTGTATGGCTGCTAACCACAAAGTTGGCAGTTCAAACTCACTGTCTGCTCCACAGCAGATCACGACTGTGATAGATCTGTAGCCTAGAAAACTCTACACAGCAGTTTCACTTTGTCCTTGGTCATCATGAGTCAAAACAGACAACAGCACACAACAGCCTCATAGGAATTGATTCATTACATTGAAATATAATGTGTTTTTCCAAAACCTTGCTTTAAAGGTCTTTTTAAAAGGTTTCTCAACCTTGGCACTGCTGACAATTTTGGGCTGGATAACTCTTTGCTTAGGATGCTGTCCTGTGCATTGTAGGATACTCAGCAGCGTCCGTGGGGTAATCCTACTAGATGCTGTAGTGACCACCAAGATCAAAAGTGTCTGCAGACACTGCCAAGTGTCCCCTAAGGGCAAAATCACCCTCTCTTGAGAACCACTGCTATACACTCAGACACAGGATGGGGAACAGGTAAAGGTGCCAGAGCAGTATGTCAGTAACTATCAACATGTTTACACCGATTTAAGACTTTACCATTAATATGTACTAATTACACAAATACAAGGAGCTCTGGTAGCGTAATGGTTAAGGCATCGGGCTGCTAACCAGAAGGTCAGTGGTTTAAATCCACCAGCTGCACAGTGGAAGAAAGATGAGGTAGTCTGCTTCCATAGAAATTTACTGCCTTGGAAACCCAATGGGGTCACTATGAGTTGGAAATGACTCGATGGCAGTGAGTTTGGTTTTGTTTGGAATTACACAAATAAGGAGCTCTGGTGCTGCAGTGGTGAAAGCATTTGGCTGCTAATCACAGGGTCAGCAGTTTGAACCTACAAGCTGCACCAGTGGGAGAAAGAGGAGGCAGTCTGTTTCTGTAACGATGTATAGCCTTAGGAATCCTATGAGGCATCTCTACTCTCTCCAACAGGGTTGCTATGAGTCAGAATCTACTTGCTGGCAATGGTTTGGTTTTGGAATTACATAAATGACATGAATTACTCAGCAAACAATGAAGTACCTGGACACTATTTATGTAATTTAAAAAGAAACCCGCCAAACATTCTAAATATAGACCCAGGACCCTCCTAATTGATATTAGGTTGGTGTTTGCTTTAAAAACCAACTTCAGTATGTGTTCTACTACCACAGATATTACAACAAAAGAATCTATCGTTCTTTCAAACCATGAATCAGTTGCCAAGAAGGATTTCTGTAACGTGTATTTTAACATTAGAAACACCAACGGTGAAGAAAAAAAAAATCTAACATAAGAAATCCAAAATAATGGCTATATATAACATTATTCTTCTTTTCTTGTGTAAATTCCTCAGGTCAGTTACTACATTTAAAGTCTTTTGTACCCACATAACCATGAAGATCGTGACACTGAACAATAATGGTGGTGAACATACTGCAGAAAGTCACATTCCTCTTGAATCAAAGTATTGGTTTTGAAAATAACCTCCAGTTCACTGCAGTCACTTCATTAATATATTCAGCACAACAGACCACGACGACGAGGCACAGGAAGTGCTTGACCTGCAGTTTTTATCTTTGGGATGAGAAACAAATGAACAGCGGGCAGAGGACATGGAAGGACAGC
Source organism: Orycteropus afer afer (assembly GCF_000298275.1). Classification (NCBI taxonomy): domain Eukaryota; kingdom Metazoa; phylum Chordata; class Mammalia; order Tubulidentata; family Orycteropodidae; genus Orycteropus; species Orycteropus afer. The sequence goes on from NW_006922038.1 coordinate 2,306,932, forward strand.
GAGCCCTGTTAGCCACGGCCCGGTCCAGTCTGCCTCAGGGATCAGAGTGGTGACAGGCAGAGGCTCGCTAGAAGGTGGATGGCGTCTTCCCCCGAGAAGTCCCACCCTTCACTAACCACCACTAAGGCCAGCTTCCTCCAGGATACGATTTTTAAAAAGGAATTGTGGTTATGATGCTAAAACAAAATAGTCATGTTTAACTTTTGTACCAAAAAAAAAAAAAAAAACTGTAGAAAATAACTTCAAGATAATTAATAAGAGAATTTTTGCTTAAATTGTATTCATTCTTAGTATGGTTACACAACCTCCCTTGTGACTCATCACACTATTCAATAAGCTTTGTGTTTCAATGGAAAAGGATTCGTCATCCATACCCATTTATTATTTTGAGCTATTTTGCAGCTCTCTGTGCATTATAGGTATTTGATAAGTAAGTAAAGTATGTCCTGTCTGGTAAGGTTTTAATTGACTTCCTCTCTGCTCCGGTACCGTAGTGCCTAAAGCACTTGACTGCTAACCAGAAGGCTGGCAGTTCAAACCCACCAGCCACTCCTCGGAAGGAAGGCTGGGCAATCTACTTCTGTAATGATACTGCCTTGGCAACCCAAGGAGGGGTCGCTATGAGTCAGGGCTGACTCGACGGCACATAACAACAAACGTCTCTGCTGTGGGAAAAACAGTTTTATTTTGTTTCCATTTGCAATTCACCTGAAATTCCTTTATTCCATATAAATGTGTGCTTTTATCCTTTAAAGCAGTTTTAACATCTGGTTGGCTCCCTCTCATCTGAGAAGTATCTATTCTTTAACATGTTCATTTTTATCTGTGAAGAGTCATGATTTTTCCTTTTCTGAAAACTATCTTCCCCCCATGCACATCTGCAGGTTTAGGGCACAGTCTAAAACTGTGATATTTGATATAATTTTCACATGTACTTACTCATTTAATAATTCAATAAATACAGTACTTGTTAATCACCTAGTGAGTATTCCCCTTTGATTCTGTTAGCACACTATTCTAATCAATAAAATGACAACGGGAGTATAAAACAGCATGACAGAGGAATGTACCTCCAAGAGGGATTTTAGATCACCTTTAGTGACTCCAGATCGCAATGAATCTTTTCAAGTACATCATTTTATTACCACTTATCGTAATCTAAAAATCTGTATTTAGATGGTTGTTTGACTCTCCATCAAAGGGCTCAGGGAAGACAGTGTTCAGGTCTGTTTCTGCCACCACGCTAAGTCCAGGACTTGGCACAGTGCCAGCAAGCAGTGGACACCCAAAACTACTTGTAGGAAAATAAAATATTAATTGGAACATTAATTGCTGATGGATATTAACCAGATAACCGATAAAATATACATCTACCCACTTGCTTTTTTTTTTCCCCTAAGAGCCAGATCCTAGACCAATAATCAATAACGGAATACAAAAAGCAGTCTAATTAACCAAAAGTTTCTTATAAAACACTATGGCGTATCTTGCTTAAAATAGATATACAGACACATACACGTGCACACGTGCACACACAACACACACACATAGTTTGCTTGTGTGATTTCCCTCTGAGTGTTTTCTCTTAGGGAGGAATTTAGAGAACCAGAGGAGGCCTTTGAACCATACCTGAGACCCAGATCGGAGCTTCAACCACGTAGTGCCCGCTCCACGGCTCCTGAGCAGTCATCAATCCACATCTCCCATAAGGCAACTGTTCATAGTAACTAGCAACCAAATTCCAAGCAATTGTGCTGAAAGATTTGTTTGATAAAAGAGAAACATCAAGACCACATGTGATGAAAAGGCAAGTCTAGAAGCCTGCACTAAAAAGACCTTACGGTAATTTATGTAAATGACCACCCAGCACAAGAAGATATAAATTGCCTAAGTTCACTCACACTGTGAAAATTCAGTTTAAATGCATCTAAAGCTTTTTAAAAGTGAATCACATAATTTTAAAAATGTGTTATGTGTATGAGTTATACAAGTTATGTATTGAAACATGGTGTAGCCAGAAGATGACACATGCCTTTACCAGTTGTGAACATGTCACAGATTTGAGTCAAATACAGATAAAGGCTTTATCCATACCTGCTTTCCTTTCGACAGTCAGCCTTCTTAATGCCCCAGTTTCATGATATAATTTTATGAACTTTACTCTAAACTGTTCCAAACTTTTACAAATGAGAACTCAGGTCTTACAGTCAGACTGCCTGGGTTCAAATCATGGCTCTACCACTTAACCTCTCTGGACCTCAGTTTCCTCATATGTAAAATGAGGATAGTAATTGCACCGAGCTCATGTGACTATTGTGAGGACTAAATGTATTACATCATAGATGAGCACAGAATACGGACTGCACTGAGGTAACTGCTATTATTCTGCTTCATTTATAAGGACTAACTCGTTACAGCCTGCTGGTCTGTTGTTTTTGTTTTGATTTCTAGTTATCTTTCAGATGATCAGGCCCTAATAGTCCATAGTACTGCCTGAACACTAAGATTATGACTTCATGGTTCTCAGGAAGAAAAGGCAGGAACCTGAGTTTACCTGGGCAGAGGGGAAGCTTGAACCTAGTACTACGAGGTTCATCACAGCTAAAAAACTTGAGCTTACCCACAGAAATTTTTCTTACCAAGTCCTTATCCATCAAAAAAGTGACAGAATGACATTGTTAGAAAACATAAGCCTTTTAATTCTGTCAACATAAAGTCTCAATTTTCAGAAAACCTTACCATCAGTGACAATTTTTTAAAAAAACTTTTATCAGAATTTTACCCACAATTTGCTAATTGCCTGGAAACAGGTATCCCCTCTAGCTGGTGATGAAAGTATGAACTGAGACAAACTTTCTGGAGGGCATTTTGTAGTACTCACTAAAAGTATAATATACTTCAAAAACATATATACTTCTGACCCAACCATTCCATTTATAAGAATACACCCTAAGGAAACAGTCACAGATATCTAGGAAGGTATTTGTACACAACTGTTTCATTTCCGTTTGTACAAAGCTGTTCATTGAAAAATAAAAACAGCTTCCATTTGTAGGAAGAGGGAGCAGTCTATGAGGCATAGAATCACTTCTATACCAGAGTTTCCAAACTGGCATCAGGACCAGCTGGGTGCTGACTACATGAACAGAGTCCCAGGAGGCACCCCTGGACTTCAGCAGGTTGGACGACTGCCAATGAATCCCGGGTACTAGTGCCTCAGATGCTCATGAAGAGGGTGGGCCACAAGGCAGGATGGGAATGACTGCCCTACTTAACAGAATACAAACAGCATCAAAAGGACGAAGCAGAAACACACGTAAATATGAGAACATGCCCAGCAGGCTTTGTTACGTGAAAAGCCACAAACTAAACAGATTATGTGTTATGGGATTGATTTTGTATTAAAAATGCATACATGTACAAATTTGACAAACATACACCAAAATCTTTAAGGGTGGTTATTTCTAGGTGGCAAAATGATGACTAATCATGGGTAATTCTGTTTCCTTCTTTGTACTTATTTGCCATTCCTAACTTCTCTGCCACGCATGAGTTATACTTATAACCAATTTAAATTATTAAACCAAATTCTCCATGATTACCACTTTTTCTTTCAAAGAGATGAAACACAAAGTCTAGCAGAATATATCAACTCACATTACCACCACTAACCTATGTTTATCTTGCTTTTGTTCTGTTTGTCGTGGTTTTAGAATGATTAAGCTGACTGTAATTATAATTAAAGTTTTCAAATCATTTAAGAAATGTTTCCCCTAGAAACAGAGAGCTGTGTTCTTCCTTAAGAGCTCTATTTAGACCGACAGTTACACATGTGAGGCATGAGGAATCAATCAGGCAGACTGAGACGAGGGGCCTGGTCTTTAAAAAAAAAAAATTGAGGTCATAAAAAATGGGGAAGGAAGGGAACTACTCCAGATGTAAAAGGAACTGAAGACATAAAAGCTATATGCAATGGGTGGTGCTTGCCTGGGTCTTGGTTAAAAAAGAAAGAAAGAAAGAAGGAGACAAATGACATGATGGGGGGCAACTGGGAAAACTCAGTAGAGACTGGGTCTTAAAATATTAAAAAATACTGTTATGTAAGAAAATGATACTGTGATCATGTAGGAGACTGTCTTTACTTTTGAAGACGCATGATAAAACCTTTAGGGATGAAGTGTCATGACATCTATAATTGAGTTCATTAGAAACATAAGTTGTTGTTGTTAGTTACCACTGAGTCCATTCCAATTCATAGATACATGAACAGCTTGTCAGAAATCAAACAAGTGCATGATTCTATATGCATTATACTTCAGGAAATCTGACTACACACAGACAAAGATAAAGCATAGGTACAGGAATTCTTGGACAGTACAAATAGTTAACACAACATACTCAGCTGCAGGTCCGACTTGACAGCAACAACAACAACAATCTAAAGGTTGGAGATTCACGTCTGCCCAGAGGCACCTTGGAAGGAAGGCCTGATGATCGACTAAAAAAATCAGCATCGAAAACCCTATAAAACACACTTCTACCCCAGCACACACGGGGCTGCTATGAGTCAGAACAGACTCCATAGCAACTAGCATGAGTTATTCCTACAACCAACAAGATACAAACGAAGCAAATAAATAAAATGTGTAACATCACTGAACCTAGGTTGTGAGAACACAAATATCCACTGTAGTTTTTCTACTCATTTGTGCTTTTGAAAATTTTTATAATAAAAAGCTTAAAAAGTTATTAATCACTTACGAAGTCATGTAGCCATTGATATAATTCTGATTCAATATACGGCCCCAGCAGCCTGCACCCACTTCATTATTCAAAGTGCTAAAATCTTCAGAAGACCACAGTTTCTTCTTGGTCAACTTTGCATCTTTTACTGTATAGGTCCCAGGATAATGAGCCCTAGAAAATAAAAAGTGAGACAAATGATGAAAGGTCAGAATATAGTACTGAATAAAACACATGTCCTCTCCAAGGTTTCCTATTTTAAAACAGTGGCTGATTCAGACAGATGACCGACTGAAGGTAGGTATCTACCATTCACCCTTCTTCCCAGGATTCCATGGGAACAACAGCAAAGAAAACAAAAGAGGGTTACTACAACAGCATAGAGAACAGGAAAGTTTACCAATGGAGGGGGATTCAGCCTGCTTCCAGAAGCCATAACCTGCTGGATGAATGGAGGTAGCAGCTCCAGAACACTCCAGGAGAAACGGGCGGACACTCGAGTCAGACTCTCCAGAGGAAGCCAGAGAACTTGGACAGTAAGAAGGAAGGGCAAGATTTAGAAGGAGGCTACAAACAAGACTAAGGAAAGTCTGTCTCTCACATAAAGTAGCTCAATTCTTCTTTGTTCAGGTCACTTAACAAATCATTCAGGTTTGTTAAATGATCTGAACAAAGAGTGGAACTAATACTAAAGTGGCTCTCTTCCCATTTCCAAATCCACTGCTAGTACAACAGAATGTAAAGGCTCTTTAAGTATGTAATTTTTGACATGTATGTACATAATCAGCCTAAACTTCACTATTATTTCACAGTAAGATTTTCCAAACCTCACATGACAAAATCAGAATTTGTATCACTTAATATCAAGCAACTTCAAAGTACATCTTAACAGAGCAACATATTGTATCAAAAGAAAATCAGAACCTATGGAGAAGGTGGATCACAGTGGCAGCCCAGTTTCTGTAACTCCCAAAACTCCTACTAAAATCAAACAGACCAATCAGTTGATGGAAAGGAAAAACCAGTTGAAATCGTTCTCACTGAAATGAGGTGATAGGATGGGGAGGAAGTGAAAGCAGAGCTGTTGCATTGTGGGAAATTGCCGTCAATGTCATAAGACAAAGTGTATGTGAGCTGCTGTATGGAAAGTGAATTTGCTCTGTAAACTTTAACCCAAAACACAATTAAAAAAAAAAAGAAATGAGGTGACAGGGAATCCCCAGGAACTTCACAGAGTCAGGACTGGCCTGGGATCAGCAGACAGAACGATTCAGAAACTATGGTAGTGAAAGGGTACTACTGACTGGGCTGTGTAAGCTGCAGAACCCAAACTTTGTCAGCAAAAAGCTGCGACTGTAAATCTATACAAAGGGGTACATAATGTACAAAGATATGATTTGTGATAATAATAACACAAAGAGGGTAGATGGAGCTGTACAGGTGAAGAGTTGCTTTATGCTACTGAAACAGAAAAGCTAATTATGTCGAATTGCAAGGACCCCTCAAGAACCAAAACAGTCTTGAAAAATACAAAGCTGGAACACACACTTGACGAGTTCATAACTTACTTTGAAGTAATCAAAACAGTGTAGTATTGGCGTAAGGATATGCATATAAGAATCAAAACCAAAACCACTGCCACAGAGCTGATTGCAACCCACAGCATACACATCAATGGAATCAAATTGAAAGTGTGGGAAAAAAACCATGTGTCTGTCATCAACTGATTTGTGAAAAGGATACCAGAATATTCCACGGACCATTCAATTATTCTTGTTAGATGCTAGGACAGCCGGATGTCCACATGCAGACAAATGAAGTCAAACTCTTTGTTTCATACCAAACACAAAAACTAACTCAAAATGGATCAAAGATCTAAATGTAAGAGTTAAGATATAAAACTCTCAGAAGAAAACAGGGGTAAATATTCATAACTTTGGACTAGGCAATAGTTTCTTAGATATAACACCAAAAGCACAAGCAACAAAATAAAAAATAGATCACAGGACTTCATCAAAATTAAAAACATTTGTGCCTCAAGTACACTAGCAATGAAGTGAAAAAAAAACACACAATGGGAAAATATATTTGGAAATCATGTATCTGGTAAGAGTCTAGTATCAGAATATATGAAGAAGTCTTACAACTTAAGAACAAAGAGACAAACAAAGCATTTAGAAAGTGGGCAGAGGCTCTGAATTCACAGTTCTCCAAAGAAGATACAAAAATGGCCAACAAGTACATGAAAAGATGCTTAACATCATTACTCAATGTTGCTATTGCTGTTGTGTGCCACTGAGTCAATTCCAACTCACAGCCACCCTCTAAGACAGAGCAGAACTTCCCTATTGGAGTCCAAGGTTTGCAATGTTTCTAGGAGGAGATCCTCAAGTCTCTTCTCTCACAGACCTGCTGGGGGGTGGGTTCACACTGACCTTTCAGTTAGCAGCCAAACTGTTTAACCATTGCATTACCAGGGCTCCTTCATTAGGCAAGAAGGATATGCAATCAAAACCACAATGAGGTATCACTCACTTCACATCTACTAGGAAAGCTACAATCAAAGAGGGAGATAGTAACAAGTGTTAGTGATGATGATGTTGTTAGGTGCCATCGAGTCATTTCCGACTCATAGCAACTCCGTGCACAGCAGAACGAAACACTGCCCAATCCCGCATCAGTTTCATGATCCCTGCTATACTTGAGCCCATCATTGCAGCCACTGTGTCAATCCATCTCGTTGAAGGCCTTCCCCTCTTTCGTCGACCCTCCAACCCTACCAAGCATGACATCCTTCTCCAGGGAATGGTCCCTTCTGACAACATGACCAAAATAGGTGAGATGAAGTCTGGCCATTCTTGCTTCCAAG
>NW_006922038.1:2316648-2341272 GCF_000298275.1 Orycteropus afer afer
CCTCCTCTGTGGCTTTGGTGGTTGGGGCATAAATTTGAATAACAGTCATATTAACGGGTCTTCCTTGTAGGCGTATGGATATTATCCTAGGAAATAATATTTGCTCTGTAAATTTTCACCCAAATCCCAATTAAAAAAAAAAAATGTGAAAAAAAGAAAAAAGGTGTTTGCAATGAGTAAGTCATTGGTCTTGCCAAATTCTACCATGAGAGTTCCAGCATTATTTCTGTCACCAAGGCCAAATTTTCCAACTAGCAGTAATTCTTCTTCGTCTCCAACTTTTGCATTCCAGTCACCAGTGATAATTAACACATCCTGATTGCATGTTCGGTCAATTTTAGACTGCAGAAGCTGATAAAATTATTCAATTTCTTCATCTTTGGCTTTGGTGGTTGGGGCATAAATTTGAATAACAGTCATATTAACGGGTCTTCCTTGTAGGTGTATGGATATTATCCAGTCACTGACAGCACTGTACTTCAGGACAGATCCTGAAACCTCCTTTGTGATGATGAATGCCATGTCATTCCTCTTCAAACTGTCATCCCGGCATAGTAGATCATATGGTTGTCTGATTCAAAATGGCCAAAACCAGTCCATTTCAGCTCACTAATGCCAAGATATCAATCTTTATGCATTCCATTTCATTTTTTACAACTTCCAATTTTCCTAGATTCATACTACGTACATTCCATGTTCTGATGATTAATGGATGTCTGCAGCTGTTTCTCCTCAATTTAGTGGTGCCACATCAGCAAATGGAGGTCTTGAAAGCTTTACCTTATCCATATGAGTAAGGCTGATGATGCAGCTCTTTTCTAGTCCTATTTTGAGAGCCTTCTAACCTAACCAGACTATTCATAAAGTTGTGCGGTAATGTATCAGACAGTGTTTCCCTGCTATTCATAAGGTTTTCCCTGGCCAATTCTTTGAGAAGTGGATGGCCTCTTCCTTCTTCCTAGTTTGTCTCAGTCTGTAAGCTGGGCTGATACCTGTGCACCATGTGCATCCCACTGGGTTTGAAACACCAGTGGCTCAGCCTCAAAACTCACATCAACACGTCACCACGGTAGGACAAACTGACAGACAAGTTTGTCTCCCTGTTGGAAACCTCTCCTATCACCACTCCTATCAGTCCCTGCAGCTGACTCCTCTGTCCGGGTTCCTGGGCTTTTTAATCCCCTTTCTCCCGCTCTCCCACCCTGCTGCTCTGAGCGTGGCTGGGTTTCCTCTCCTCACCTGGATCCCTGCGGCTCACTCCCATCGGTCCCGGTCCCCAGGCCTATTCATCTCCGCTCTCCTGTTCTCCCTCCCTGCTGTTTTGGGCGTGCCTGGGTTCCCTCTCCTCACCTGGAAATTGAAAGTCTGATACATTGCTGGTGGGACTTTGGAAAACAGTTTGGCAGTTCCTTATAAATTAAACATAGAATTGCAATATGACTCGGGACCATAGTTTTGGGGACATCATGTTCAATTGGCACAACATAGTACATAAAAATCTTGTTCTACATCCTACATTGGTAAGTAGCGACTGGGGTCTTAAAAGCTTCTAAGCAGCCATCTAAGATGCAACTATTGGTCTCCTCTCATCAGGACCAAAGAAGTGTAAAGAAAATCGAAATCATCTGGGGACAATTAGTCCAAAGACGTGATGGACCATGAGGACCTCAGCCTTCACGACCCCAAGACCAGAAGAACCACATGGTGCCTTGCTACCAATGCCAACCACTCGGAAAGGGATCAAAACTGGAGATCCTGGTTAGAGTGGGAGGAAAAATGTGGAACAAAATTCAAAAACAACAAGAATGACCAAAAGTACTGGTTGGATAGAGATTGGCCCCACATTATCTTTTGGGCCTAGTAATGGACTCACTTCTGTGGATTGGCTCTCAGCCCAACAGTAGAAAGACCTACATGCAGAACATCTACCCCAGGAAGATACACACACCTACCCTACAGAGATGCACCCCTTAGATTAATCAGCCATGAGACATCAGAGGGGCAGCATTCACATAGAGGGAAAGGTAGACAGATAGGAATACACAGTTAAGAAGGGAACAGGAGGGGGTAGTCACAGGGAAGGGAGGGGAAGAGAGTTTTTTATGGTAACTGGGGCCATGAGATCAAATGTGTATGAACTGTTGAATGTAAACAAATCTGGTTTATAAATTTGAATCCAAAGCACAAAAAGAAAAAAAGAAAAGAATTGCCATATGAGCCAGATATTCCACAACTGGGTACACACTCAAACTAATGAAAAAGAAGTTCGAAACAAAAACTTGCACACAAACGTCCATAGCAGTGATATTCACAACAGCCAAAGAGGGAAACAACCAAAAGGTCCACAAACAGATAAGCGGATAAACAAAATGTGTTATATACACACACTGAAAGATTAATCAGCCATAAAAAGAAATGAAGTACTAATGCATGCTACAACATGAATAAACCTTGAAAATATCATACTAAGGAAAGAAGCCAAACACAAAAGGCCACATATTCTATGATTACATTTAAAAGAAATAGCCAGATTTGGCAAATGTATAGAGACAAAAGCAAATCAGAGGTTGCCAGGGGCTGGGAGAAAGATGGAATGGAGAGTGACTGCTTAATAGGTACATGGTTTCATCTTGGCATGGTGAAAAGGAACTAGACAGTGGTGATGGTTACAAAACATTATGAAGGATGGATTGAAAGGATGTCCGGTCCTACATCACCTCCATGATCAATTGCAGATCAGACCATTGCAATCCATAGAGTTTTCAATGGGTGATTTTCAGAAATAGATTACTGGTCTTTGTTCCTAGTCTGTCTTAGTCTAGATGCTTTGCTGAAGCCTGTTCAACAGAATAGCAACACACAATCCACCAATGCATTGGCCAGGAATTGAACCTGGGTCTTCCACATGTAAGGAATGAATTCTACCACTGTACTACCAATGCCTTATACATAATCTTTAAATAATGAAAGATGATATGATAGAGTAGAGAACAACACATCAGTTAAACCAATAAATATAAATAAGTTTAACTCATTCATTAAAGGAGCTCTGGTGGTGAAGTGTCTAATGCATTTGACTGCTAACCAGAAGGCTGGTAGTTCAAACCCACCAGCTACTCCTGGGAAGGAAGACTGGGCAATCTACTTCAGTAGAAATACTGCCTCAGAAACCCAAAGAGGGGTCACTATGAGTTGCAATCTACTCAAAGGCAGTGAGTTTAGTTTTTTGGTTTTTCATTCATTAAAATATGAAGATTTTCAAACTGGCTAAAAAGAGAAGCTCCAACTCTTTGCATTATGCAAGCAACAGACCTAACACAAGTGATCATTGAAATGTAAAGAAAAAGATAGGCACAGATACGCCAAGCAAATACAAACAAAAAGGAAGCAGGAGTCTCTGTCTTCGTCATACGTGCAGCAGAATTTAGTACAAGAAGCATTAAATGTGACAAAGGATGGCATTTTCTAATGGTGATCGAAATCACAATGAAGATAAAACAATCGTTACCATCTATGTACAAAACTTACGTAAAGCAGATTGAAAAGAGAAACAGAAACACACTCCCATTGCTACTGAGTTGATTCCAACTCACAGGGACTAACAGGACAGAACAGAACTGCCCTCATAGGGTTTTCCAGGCTAATCTTTATGGAAGCAGACTGCCACATCTCTTTCCCATGGAGCAACTGGTGGGTTCAAACCACCGACCTCTTGGTTAGCAAACAGGGCTCCTGAGACATACACTAATAAGAGGAAACCAACACTCTTGGTAGTCCTAGAAAGTTCAAGTGGAGAAAATAAGTTGTTGTTGTTATGTGCCACTGAGTCAGACCCAACTCATAGCAACCCCTCCTTGGGTTTCCAAGGTGGTATCACTACAGAAGTAGATTGACCAACCTTCCTACCAAGGAGTGGCTGATGGGTCTCAGTTAGATCTGGATTCAAAAAGAAAACTATAAAACAATAATAATGGATATCTGATAATGGCCTTCTGGTTAGCAGTCAAGTGCCTTAGGCACTACACTACCAGAGCTCCTACAAAATGAGTAGAATACAAAAATCTGAACAACGCAATCAATAAGGTAAATCATATACACTCAATTCTATATTCTGATAGAGGAAACACCTTGACATAAGTCATCACAATAAAATTTAAAAAAAATTAAATGATACATTTAGCATGAAATGACTACAATGTAATAAAAGTAAATATTAATAATCAAAAATCAAAAAGGTCCTCTCATTTGGAAATTGAAAAGAATCTTATAAGTCAGAAGGGAAGTACAAAACAAATCAGTTAAGTTACTTAAAAGATATGACAACAAAACACAACATAAACTCTGAGATAAAACTAAAGCAGTGCTCAGAGGAAAGAAAATTCATTGCACTAAACCAAAAGCCAAACCAAACTCACTGATGTCGAGTCAGTTCCAACTCATAGTGACCCCTCCTTGGGTTTCCAAGGCGGTTCTCTATGGAAGTAGATTGCCCAGTCTTCCTTCCACAGAGTGCCTGGTGGGTTTGAACTGCCAACCTTCTGGTTCGCAGTCAAATGCCTTAAGCACTATGCCACCAGAGCTCCACATTGCACTAAATACCTATATTAATAAACTGAATTAAGCATCTAATTTTTCTTAAAGATGCAATAAAACCCATATTTTCATTTATTTTTTTCCTAACAAAGCAGAGCAGAGTTGAAGTACTGACCGATGGTCAGAGACTACAGCCTTCACTACGGATTACATCTCAACATAAAGAAAACAAAAATCCTCACAACTGAACCAATAAGCAACACCATGATAAACAGAGAAAAGACTGAAGTTGTCAAGGATTTCAAGGATTTTACTTCGATCCACAATCAACACCTATGGAAGAAGCAATGAAGAATCAAATGATGTACTGCACTGGGCAAATCTGCTGCAAATGATCTCTTTAAAGTGTTAAAGAGCAAAGATGTCATTTTGAAGACTAAGGTGAGCCTGACCCAACTCATAGCCTTTTCAATAGACTCATATGCATATGAAAGTTAGACAGGGAATTAAGGAAGACAACAGAAAAATCAATGCTTACGAAATATAGCATGGACTGCCAGAAGAGTGAACAAATCTGTCTTAGAAGAAGTACAGCCAGAATGCTCCTTGGAAGCAAGAATGGTCTCTCTCATGCTTTGGCCACATTGTCGGGAAGGATCAGTCCCTGGAGAAGACCATCATGCTTAGTAAAGTAGAGGGTCAGTGAAAAAGGGGAAGATCTTCAATGCGATGGACTGACACAGTGGCTGCAAAAGCCGACTCAAGCACGACAACGATTCTAAGGCTGGCACGGGACGGAGCAGTGTTTCATTCTGTTGTACGCAGGGTCGCTGAGCCAAACTGACTCAATGGCACCTAACTACAATAAATGGATTCAAAATCGTGTCCCCTCGAGATTTAAGCTATTAATGGAAATCTTAATAATGTAGGCAAAAACTTCATCTTAATTTTATGAAATGTTTAAATACAGATGACAAATTTCTAGATTTCTTGAAAAAAAAATTAAACCTAAATTTAGTTTTAGGAAGAGAAAACAGGGAGTGAATTTCCAACCGGTTTCAATAAGAAACAGAATAAATGAACATGTTAAACTAAACTTTAAGGATTAAATAAGTAAAATTCAGACTGTGGGAAATCCTCTCAGGCAAACAAACCAGTTTCTTCAACAAATAAACTGTGAGAACCAAAGAAAAAATGGTGCAGTAACCTAAAGATTGAAGAGACTTCAGAGAACTATAAAGGAGTTCTCATGGTGCAGTGGTTAAGGAATACAGCTGCTAACCAAAAAAAGGTCAGCAGTTCAAACCCACCAGCTGCTCCATGGCAGAAACATGAGGGAGTCTGTTACTGCAAAGATTTATGGCGTTAGAAGCCCTATGGGATAGGTCTACTCTGTTCTATAGGGTCACTATGAGTCTAAATTGACTTGATGGCAGTGAGGTGAGGTTAGGGAACTATTAACGTATGTATGGATCTTAGTTAGATCTGGATTCAAAAATAAAGCTATAGAACAATAATAATGGATATTTGATAATGGCAAAAACTATTACTATTTTTTAGCTGTGATAATGGTATTGTCTATGGCAAGAAGAAAGACTCCATTTTAAAGATAAATGGTAACATTTATATACATAAAACAATAAAATGTCTGAGATTTGTTTCAAAATAATAAGGAAAGGAAAGAGACATGAGTGGATATGCATATGGATGGAGAACTGGCTATGGAATGGTCATTATAAAGGCAGTGCTAAGAACAAGGATATTCATTATACTGTTCTGCTTACTTTTGTGTATGTTCAAAATTCTTCATAACAAAAAGTTTTTAAAAAGCATATGTAGATCAAGCAGAGTTCTCAAACTGAATAAAGAATAAGTTCCACACATACATGTATATTCTATCTTTCAAATGTTTATACCCAATTATGATGAATAAATTTCAAATTCATTTTTAAAAAAATAGTGTTGGAGCCCAATGAGGTCAAGTTCCAGAGGGCTGAAAGGCAGCACTGGAATAAAGAGTAGGGTTAAAGCTATACCACTAAGAAGACACAAAAAGAGTCATAGTCAGTGATCATACCTATGTGGCAAAAGATTAACTTTGCCCAAAGAGAACCCTGGCCACACTCCCCAGCTTCTGAAGATAACCTCTATGACACTGCAATGTGCTGCTTGATAGGAATATCTTTGTTTACATCTAGGTATGGGGGTCCTGGTCCATGCCAGATAGTCAGTCATGCTATCAGTGTGATTTATGGTGGGGCTCTCAACCACATGGTATTAGCTCAGCCTCTGGGTGAGCTGAAGGCTAAGATCAGCCATGCAGGTAGTCAAACCTATTTACATGACTGATCCCTAATAATAAGTCTGGACACCAAGGCTCAGGTGAGCCTCTATGGTTGGCAATACTCCCAGTGAGTTGTCACACACTGTTGCCAGGAGAAATAGTTGCTGCTTGCACAGCTCTACTAGAAGAGGATAACTAAAAGCTTCATGCCTGGAACTCTCCAGGATCTTTCTCCACATACTTATTCCCTTGGCTGATCTTAATCTGTGTCTTTCACTATAATCAACTGCAACTATGAGTACAACAACTTTCAGTGAGTTCAATTAGTCATTCCAGTAAATTAAAAAGCTTGATGGTGGTCTTAAGGACCAACACTTACAGTTGATGTCCTAAGTGAGGGTAGTCTTAAGGACTATTGAACTTTGTAATACCATACCATTTTCATAAGCCTTCATGCTGAGAACTGCCAGCCACAGGAAGCCTAAGACTTAGGAACTAATTTCAAGACACTGTCTTTATAATATCTAAAATCAAACAGTATTCTTCCCCTTAATCTAAACAAAGCCCTCTTTTAGTAGCCTCCAAACATTTACACAAGATTTTAAAACTTGTAAATGCATTTCACTGTCACAAAAAGATCACAAAATTCGTACATCTCAAAGACAAAGGAATGAACGTTCAGCTATAAATGCTAGAAACCAAACCAAACTCACTGCCATCGAGTCGATTCTGACTCATAGTGACCCCCTTCGGGTTTCCGAGGTGGTAAATCTTTACAGAAGTAGATTACCCAGTCTTCTTTCCATAGAGTGGCTGGTAGGTTTGAACCACCAGCCTTCTGGTTACTAGCCAAATGCCTTAGGCACTATGCCACCAGAGCTCCTTTATAAATGCTATAGTTGAGTAAATATAAGAAAGCTATAACCAAATGTGGAAGAGAAGCCAAAAATAAAGGCACACTGGATACACAGAGCAAGTAACCAGAAATTGCTAGTTTTCAAAGAAAAACATTCCTTACCCAATAACATCAACCACCTTCAAGAGTTCAGAGTCAAGTAGCATAGAAGCAGAAATGGGTTCCCAGAGATTATCACTTGCTATGATTTTCACTCGCTCAAGACCTTGACGGTTCAGCATTTTTCTTAGTATCTTTCAGAAAGGCAAACAGAATACACAGGAAAGGTTACAAATACATTTATAACTATTGAATTATGACAAAGAGAGCTAAAGCATTTTCAAAAGTCAGCACCTGGATGACAGTTTCAGTATTATTTCTCAAAAGAGATGTGTCTTCTCTGGGGGGAAAAAAAAAGCATTTTCTTTAAGGTAAGCTACTACATGCTCCATGGGCAAGTACAAAGGGAGGAAAAAAAAAACCAAGGAGTAACAATATTTTAGATGGAATTCCTGAGGAGGTCAAATGAAAGAGAAGCTGTTTTGGTTGAAATCGGTGAAGGTCCTGAGACTCATACATCCATTTCCATCCCCCGCCTCTGAACCTAACTGGGATTCCCCAAACACAATTTAAAAACCATAAAAATATACTAAAAACAAGAGTAAACCATAAACACAATGTAAATAGCAAAAACTAACTTAAATTCTATAAAAGAATTACTCATTAATAATTTAAAGATAAAAATATTTTAAAGTTGTACAGACCTTGATATAACTGATGTCAAATGTTCTCTCATTCCAAATCTATGAAAGAAAAGGTCAAATATATCTGAATTGAAATGGTTAAGTGTCAGAAAGCAGACCAATAGATAACATTTCTCCCATCACTTTTCATATTATCTGATAGGCAATTTTTCTTACTTTATGAAATGACCGATCATAGACTTTCTAGCTATTTATAAAATACAATAACTTATGTAAATTAAAATATTTTTTAAAAAATCATAAAATAACTGGTGATTATTTTTCAAAAAGTAATTTATTCTGGAGATTTGCAAGACAGTGGAATATTCATTCAATCATTCAACAAATACTGCCGGTGTAATGTGTGTCACTCATGATGTACTGTGGTGGTTTACATATTGCTGTCACGTGGAAGCCATGCTACGTGTATTTCAAATACCAGCAGGGTGACTCATGGTGGACAGGTTTCAGCAGAGCTTCCAGAAGTAAAGACAATGGACAAAAGGACCTGGCAATCTATTTATGGAAAAATTAGGCAGAAAAACCTTCTGGAAAGCAGAACACCGAATGATACAGTGTTGGAAGATGAGCCCCTCAGGTTGCAAAGCTCTCAAAATACAACTGGGGAAGAGCTGCCTCCAAAAAGCAGAGCTGACTTTAATGACATGGATGGAGTAAAGCTTTCAGAATTTACATTTGCTGATGTGGCATGACTCAAAATGAAAAGAAACAACAAAAAACATCCATTAATAATTGGAATGTGGAATGTACAAAGCATGAATCAAGAAAAATTGGAAGTTGTCAAAAACAAAATGGAATACTTTAAAAGCTATGTTCTAGGCATTGGTGCACTGAAATGGACTGGTATTGGCCATTTTGAATCAAACAATTACATGATCTACTATGCCAAGAATGACAAATTAAAGAACAATGTCACATTTATCATCAAAAATGGTATTTCAAGATCTATCTTGAGATAAAACACTGTCAGTGATAGAATAATATCCACACACCTACAAGGAAGACCAGTTTATACAACTATTATTCAAATTTATACACCAAATCCTACTGCCGACAATGAAGAAATTGAATATTCTTACTAACTTCTAGTGGCTAAAGCACTTGACTGCTAACCAGAAGGCTGGCGGTTCAAACCCACCAGCCACTCCTCGGAAGGAAGGTTGGGCAATCCTACTTCTGTAGTGATACTGCCTCAGAAACCCAAGGAGGGGTTGCTATGAATCGGGGCCGACTCGACGGCACATAACAACAACAACAACACTAACTTCTGAAGTCTTAAATGGATCAAACATGCAATAAAGACACATTGATAATTATTGGTGACTACAGTGCAAAAGATGGAAACAAAGAAGCTATAAAAAAACAAAACAAAACTCATTGCCATCAAGTTGGATCCAACTCATAGCAACCCCTCCTTGGGTTTCCAAGGTGGTATCACTACGGAAGTAGATTGCCCCATCTTCCTTCCAAGGAGTGACTGGTGGGTTTGAAACATCAGCCTTCTGGTTAGTAGTCAAATGCCTTAGGCATGATGCCACCAGAGATCCTAAAGAAGGAATAAAGGTTAGAAAATACCACCTTGGTGACAGAAATGACACAGGAGATTAGATGACTGAATTTTCCAAGATCAACAAATTATTCATTGAAAACACCTTTTTTCAACAAAATAAATGATGACTATTCACATGGACTCTGCAAGATGGAATACACAGGAATCAAACCAACTACCTCTGTGTAAAGAGAAAACAGGGAAGCTCCATGTCATCAATTAGAACAAAGCCAGGAGAACAAACCATAAATTGTTCATATGTAAGTTCAACCTGAAGCTGAAGAAAATTAAAACAAGTCTGGAAGAGCTGAAGTATGCCCTTGAGTATATCCCACCTGGATTTAGAGATCATGTCAAGAACACATTTGAAACAGTGAAAACGAGTTGAGGGAGGACATCACATACGAACAAAGTAAAAGGTTGTTAAAAAGGCAGGAAAGAAAGAAAAGCCCCAAATGTGTGTCAGAAGAGACTCTGAAACTTGCTCTAGAGAATAGAGAGTAGCTAAAACTAATGGAAGAAATGATGAAGTAAAAGACCTGAACGAGAGATTGCAAAGGGTGGCTTGAGAAGACAAAGTAAAATAAAATACTGTAATAAAATGTGCAAACACCTGGAGTTAGAAAACCATAAGAAAAGAACATACTTAGTTCTCCAGCTGAAAAAAATGAAGAAAACATTCAAGCCTCATGTTGCAACTTTCAAAGGTTCTATGGGCAATGTACTGAACAATGCATTAAGCATAAAACGATGGAAAGAATATACAAAGTCCCTATACCAAAAAGAACTGGTCAACACTTAGCTATTTGAAGAGGCAACATATGATCAAGAATGATGATCATGAAGGAACAAGCCCAAGATGCACTGAAGGTACCGGGCAAAAAACAAGGATCCAGAAATTGGCAGAATACCACCTGTGATGGTGATGTTTGTGTGTCAACTTGGCTGGGCCTGGCTGAGTGGCTGGGCAGCTGGATGTAGTATTCCCCAGGATGAGACTGGTAATCAACTCCATAGTGGAATCTACTGTGAGCAGCTGAGTAGCTGTCTTGGGTATGTGGTCTGCTTTCTGTATATAAGGAGAAGCTTTGAGAATGGTCTCTAGCCTTTGGCACGCTTGGACCCTGCATGTAGCCGTGTCGTCGTTCAACAGCCTGCTATGCTCTGCCAACCTTGGGACTTACAATGGACTTAAGTTAATGGTCTGCCATGTGGTTTGGTAACATCAGGACTGTGCCTTTTTACTTGTCAACCTTGGGGCTTCTTAGCCTCAGCAGCCAGCAGCTGTCTGAGTGAAGAAACGCCTCTAGCTCCAGTGGGCTGGGAGCAGGAGGCAGAGCTGGACCCCAAGGTTGAGGGTTTTACCCAGCCCCCAGAGCCTGGCACTTTGAACTTGGACTTAAAGCCTCCAAATTGTAAGAATAAACTCCTGTTTGTTAAGGCCATCCCATTTTGTGGTATGTTTCCTGTCAGAGAGGCACTAGCTAACCAGAACACCAACTTAGATGCAACGCTGGAATGGCTCACTCATTCATGCCAAGAAATTTGGAAAGAAAGCTACCTGGCCAACTGACTAGAACAGATCTGTATCTGTGCCAATTCCAAAAAACAGTGATTCAAATGAATGGGGAAATTATCAAAAAATATCATTAATATCACATGCAAGTAAAATTATGCTGAAGATAATTCAAGAACAATTACAGCCTCAACAGGGAACTGTCAGAAATTCAAGCCAACTTCAAAAGAGGATGTGGAACAAGAGAAATCACTGCTGAGTCAAGATGAATCTGGATGAAAGCAGAGAATAGCTGAAAGATGTTCACCTGTGCTTTTCTGACTATGCAGGGCATTCAGTTGTGTGGATCATAACAAATTATGGATAACACTAAAAAGAATGGGAATTCCAGAACACTTAATTGTGCTCATGAAGAACCGATATATGGACCAAGAGGTACTCTCGTTCAAAGAGAACAAGGGAATACTGAGAGGTTTAAAATCAGGAAAGGTACGTGTCATGGTTCTATCCTTTCAGCACACTTATTCAATCTGTTTGCTGAGCAGATAATCCAAGAAGCTGAACTATAAGGAGAATGCAGCATCAGGACTAGAGTAAAACTCATTAGCAGCCTGCCATGTGCAGATTATACAACCTTGCTTGCTAAAAGTGAAACCATCGTATTTTCAGTCACCTCACATGCATTAGAAAGTTGGACAATGAATAAAGAAGATCGAAGATTTGATGCATTTGTATCACAGTTGTTGTTGTTGTTATGTCCCGTCGAGTCATCGCCAACTCATAGCGACCCCTCCTTGGGTTTCCGAGGCAGTACCACTACAGAAGTAGATCACCCAATCTTCCTTCCGAGGAGTGGCTAGTGGGTTTGAACCACCAACCTTCTGGTTAGCAGTCAAGTGCCTTAGGCACTACACCACCAGAGCTCCCTTTCATCACAGTGTTCCAAAGAATACTGAATGTATCATGGACTGCCAGAAAAACACACCAATCTGTCTTGGAAGAAGTACAGCCTCGACATTCCTTGGAAGTAAGGATGCCAAGACTTCATCTTTCATAGTTTGGACATGTTATCAAGTGGACTGGTCTTTGGAGAAGGTCACCATGGTTGGTACAGCATCAGCAAAAAAGAGCAAGACCCTCAATGAGATGGACTGACACAGTGGCTGCAACAATGGGTTCAAACATAGCAATGACTGTAAGGATGGTGCAGGATCAGGCAGTGTTTCATTATGTCACACACTGTTGCTAGGAGTGGGAACAGACTTAATGGCACCTAACAACAATAATGACAACATGTGCCGGGGACCATACTAAACACTGGAGAGCTAATAGACACATAGATTGTTGTAATAACTATGCAAGATCCCAAAGGCACATCTGAAAGTCAAGTATTAATAAGCACAATGTACAGGAATAACTTTGTAAGCATACACAGAGAATCAAAGATGTACTGGATCACAAAGCAAACCCTCAGGCTAGACAAAGGGAACAAATCAGATTTAGAATCACAAAAACTTTCATTTCACAGCTGAGAACAATGTTAGTAACATTGTTACATGTGTCTAAGGTCACATGCTGTTAACTTCAAAAGCTCTTTCTACTTTACTCACACAGGAGAGACTTTCTGAGGGAAGAAGCTCCTTGCCTTAACTTACGATTATCAAGAGACTAAAAGACATGTGAAGAAAAAAAAAAAGAAAAGAAAACCAAACTCACTGCCATTGAGTTGGACCTGACTCATAGCAACCCCTCCTTGGGTTTCCAAGGTAGTATCACTACGGAAGTAGATTGCCCAACCTTCCTTCTGAGGAGTGGCTGGTGGGTTTGAACCGGCAGCCTTCTGGTTAGCAGTCAAGTGCCTCAGGCACTACACCACCAGAGCTCCTAAAGAGATGTGAATCATCCCTTATTTGCCAGAAACATTTTCTAAATGTGACTTTACCATAATGAAAAGCTACTAAACCCAAATCTGCATTTAGCTTCACTGTGGGTGAAAAATACCCTAACATTTAAGAAAGCTCTCAAATGCAAACTACCTTTCCATTATAATTTGGAAAAGGGTTAAAAAAGCAAGCATATTTTATCTACAGCTTCCTATAGCTCGATGTGTCTGTGGCAGTGCCAGTAACCTTGGTAAATCTGTCAACAGCTTATTAATCCTGCTATCCCTAGAACACAATCACAGTGCTTGCAACACGGTAGGAGCTCAATAAATGTTTGCTTATTGAATGAAAACTTTGAACAACTGGCCTATGAATAAGCAAATTTTTATTTAGACCCAACTCTGTGTGTGGGGGGGAGCACTGGCAGTGTAGTGCCTAAGGCACTTGACTGCTAACCAGAAGGCTGGTGGTTCAAACCCACCAGCCACTCCTCGGAAGGAAGATGCAGCAATCTACTTCTGTAGTGATACTGCCTCAGAAACTCAAGGAGGGGTCGCTATGAGCCGGGTACGACTCGGTGGCACGTAACAATAACACGTGTGTGTGTGTTAAGGGGGTGCTGGTGGCATATTGCCTAAGGCATTTGACTGCTAACCAGAAGGTTCACACCCACCAGCCACTCCTCGGAAGGAAGAGTGGGCAGTCTTCCTCTGTAGAGATACCGCCTCGGAAACCCAAGGAGGGGTCACTATGAGTCGGGATTGACTCCACGGTAGGGAGATGTGTGTTAAGGCATTTGACTGCTAACTAGAAGGCTGGCAGTTCAAACCCACCAGCCATGCCTCAGAAGAAAGACTGGGCAATCTACTTCTGTGCTGTTGCTGTATGTGCCATGGAGTCAGACCCAACTCACAGCGAACCCTCCTTGGGGTTTCAAGGCAGTATCACTACGGAAGTAGATTGCCCAACCTGCCTTCCAAGGAGTGGCTAGTGGGTTTGAACCACCAGCCTTCTGGTTAGCAATCAAGTGCCTTCGGCACTACGCTACCAGAATAAAACTAACCAACTCACAGCCGTCAAGTTGATTTTGACTCATAGTGACCCCTCCTTGGGCTTCCAGGGCAGTATCACTACAGAAGTAGATTGCCCCACCTTCCTTCCAAGGAGTAGCTGGTGGGTTTGAACCGCCAGCCTTCTGGTTAGCAGTCAAGTGCCTTAGGCACCACGCTACCAGAGCTCCTTCTGTAGAGATATCGCCTCGGAAACCCGAGGAAAGGTCACTATGAGTCGAAATCGACTCTGTGGCAGTGAGTTTGGTTTGGTTTTTGGATGCGTATTAAGGAGCTCTTGTAGCATAGTGCCTAAGGCATCTGACTACTAACCAAAAGGTTGATGGTTCAAACCCATCAGCCACTCCATGGAAAGAAGACTGGGCAATCTACATCTGTAAAGATTTACTGTCTCGGAAACCCAGTGGGGGTTGCTGTGAGTTAGAATCCACCTGATGGCAGTAGGTTTGGTTTCCTTTTCTTTGGTTTATGTGTGTTGTTAGTATAAGACTCTACAGGGTATAATGTCATGCTTCCAGCCTGGCAATAGGCTGCTGAGATAGGATATTGAGTTTTACACTCTGTAATTATTAAAAAGTGGTCAGTGGCAGTTTAAGATAGGGAAGAGAGCTTACAACCTGCAGGCCGAATGTAGCCTACCTGGACTTTGACAGATTGACAGCTAAAATGGCTTTCACAGTTTTAAATGATTACTTTGTCAATGGTTATATAAGCGTCTCTTGACCTACACGATCTAAAATATTTACTTTCTGACTTTTGAAGAAAATGTCTGTCAACCCTTGGTTTAGGACAACAATAGATGACTCATACACCAAAACAAAATGAACACTTAAACTCTATAGTAAACACAGTATTAATGTCAGAACTAGAGAAACTAGGAAAAGCTTTGCAAAAGGATTTGAGCTGAGGTGGTTCAAACACATACACATATACACACACACAAGAAAAAACAGTTCAGAGAAATTGTACACTTAGTACAGTTTTCAAAAGTGAAAAGAATCTGAATAGGCAAAGAGGATGAATAAAAGGTCACGTGTGATAATTTGTGTTATTATTGTTGTTTGTTGTTGTTTTGCCATCGAGTCAAACCTGACTCATAGCGACCCCTCCTTGGGTTTCCGAGGCAGTATCACTATGGAAGTAGGATTGCCCAACCTTCCTTCCGAGGAGTGGCTGGTGGGTTTGAACCGCCAGCCGTCTGGTTAACAGGCAAGTGTCTTAGCCACTATGCTACCAGAGCTCCCAATTATTAGACCCCAGTAAATTAGTCTTTTGACACAAAATGGTTAGTCAACAACGTGCCATGGAATCTAATTACCTTAAAAACTATAAATGAAAGAATAACGTAGACTCTGCAAAACATATAACATGGATGAACTTGGAGGACATTATGCTGAATGAAATAAGTCAAGCACAGAAGGACAAATACTGTATTAGTCTGTTATTGTAAAAAGTCAAGGAAAGGTTTATACATAGAAGGAAACACTGTTAAACAGGCAGAGACAAGTATTGATTTGGGTGAAGAGAAGGGCAATGTACCAAATGTGAGTGATCAGCATGGTGGCACTGAGGAAGAGGAAGACAGAGACAGGCACATGGTAGGCACAGAAAACAGAAATGAACCCTTTTGCACATACTATACTGCATTGTCAGTGAAGGTAAACATGGCTATATGGGAGGATAAATGGGTGGAGAGGCTGAACTATTAGGTATGTCTATGCAGTGGGGAGTGTACCCAAGACTGCATCAGGTTGGCAGACAATGTTTCTACAAGCGTATTTGTATGTTCTGTAAGAATTCCCAGGTGTATAGTAGAGCCGACAAGAGACAAGATTGTAGTCACTTCTTGGGCACAGCCAGATACCCAGAAGGAGTGAGTAGTTGAACCTGTGGGCTTGGGACCATAGTCGCAGGTCATCAAGGTCAATTGACATAACATACTACACAAAACATTGTTCTACCTCCTACTTGGTGAGTAGCGACTGGGATCCTAAAAGATTGCAAGCAGCCATCTAGATGCAATGATGGGTCTCTCCTCATCCAGAGCAAAGAAAAATGAAGAAAAACAAAGATTCATGAAAACAATTAGTCCTAGCAACTGGTACACCATGCAATCCGCAGCCTATATGACTATGAGACTAGAAGAAATAGATGGTGCCTAGCTACCACTGACAACCACTCGGAGGGGTATCTATGTAGATCCTGGATAGAGTAGGAGAAAAATGTGGAACAATACTCTAAAGCATTTGGAAAAAAAAAAAAAGGGGACCAAGTTTGCTGGTCTGATAGAGCCTGGTAGAACCATTTAGACTATGGTCCCTAGCTGCCCCTTCAGGTTTGGCTTCTAGCCAAACAAAAGACAGGCATATGAGTTGAACATTTCCCGAGGTAGATACACTCCTTGGAGAGAACAATCATGGGAGAAAAAAAGGCTGTTTATGCACAGGGAGATAGCTCAGGGGGCAGGAATGTGTGGAGGGATGGACACATGGAAAAGGTAACTAGCAGGAGGAAGTGGGAGGGGAGCTGTTGCACTGGGGTAAATTGTAATCAATGTCAAGAGACAAAGTAAAGTGTATGTGAACTGCTGTATGAAAAGTGAATTTACTCTGTAAACTTTCACCGAAATCACAATTAAAAAAAAAAAAAAACTATATGAGTTTCCAAAAATTAACTGTATTTAAGTATATTACCAACCCCAATATAATCAATGTCCAAATTGTGATAATGCTTGGCACCCACAATCCAGGCCACGACATAATAGGCAGTCAGCTGAACATTCACGTAAGGCCAGTCGAAACCTTTCCCCAGCCATCCAGGGAATGACCACGGCAGCCCTGCAGAGAGAAGGGAAGAGGCAAAGCCGGAACAGGCTAACAGAACTAGCTCATTTAAAACAAAAACAAAAGAATGCTCAGCTAAGCAAATGCTAATACTGTTCTGACTGAAAGAAAGTTCATACATCACACACAATTCCTCAAAACCCCTTCCAATCTACGGACACTCTAATTTCTTATTAATCCCTAGAGTCAAGTCCCATAATCCCAAGTCTCTCTCAAAGATACACCAATAGAAACAAATGTATTATATAATTTAATGTAACATCTCCTTCTTCTAAAGGGAATGTTCAATATTTAATCTCTGTTCTTGGAGGTCAAATCAGAGTTCTAGAAAGCTTATGCTGAATGACTCCTGTAAGGTAGTTATAATGCAAATCCCTCATCCACTGCTTATCTTCCACAGTTTAAGGCTCCTTAAAATATTAATTAGTCAGGTATGTTTTGCTGTGTATACTCGTATGTTCTGTAAGAATTCCCAGTAATTAAATTACTTTTAAAATATATTCATCAGGTAATCAAATTTAACAAAATTAGTTTGTCCTTGTATAAATATAAATGCCAATGATTCAACAGGAAAACATACCTTCATTAAACCATATGGATCAAATAACCCACATTCTTCCAATAACCCTGTCTGTTATTTTCAAGTTTAAAAAGGGGGAGCAGTTACTGGGTAGGGAGGGAAGGAGACTGGGTTAGGGTTGGGGATGGTAAATGGGGAGCGAAACTAAATGTACACAAAATGTTGAATGTAAAACAAACTCTGCTCTGAAAAAACAGAAAGAAAAAGAAGCACTAATTATAATTCTAAAATCCTAATCTCTTACTACTATATTAACATAAAGTCAACAGTTGACTTCCATGACTCTTCAACATATTATCAAAGTAGTTCACTACTGAATATCAGAATCAAAATGATAGAATGTTTCCTTCTCTGAACTCAGAAGGAATGTCTAAATGTAGCAACAGAAGAAATGAGACATTGAAATAAAGCAGCATTTTTAAACAATGTGACGCCAGACACGTTCTGAAGGCCGGACAAGTGGAGATCTTTGTGAGGACATGGTTCTGTGTTCCAGATTTTCTGCATTTAAATGAGCTCTGACCTTGGAAGCAGCCTAGTGGGAGGGTGAAGGCTGAATTCAATGATACTTTTTACTGCTTAAAAAACATTTCTGGAATTTCTTATAAAGTCCATTTAGAAAGAACACACTCACTCCTCTTCTTTTTTTTTTTCAATTTAGAATAAATTATTCTTATCCTTTTATTGTAAACAATGATTTTAAAATAACTTGAAATCAAATCTTTCAATCTCTGAATGTAATTAGTATGAATGTAAGTCTCTTTCAAAAAATAAAATTCGTCTGAAATGATGGAAGTATCCCATCACTGTGAATGTCTGAAACACGTCACAGGTTCTGTCTACAGCGCAACAGAGGAACTGCGAGAACAGGCCCTTTGGGCAGTCATCCAGTGATCCTGCCACTAGAACCCACCAGCCACAGAGGGCTGGGATTTGGGGCTGGTTTGTCCATATCCCTAGAGCCTGAAATAGTGACTGACATTGCAGTGAGGCTCAATAAAGAAATAAATGGTGTGTGTACTTCTTCTAGAAACAGGGTCTCCTACTACGTGCAATGGTAGAATGCTTGCCTTCCATGGGGAGACCTAGCTTTGACTCCTGGCCACGGCACCGCACGTGCAGCCACCATTCATCTGTCAGTGGGGGTTGGCATGTTGCTGTGACGCTGAACAGGTTTCAGCAGTGCTTCCACACGAAGACCAGGAAGAAAGGTCTGGTGGTCTGCTTCCCAATACCAGCCAATGAAAACCCTACAGATCAACGCGGACTGAAGCACAACCAATCCCAGGGATGGTACGAGAGCAGGCAGCGCTTCTTTCTGCTACGCAGAGCAAGGGCAAATTCCGCAGAATTTTTTACCAGTAGCCATGGAGTTATCTTGACTCATGGCAACCGCAAGTGTTTCAGAGCAGAACGGCGCTCCACAGGGTTATCAATGGCTGGAATCTTCCAGAAGGAGATCACCAGGGCAAAGAAAGGGTCATGCCTGTCTGGTACATGCTTTGCTGCTAGTAGGAATAACAACTTTCTTAATACACCAGTAATAACAGAACTCTACCAATATGATTCAGAATTTAAAAGTTTAGGTAAAACAGACTACAGAAGCATCACAAACTTCACTTCTTACCCACGAGTGTAATATTAGGGTTTCTCTTCTTAGCTTCCTTCATTAACCACCATTCATATCCTCGGAAATAATTCTCATCTAGCGCATAGTGCATGTGGGAGGGCTCAGTGCCATCTGAACGGGGAGAGCAGAACAGGAAGGAAACAGGCTGTTAATGGTGATTAACAGCCACCAGCTTCCGCCACATACACACACACACACACACACACACACACATCACAGAATTAACACCCCATTTCCAGTCCTATGCAGGGCAAATAAGAATAATCTTACATAACTGGAGGTTGGATGATCCAAGCATAATATTTCATCATTTTTTATTACTCTAAGCATCACAAATAATAATAACTACAACATTCTATTACAAGCAGTGTTAAAGGAAGTTTTATCACTTCTGCACTAAGCAAGGGACCCACCCCGCCTTCATTCCTAACTGTGTGATAAGGATCAGCACTAACCCAGTCCTCACCTTCCCACTTCTCCACCCTCATTGCCAACACACTCCCTAGCCCCAACCACCTAGAACTGGGTCAGAGCTCCCACATTAGACTGAAACTGTCCTTCAGTCCAGCTGCCCACACAGCATTTCTCAGATCCTAGCTACCCAGAGCTAGGTCAGATTTCACACGCTGGAAAACACTTTTTTCTGACTGCCAAATAGGCAGATGCCAGACCTGGTAGCTCTCAATGCCCTTTTTGGTTTGTTAATTCACTGAAAGGATTCATAGAATTCAAAGGCAGTATATCATACTGAAGGAGTCCTAATAGCACAACAGTAAACCGCTCAGCTGTGAACCTAAAAGGTAGGTGGTTCGGACCCACCAGCTGCTCTGCAGGAAAAAAGACCTGGTGATATATTCTCATAAAGATTACAGCCTGGAAACCCCAGGGGGCAATTCTGCTTTGTCACATGGGATCACTATGTGTTGAAATCAACTCAGTGGCACCCAACTACAATATACCATACACATTTATTACAACCAAAAAGGGTACAAATGAAGAGACCTATAGGGTGAGGTCTGAGAGGAGTCACAGTACAAGGCTTGTGTATTCCCACGGAGGGATGTGCTACCCTCTCCCTGTCTGGTTGCATGGTCACCAATCAGGAAGCTCCAGATGACCCTGAGGGCTTTCATCGGCCTCGTCATGTGCCCATGATAATTTCATCGTGCCCCGTGAAGCTCAGCCAGCATCATGTCCCCAGGCCAGTCCTTCCTGGTCTGGTCGGCCTCATACATTAACATCAGGTGTTGGGATGGCTCAAAAGAGCCAAGAACAAAGGGCAAAAATACTTTTTGCAAGGTGATTCTACGTCTGTTACCTTAAAACCAAAAAAATCAAACTGCCATCAAGTCAGTTCTGACTCATAGCGACTCCTCCTTGGGTTTCCAAAGCTGTATGTCTACTATGCCTTGGAAACCCAAGGAGGGGTCACTATGAGTCAGATCCAACTCAGTGGCAAACACAACAACAACATCTCTATGGAAGGAGATTACCCAGTCGTCCTTCCAAGGAGTGGTTGGTGGGTTTGAACCATGAGCCTTCTGGTTAGCACTCAAATCCCTTAGGCACTATGCCACCAGAGAGCTCCTTATCACCTTATGTAATGGAAAATTCCTAGGGCTTCATTCTCCTGGCTTTTGGTCTCTCTGTAGTTTTCAAATACCCCTGTCCAATTTTAAGTTCTTATCATCTCAACTTCCAGCTTCCTAATCACTGGACTCCAATTCTCATATCCTACATCTTGAACCTATAATATACCTTGCTATTACAAGAAAATGCTTTTCAGAAAAAAGGACTGAGCAGATTCTCATTGTAACCAAGTTCTGTACTAACCTCATTATTTTGTGAAGATGGGTAATTGACATGAAGGTCCTTGTGGATTACCGCATTTCAGGAACATCTACTCTTGTTAAATAGGGCCCCATAAGAAGAAGGGTCCCTGCCCATTTCTTCTTAAAGATAAACATCAGAATTTACAAGGACTCCCTGCTTCTGTATCTCTACACCTGACTTAGTTTCACCAAATGAAACTGGCCAGTCATCATCAATTCTGCCTAACATATCATGACAATAAAATACATGACCTTTTGAAATAGGTTGGGGAACATTTTTATGTGAAGAGTTTTTGTTGTTTTTTGTGTTCGTTTAGCACTTTTTTCTTTTGACACAGATTAAACACTAATACAATTACACAATTATACCTGTTCAATAAAAAGTTACCTCCAAAGTAGTAAAAGCAACACAAGTTTAGAGACAACACTCTGTAGAGTTCACAATAATAGAATCTGACCTATAATTAATACCAAATAACCAAACCCACTGCCATCAAGTCAATTCCAATTCATCGCGACTCTATACAGTGAAGTAGAACTGCCCATAGGGTTTCCAAGATTATAATATAAATCTTTATGGAAGCAGATCAATTCATTTTTCTCCCATGGAGTGGCTAGTGAGTTCAAACCACCAACCTTTTGGTTCGTAGTCAAATGTTTTAACTGCTAACCCACCGGAGCTCCTTATAAATAATAAGCTATATAGTTGTTGAGAAAATTAAATTATTTCTTCTTACTCAACACCAGAGGCTTATAAACTTTACCTGATAGTGTACTACACGAAGCCAATCAAAATGGTGGCAATGAAAATTAACAATTTGGAGGTTAAAAATAATTTTGCTCTTAAAAGAAAAAAATAATTGAAATATACATTACATATATTGTTCCCACATCTTTTATTTGAAATTGGTAACACTTTATATATTTTATACATAATTAAAATATTTAACTTCTCTATAAGATTCCAAACTGTATGCTCTGTCTGGTGTATATACTTTTTAGAAGCTGCAGACTTGTTTACTACTGATTACTTCAACTACAGAAGCAATCTAAAATCTAAATGCTGTTTTTGATGGATAATTCATATTTTGATATAGATTTTTCAAATAAGAGTTTAAAAAGGAACAGTAAAGAACAATTTACTATGCAACAATCAATATCAAAAGTCACCACTTTCATTATTTATATTTCATAATCACAGTTGACATGGTTAAATATAGATTAAACGTTGGAGGGAAAACATCCCATTTCCCAAAAATACTCCTACCTGTTGTCTGCCCATCACCACCTATTTCAACTTTTAGAATATGCAAAGAGGCACCGAAGTTAGGCTGGGGAAAGAAGTAACAGTATTAACACTGTGCTTCATCATGTGAAGAACATAGACTTCAAAAACAATTATAAATTACCATTGCCTTTGGTTTTGCAGATGAGAAAATCAAACCGAAACTGCAGATAGTAACTCACTGCAAAAGTAATTTGCCCTTTTTCTTAATTTGAATTGTGAAGCTGATGGATTCTATTCATGTAATTTTCCATTCAATTTCTAAGATATCACAATTACCACTTAATGATTATTTCTCTTATTACCTTAAAGAGATAATCCAATATTTGAGAACGATAGGGCTCTTGGTAATTTACGAGAAGTCGGGAGGTTGCCTAAAAAAAATAAAATAAAATTTCAAGAGTATGAATAAAACACGTCCAGTCATGAACACTTTTTCATAGCGCTCACACGTACCACCTGATCCCCACACGTAGCCAACTCTTGGGAAAGGATGAGCTGTGAAGTTACTTCCTAGATTGCTTGATTGTCTGGCTTTCTTTTGTCCATCACTGGGCAGGCAGGGCTACTGTTTGTCCAATAGTAAAAGAGGGGTTCTGAACAACAAGCTAGTTTCTCTTCTGCAGGGCAGAGGGCTGGCTGGGAGGTAAGTTTGTTACCACAGGCAAATATACCCACACCTCATTTTTTCGTGATTCACTTTATTGCACTTCACAAATACCGCAGTTTTTACAAATTGAAGGCTTGTAGCAACACTGCATCAAGCAAGTATATCCGGCACCATTCTTCTGTGTCTGTGTCACATTTTGCTCATTCTCATCATATTTCAAACTTCCTTCATAATGTATACTCAACACACTATAAACCAAAAAACCAAACTCACTGCCACCGAGTCCATTCTGACTCATAGTGACCCTTGTTGGGTTTCTGAGGTGTAAGTCTTTATGGAAGTAGATTGCCCCATCTGCCTTCCATGGAGTGGCTAGTATACTACAAACATAACTTTTAGATGCACTGGGAGACCAAAAAATCTGTATGACTTACTTTATTGCAATATCTACATCGTTGCAGGCATCTGGAACCAAACCTGCAATATCTCCAAGATATGCTTCTACATGATCACAAACTTATATTGAGATCTTAACTAAGACAATAGTTAGCAGAAGAAATGGAACTTAGGCCTTCTATCTTAACACCATTTGTCAACAATAGTATTTGGCACAGGAATGGGAGGGAGGAACTCTCAACATGTTGCAAGAAACTATTACAAGCAGGAATGCTGAAAGGAAGCACAGTTTCTTCCGCCTTTTTTAGAGATTCATAAGTGCTTTCAAAGGAGCTCTGGTGGCATAGTGCCTAAGGCACGTGACTGTTACCAGAAGGCTGGCAGTTCAAACCCACCTGCTGCTCTGCGGAAGGAAGACTAGACAATTTACTTTTTAAAGATTTACTGCCTTGGAAACCCAATGGGGTTGCCATGAGTCGGAATCGACTCAACGGCAGTGAGTTTTGTTTTTGGTTTATCAATGGATTAAGAATTAAGAATGACCACACAATAATCAGGGCTTTGAACTGGTTTATCCTACTTTGACAACCTAAGAACTTGCATTTCTACCCAAAACCAAACTCACTGCCTCCCGGTCAATTCCGACTCATAGCGACCCTAGAGAACAGAGCAGAACTGATCCATAGGGTTTCCAAGGCTGAAAATCTTTACAGAAGCAGACTGCCACATCTTTCTCCTCCAGAGTAGCTGGTGGGTTCAAATTGTTGACCTTTTGGCTAGCAGCCCAGTGCTTTAACCATCATGCCACCAGGGCTCCCTCACTCCTATTCCAGATATACAGGCACATATCAGAAATATGGGAGCTCTGGTAGCATAGTGGCTAAGACACTTGCCTGCTAACCAGACGGCTGGCGGTTCAAACCCACCAGCCACTCCTCGGAAGGAAGGTTGGGC
>NW_006922038.1:2342187-2352026 GCF_000298275.1 Orycteropus afer afer
GGGTTTGAACTGCCAGTCTTCTGGTTAGCAGTCAAATGCCTAAGGCACTATGCCACCAGAGCAATCATAAAACCAATAATGGGCCAATAATCTATCCTTCAGAGAGCAATATTAGCAAGTGGAATAAAAGGGTAGGTTTTCACCATGGAACAGCGGCATCCCTAGACTTGAAGGCCAGCCAACCCTGGGTTCAAACCACTGACACACAGCCAGGTGTGTGATGGGGCAAGATGTCTTCTATGAGGCTCAACCCTCTTTTTCTGCGCTGCCATTCTGGTGGTGTGCACGTCTATTCTGCTCACGCTCGGAGCATCCCCGGCTCCGCTGCTGAGTGTCAGGCCCGCAGAGCTGCTTTCTAACCACCTCAAACTCAGCACACGCTAAACCAAATGGGCCACCTGTTCCTAAAGCTCCTCCCTCTGGATTTGCCATCTCAGTCAAGAATGACATCTTCCTAAGCATTAAACTTGGGGTTTAAACCATTTCATTCACCTTCCAATTCTATCTACAGACACCAAGACATCCTTAACACCTTTCAAAACCATATCCTTTCTTAAAGCCCATTCCCTTAACCTAGGCCCTCACTTACTAGAACAGTCAAATAGTCTCAGGACCTCCCATCTGCCTCCCTATATTCTATGGTCACAGTAATTATCATTATGAAACGATGTTGAAACCAAGTCTCCCATCACCCAGCAGTTTTCAGGATAAAGTTCCATTTGCCCAGCTTGGCACTGAACCCTTTATTTGGATCCTAACTCTGATACTTAGCCTTATCATTCTCACATCTTCTATGTAAATACATCAAACTATTTTTTTCTCTTCCTTCTGCCTAGAATACACCCCACAACCTCATTTGGCCTACTCTAACTCACCTTTTGGCTTTCAGGTTAAACACCACCTCTTTGAGGATGTCTTCTACTCCTCCCCATCAGTCTGATGTAGGTGCCTTTCCTTTGGGCTTCCTTGGTACCAGATCTCTACCATAGCACTTCTAACTCTAGGCCCTAATCACTTGTTTACTTATCTGTCTCACCTCTAATGCCTTAAAGACTGGAACGTGCCTTAGTCAACTTCATATTCCCAGGCATCTTTCATCCAGTAAACGTTTATTTAATATCTTCTGTGTTATCTTCTGTAGTACGGGTACTTAAGGCTCTGAGTCACATGGCGCTTCCATCTGATCATTTACAAGCTATGTGACTGTGGGCAATTATTATAAAGAGGAATATTGTACTCATTTAGCTGTTGCAAAATTAAAATAAGATGATGGACATAAAGGACTTAGCACAGTACCTGGTACATGTTGTTGATTCTGACTCATAGCAACAGAACGAAACACTGCCCTGTCCTGGCACACAGTAGGCTCTTAATAAATGGCAGGCATTGTAGACACAAATTTAAAAAAAAAAATCTGTGTTCTCAAAGAGTTTAAAACCTAGCAAAGGCTTACAATTGTAATGCAGACACCCTTTAGGCGAATGAACACTGTAAATGTATATGAACACTAACAAATCCTTGACCCTAGGTAAACAATGCTTCCTGCCCTGCATTATGCCATTAAATGCTTGTATCTTCCTGCTTCTGGGTGACTATGCCCTGGACAAGCTCCTACCCTTAACATATTAAGTGTCAGCTTTAGGCAAGTAGACATCACTATTGCAAGCCTGCCATCACAGCAATGCAAAAGCATCAGCCAATGGCAATAGTTCAGCTAGCCTAATGTTGTAATGCACCATCCAACCATAACAAGTTACCAGGTTACTAACCACACTGCCTGAAAAAGGCCAGGAAACAGCCTTTCTCTTCATCCCAAGGTCTTAGGATAACTTCCTCCTCCGTAAACCCTGAAACCATACATTAACCAACACTAGTCACCTGCCAAACAATCTCCTGTACACTTTCCATCTAAGTCTCACTGCGCCTAAAGCCAATTCCAAGTCCATTACCAAGGAGTCAATTCTGACCACAGTGACCCCTACAGGAGAAGGAAGAGCCACTGTCTGAGCTGTTAACCCAATGTTTTCCACATCCCTGCACACAGAGTCACCGACGAGGCACAAGCTCTCTGGGAGGCAAATAACCCCCTCTGGCCTTGACCTGGGGGCCAGGGGGAGGCAACACAGTCCCCTCCCCAACAGTAAACAAGCCTAGGCTATCAGGTGATGCTAATAATATATTTGCATTGCGGAAATTGGTGGAGGCTCACTTTCAGGCGTCCTAGCTTCCTAATATGCCGTCCAGCTGGCCCCAACTCAGCTTTTGAGTTGTGGTGCTGGCGGAGAATGCTGAAAGTACCATGGACTGCTAAAAGAACTAACAGTCTGTCCTGGAGGAAGTGCAGCCAGAATGCTCCTTGGAAGCAAGAATGGCCAGACTTCGTCTCACCTATTTTGGTCATGTTGTAAGAAGGGACCATTCCCTAGAGAAGGATGTCATGCTTGGTAGGGTGGAGGGTGGACGAAAGAGGGGAAGGCCTTCAACGAGATGGATTGACAAGGTGGCTGCGATGATGGGCTCAAGTATAGCAAGGATTGTGGGGCTGGCCCGGGATCAGGCAGTGTTTCGTTCTGCTGTGCATGGGGTCGCTATGAGTCGGAAACGACTCGACGGAACTTAACACCACCACCACCACCACCTTCCTAATGAGACATTTGGGGACCTGCCCAGTACTCGCCCCGCTGAAAGAGCCCTAGTGGCCCTGGGCTTCCGACTCCTCGTTATATTCATTCCCCAAAAAAGTTAGAGGCACAACACGAGCATCCCACAGGCATGTGCCCATCCGCAGGAAGACGGCCCGGCTCCACGGCCGTTTCCAGAGCGACCCTCCCTCAGTGCCGTAACCGAGACTAGGAAATCCAGGCCTTGGGGACGGTGAGGGCTCGTGCCCGGCCCTGTCTAGGTAGACCACTTAGCGGATCTCCGCGTCCTCCTACTTTCACGTCTGACTGCCTCTTTAAGCCCATCTTAAAGGAGCAAGAGCCAGGCTCCAGACCCCTAGCGGCCGCGCCGCCACCGCCAGCGGAGCGGCGCCTCCGGGAGCAGGGGCGCAGCGGGAGTACGTCGAAACGCAGGGCCGCGCGGCGGGGGCTTGTGGGGCGCGACCAGGCGGACCCCCAGCGCCCCACCGCGCATCCCCGCCGCCTGCTGCTCACCCCGCCGCCGCTGACCGCGCCGATGCCGTCGAACTCCCGGCCCAGCCCGTACGAGTCGTCGAGCTCGTACGCGCCGCCGGGCGCCAGCAGCGCGCACAGCAGCAAGGGCACCGCGGCGCGGCCGGCCGATCCCGCGGCGGCCGTCATCGCTTTCGCTCGGCGTTGCGGGGAGGCCTCTAGTAGGCGCTCAGCCATTGTGTGGGTCACATGACCCTAGCGCCGAGGGAGGCGGGTCCGGCCGCCGCCATGATGGAGAAGGGCAGGAGGCCGCTGACGCTGCTGCCGCCATCTCAGTGCAGGCCACGGGCCCCCGACGCAGCCGCAGTGGTGTTGAGAGGGCAGAGCGAGCCTTTTCTTGTCCGACCCAGCATCTTGGGTTGCGTCTACTGCGTGCCAGTGGGTGGCAGAGCGAGACGGTGTATCGGGCTCGAAGGCCTTAACCAAGCCCCACTTTAGCTATAATCATAATCGAGTCACTTGAGTCTCTGTGCCTGAGTTTCCTCTTTCGTAAAATGAGGCAAGAAGGGCAGGCGCGTGGGAATATACTATTCAATGACAAGAAAGGAAGGTAATACACACCAAGTACGTATAGTTGAATGTGTTACATCCTTATCAAACATTAGCTGAGAAGGTCCTCCATTCTGGTAAATAGGCTGTTGTCTTTTTGCTTCAGAAGCTACCTTATGCTGCACACAGAATGATTCCAGGCAGATAATCCTAGATTGGAAAGAAAGGAGTGAATCGTCCTGACATTTCCGCCATATCCAGCCAGCACCGTCTTGATGATGTATGCATTCATCAAGAGAGAGCAGTGTTCCTTAAAAAGTTTCTCAAGTTTTCTCCCAATGAGATAAACCAACAAAAAAGACACGCTCACTGTCGTCGAATCACTTCAAACTCATCGTGACCCCCACTGGGTTTCCAAGACTGTGAAACTTTTCAGAAGTAGCTTGCTTCATCTTCCTCCAGCAGAGGAGCTAGTGGGTTTGAGCCACTGATTTTCTGGTTAGCAGCAAAATACCTTACCCACAGTGCCACCAGAGCTCAACCCTCAGTGAGATCAGGGAACAGAAAGGTAACTTCTAAGAAAAACCAGTTGACTAAGAGGTTTACGGACACCGCAGGAAGTTCATCCACCATTGATTACTAGTTAATGACTGTGGTAGTTAAGGTAGTGTATCAACTTGACTGGGCTGTGGGTTTGAGTGCCTGGGCAGCTGGATGTAGTTATTCCCCATGATGAGATTGTGATCACCTCCATGGTGGAATCTGCTATGAGCAGCTGAGTAGTTTGCCTTTGGGGTATGACCTGTTTCCAGTCTATGCAGAAAAGCTTTGAGAAAAGTCTGTAGCTTTTTGGCACATCTGGATCCTGCATTTGGCTGAGTCTTCATCTCCAGTTCCTGGACTTGAACCAGTGTCCTGTCATGTTTCCTGCTGATATTGCAATTGTTCGTTCTATTTGCCAACCTTGGATTCATTAGCTTCAGCAGCCAGCAGCTGCCTGAGTTATGAGAATCCTGTAGCACCAGTGGGCCTGAAATAAGAGGCAGAGCTGAAGCCCAAGGCCGAGGGACATCGACCCAGCCCCTAGAGGCAGCATGCTGAATTTGAACTTCTAGCCTCCTGATACGCAATACACAGTTACTGTACCAAAAAGAATTGGTCGATGTTCATCCATTTCAGGAGGTGGCATATGATCAAGAACCAATGGTATTGAAGGAAGAAGTCGAAGCTGCACTGAAGGCGTTGGCGAAAAACAAGGCTCCAGGAATTGACGGAATACCCATTGAGATGTTTCAACAAACTGATGCTGCGGTGGAGGCACCCACTCAGCTGTGCCAGGAGATCTGGAAGACAGCTACCTGGCCAACTGACTGGAAGAGATCCATATTTGTACCCATTCCAAAGAAGGATGATCTCACAGAAGTGGGAATTATTGAATAATATCATTAATATCACACACAAGTAAAATCCTACTGAAGATAATTCAAAAATGGTTTCAGCAGTATATTAACAGAGAACTTCCAGAGGTGCAAGCTGGATTCAGAAGAGGACGTGGAACAAGGGTTGTCAGATGCTGTCAGATGAATCTTGGCTCAAGGCAAAGAATACCAGAAAGATGTTTATTTGTGTTTTATTGACTATGCAAAGGCATTTGATTATGTGGATCATAACAAATTGTGGATGACATTGAGGAGAATGGGAATTCCAGAACACTTGATTGTGCTCATGAGGAACCTGTACATTGACCAGGAGACTGTTCGAACAGAACAAGGGGACACTGCACGGTTTAAAATCAAGAAGGGAGTATGTCAGGGTTGTATCCTTTCCCCATACTTATTCAATCTGTATGCTGAGCATATAATCTAAGAAGCTGGACTATATGAAGAAGAACATGGCATCAAGGTTGGAGGAAGAATCTTTAACAACCTGTGATACGCTCACAACACCAATTTGCTTGCTGAAAGTGAGGATGATTTGAGGCACTTACTAATGAAGATTGAAGAATACAGTCTGCAGTATGGATTACATCTCAATATAAAGAAAACAAAAATACAGTGGGACCTATAAGCAGCATCACGATAAACGGAGAAAAGATTAAAGTTGTCAAAGACTTCAAGTTGCTTGGTTCTACAATCGATGGCAATGGAAGCATCAATCAGGACATTAGATGACGTATAGCACCAGGCAAGTTGGCTGAAAGGGACTTCTTGCAAGTGCTGAGAAGCAGGGATGTCTCCTTGAGGACTAAGGTGTACCTGACACAAGCCATGGTATTTTCAATCGCCTCATATGCATGTGAGAGCTGGACAATGAATAAGGAAGATTGAAGAAGAATTGATGCTTTTCGGTTGTGGTGCTGGCAAAGAATGCTGAAAGTACCATAGACTGCTAAAAGAACTAACAGATCTGTCCTGGAGGAAGTGCAGCCGAAATTCTCCTTGGAAGCAAATATGGCCAGAGTTTGTCTCACCTACTTTGGTCATGTTGTCAGAAGGGACCATTGCCTGGAATAGGATATCATGCTTGGTAAAGTGGAGGATCGACGAAAGAGGGGAAGGCCCTCAGTGAGATGGATTGACACAGTGGCTGCGGCAATGGGCTCAAGTATAGCAAGGATCATGGAGCTGGTGGGGGATTGGGCGGTGTTTCGTCCTGCTGTACGTAGGGTTGTTATGAGTCAGACACGACTTGACGGCACCTAACGACAACAACAAAATTGGCTGCAAAAGACCTCTTTCAGGTGCTGAGGAGCAAAGATGTCTCCTTCAGGACTAAGGGGTGCCAGACACAAACCATGGTATTTTCAGTCACCTCGTATGCATGTGAGAGCTGGACAGTGAATAAAGAAGACCGAAGAAGAGTCAATGCTTTTGAGCTGTGGTGTTGGCAAAGACTGCTGAAAGTACCATGGACTGCTGAAAGAACTAACAAATCTGCCCTGGAAGAGTTGCAGCCAGAATGCTCCTTGGAGGTGAGAATGGGACTTCATCTCACCTACTTTGGTCACGTTGTAAGAAGGGACCATTCCCTCAGAGAGATATCATGCATTGTAAAGTGGAGGGTCAGCAAAAGCAGGGAAGGCCCTCAACAAGATGGATTGACACAGTGGCTACAACAATGGGCTCAGATATAGCAAGGATCATGGAGCTGGCACAGGACCGGGCAGTGTTTCCTTCTGCTGTACGTAGGGTCACTATGAGTCAGAGACAACACGACGGCACCTAACAACAACAAGCCTCCTAAGCTGTAAGAATAAATTCCTGTTTGTTGAAGCTGTCCACGTGTGGTATTTCTGTTAGAGCAGCACTTGAGAACTAAGACACTGGCCCAGCAACAGCCTGAATCTGGGTAAAAGGGAATATTAGCATAATAAATAGCACAGCCCTGGGTGGAAATGTAACATTATAATGAGACATGCAAAGCGTCTCGCCTTTGTATCCCTCATTCCCCAAGCTTAACATGTAATCATATAGAAGTATATAACATTACTGTTATGTAATCCCTCTCCATAAAAGAGGCTTAGAGAGCTCTTAAAGGCAGGCAGAATCTGAGGGACTTCCTTCTCTGTCTCACCTTCTGCACAAACTTAATTAAAGCTGTGCTTCTTACTTTTCACCTCACTATGTCTTTATTGGCTTAAGTCACTCTGGGCAATGGATTTAGAACTTTGTGGGTTGTCTGAGAGCTTAAAATCTAAATCACTTGGGGTTGTGGAAGGCTGTACTCTACAGTGGGAGCCCTAACTACATTTTGAGGCTTGACTTAAGTTTTCAGATGTCATTTGAGTTCTTTATGATCATAAACCATCATTGTGGCTGTGTACTTACAAGATCTAGGACAAACCCAGGAAGGGGCAATTTGCCTTCAGGAAGAGTGTGGTTGAAAGTCCATTATACTCTCACAAGAACTAGGGAACTTGCCTGAGAGTGTCCTTTTCTAATTTAAATTAAGGTGGGGGTCTTGGTATTTAGTAGCCATCTCCTGGGTAAGACTTAGGCTGCATGATCATGAGTCACAACCTATCTGGACCACCAGCAAGCCAGGTAGTCAAGGCCCAGAACCAATCCTATAACTCTTTGCTGTGTTCAGTTATGTATGTATCCCAGTTGTGGTCTTTTCCCTGCTTCTGTAGTCCCACCTGAATGGTGAGGAACCTATCAGCAGTCATGATTCTGTGATGATTTAAACTCGTGCATAATTAGCCACATGGCTATGGCTTGCCAGACTCCATTCAGCTTTCTCATGCTGATGGTTTCCCTCTTTCAAGATGATTGTCTTTGTTTTGTCTTTGTTCTGTCCAAGGCTTAATAAACATGTTTCTATTAAACCTATTTGAATTCAGGTCTCTTTTCCTCTAAAATAGGGTAACACTGAGATTTCTGATTCCTTTATTATTGGAGCAGGGAGCTCTGGTGGCACAGTGCCCAGGGCATTTGACAACTAACCAGAAGTTTGGTGGTTCAAGCCCACCAGCCACTCCAGGGAAGGCAGACTGGGCAATCTACTTCTGTAAAGATTTACCACCTCGTAAACCCACAGGGGGTCACTATGAGTCGGAATTGACTCAATGACAGTGAATTTGGTTTTTGAGTTTGTTATTGAAGCAAACTGAGACTCTGAGAGGCTATGGAGACAGCTTTTCTGATCATAAAATCATCATTGGCAGACCCGTGAACTGGTTATCCGTATCCACAGAAACCACAGGGAAACCAAAATGCCAAGGAGACAAGACAACAAGGAGAAGACCCTAAGGCTGTAGGACATGGGGGGTTTGTCTGCAGGGTCCTGTGTGGAATCTGATTGTTTTGCTCCTTAACCTCAGACCTAAATTTCAGGACCACAAATAGATATTTAACTGGGAAGTCAGATTTCTTCCTGGGCAGTCGCATAAACACCCTCATCCATCCCTTCTGACATTCCCAGGATTTTAATGGACAGTGGCTATGCTTCCTGTTACACCACCAGAGCTCCTCTTTTTAAATTAGGCCAGGTTTATTCTGGTTTACCAAGGACAGTCTCAGTTTATGTCTGTTACCCACTGTAATTAATAATAGCATCCCCTTTCACCCTCAGAAGTGTTCTGCATTGGGCGTTAAGTTGTATAGTTTCCCATACTGGGCAATTTGTTTTCTTCTGTTTCTTTTTTCCAGAAACCAAAACCAAAACCAAACTCACTGCCATTGAATCCATTCCAACTCATAGTGACCCCCTTTGGGTTTCAGAGGCAGTAAATCTTTGCAGAAGTAAATTGCCCCGTCTTCCTTCCACAGTGTGGCTGGTGGGTTTGAACTGCCAGCCTTCTGATTAGCAGTCAAATGCCTTAGGCACTATGCCACTAGAGCTCCTTTTCTTCTTTCCCCAATACAGCGCATATTTGAACTCTGGTGGCATGTGCCTAAGGCATTTGACAGCTAACCAGAAGGCTGGCGGTTCAAACCTGCCAGCCACTCCTCGGAAGGAAGGTTGGGTGATTTACTACCATGGTGATACCACTTCAGAAATCCAAGGAGGGGTCTCTATGAGTCGGATCTGACTCCATGGCAGTGGTTGTGTGTGTTTGTTTGCCCCTCCCACTACCACCACCATTCTACCACACAAGATAGTAACTCTCCAAGTTTCATAGATTAACATCTCAACAGTCATGCTGATTCATCAGCTCAAACAATGTTTTAAGCTTGAAGCTGCAACTCTGTGCCAAGCCATGAGTGATAAATCAAGTGAATGTTAATCATTAACTTTCCACCAATCCTATATCTGTGATAGGCATAAACATGGAAACTGCCATAGAGTCAATTCTGACTCATAGTGACCCTACAGAACAGAGTAGAACTGCCCCATATGGTATCCAAGGCTGTAAACCTTTACAGAAGCAGGCTGCCACATCTGTCTTTCACAGAGTGACTGGTGGGTTCTAAAACTAAAAACTAAAAAAAGAAGAGAAAAAAGTGTGTGGGGAGGAAGCTCTGGTGGCGTAGTGCCTAAGGCATTGTGGTGGTTATGTTGTATGTCAACTTGGCTGGGCCTGGTTGAGTGGCTGGGCAGCTGGTGGTAGTTATTCCCCATGATGAAACTGGCAGTCAACTCCATGGTGGGATCTACCACAAGCAGCTGAGTAGCTGCCTTTGGGACGTGGTCTGCTTCCTGTATATAAGGAGAAGCCTTGGGAATGGTCTCTAG
>NW_006922038.1:2352496-2358722 GCF_000298275.1 Orycteropus afer afer
GCAATCTACTTCTGTAGTGATACTGCCTTGGAAACCCAAGGAGTGGTCGCAATGAGTTGGAAACTACTTGACATCAGTGAGTGGCTGGTGGGTTCTAACCACGAACTTTTTGGGCTAGCAGCCAAATGCTTTAACCACTGTGCTAGCAGAACTCCTAAGAACCACTCCATAATGTGATTACAAGGTGAGATCAGAGGAAAATGCCATGAAATTAGGAAGTTGAAAACAGTACCCACTGTATATCCTTACTCAGTATATCACTGCACCTTGTCCTTGGAAGGCATGCAACAAATATTTGTGTGCTGTGAGAAAACTGCCGAAGAGGAAACAATCTTTAACAGAAAAGGTCGTCTCAACTCTGGGAAATGCCACCAGTTCCTATTCATTCATATACCAATGTAATTGCTCACCAGAGAAAATATTTTTACTTCTAGTTTCTGGTGTATACTCACAAGACCATTGGACAAGAAAATTTCTAATAAAAAGGCATAGAAGCTGAGAAACAGAGACCCTTCAATTACTGGGCATGGCACCCAAAGTTGTTCGAGATCAAAGATAAAGGAAATGACAGTTATAAGACAAGTGAGGATGTGTTTGACTTCCTCTGCATCTGTGGTCTCAGGGTTAGTGAGATAAAGAAGACATTAGGGGACAAGAAGTGCCATTTCTCAAGTGCCAGATGAGTTTAAAAACAAGGACTGTTTTCCTGTTACCAATATTTCTGAGTATCACACAATACTGATACTTCAGCCATGGCAAATCCTTCCTTTTTCTGAAGTAAAAAATATGCTCAAAAGCAGTTGGGTTCTTGGAAAAGATGAGATTCTCTCTATTAATGGAAATTTACTGAAAGTTAGGTGCAGTCTGTGGTCTCATTTTAGAAAACGCCTTTACATTTAGAAATCTGAAGTAAGCTGTCAGAAATTCAAAGAGAGACATCAAATCTTTTTCTTCTTAGTACTTCCTAAGCACAGTATCCCACACGTTGTTG
This sequence comes from Orycteropus afer afer, assembly GCF_000298275.1. Taxonomy (NCBI): domain Eukaryota; kingdom Metazoa; phylum Chordata; class Mammalia; order Tubulidentata; family Orycteropodidae; genus Orycteropus; species Orycteropus afer. The sequence goes on from NW_006922038.1 coordinate 2,353,488, forward strand.
GTACTCCATAAATGTTCATTGTGCTGAACTAAAAAAAAAAAAAAAATCACTGGTCACATAAGGGGGACGAAAGGGCATTATTTACAAAAGAAGTTGGAAACATTTCTTAAAGTAGTGACACCTGGGCATCCATCTGTAAAATGGAGGTGATGATGGTGAGCTGATATGATATTACAAAAGTGATGAGCACATACTACTTGAAATATATGTTTGTTATGCAAATAATAACTTCAGTGGCATACATATTTCCCTCTAAGATAACTTTTGAGTTTACCAGTCCACTCAAAAATTCAATAACCCAGAGGAAAAGGATTATTCTTATTTCTTTCTGGTCTGGAAAAAAATGTTTTTGCTCCCCCCCGCCCCTCACCCAGTCTATCAGCATCCAAACCCATGTCCAGGTTGGCTATTTCTCCATTAGCCATTCTCCATTCTCCAAGTCTTGATGGGAGGTGGAGAGGTGAAATTTCACCTCCTTCATGCGTGAAGGGGCCATATCCATCCTCCTTTTGTCCCCAGGCTCTGACAGTGACCAGGCTCCGTCAACCCATTGAGCATAATCCTCCTTCACTGAGCCTGCAGTTTTGATCTTGGAGAAGTAACAGCTGGAAAAGCACATGGGAACCATGGCAGAGTCCAGAGGGCAGCAGAGAGGCTCCAGCAGAAGTGACCTCAGGTGCCTAGGACAGTGGGGTCAGCAGTGCCATCCAACCTGACTTCTCGACAGGATGGCCTGAGCTGTCTTTCTGGCCCGCGGCTCTAGTGTGTTTCCCCAGCCTCATTCTTTGGCCTTTGCCTCAGTTCTGTGAGGTATCCTGATGTGTTTCTAACTTGCTCAGTTTTGCTCTGCTTAGCCACAGATGTTTCTGTCGCTAGCAGCACTGATGACCACTAGGTTACCATCCAGAGCTGATGTGATCACTGCAAAGAATTCTCAGCCTCCATGTCTCCACCCCCCACTTTAAAAACTGCCATCATCATCTGTACTTTTTTTTGTTGGTAACTGTTATTGATGGAACTCCCAGAAGTCGGGCCGTCCTCCTGTGGTCCATCTGTGATATGCCTGTTCTTCTTTGGATTGTCAATGCCCATTTTCCAGAATTCCTGCCAGGGGAAAATTTTTAGTCAGTCTAGCTCCAGGTCCTACATATGAAGAAAAGAACAATGGAAGAGGTTCCTACCACCCAAAAGATGTGTTTGAGCATCGCGTATAGCGCTGTCCAACAGAAATATATAAAACAAACCATATATGCACTCGGAAATTCTCTAGTAGTCACATTAAAATAAAAATGAAGCAAGTGAGATTAATTTTAATGACATGTTATGTAACCCAAAATATCAAAAATATTTTCTTTGCAACATGTAATCAATATAAAAATATATTAATAAAATAATTTGTGTGGGGTTTTTTTTGTACTAAGTTTTCAACACACTTATGGTACAATTCAATCCTGATTAGCCACATTTCAAGTGCACAGTAACCACAGGTGGCCAGTGGCACCTGTATTTGTCTGAGCAGATGGAGTGTATGCAGGCTCCAGGTTAGGCACACTCATCAGACATCCACCCCTGGCTTCTGGGGATAAGGCTGAAGGATATCCACTCAATATCTGACTGCAGTTAAATATCACTTATCCTATTTCTCTAGGATAGCACGTTCTTACATATGTGGTTGATCCTCAATAAGTAAACTTAAAATCCAAGTCATCAGGAACATTTAGAAATTTGATTTTGAAACATTTAAATTTACACTTAGGTGCTCAAGGGACAATCTTTTGCCTAACCAAAATACTGCTATAGGTTTTGGTGGTACGAAACCACTACGCATAGTCAGATCTAGAGGAAGAAAAAGAAAAAATCGTTCCCTATTTCTTTTTATAGACTCTCTGTTGAATGTAGTCACTTGCTCTTCCATGGGACACCTAACAGGGACTCACCTCCATGGGTTAGCTTACGTTGCTCACATGTTCAGGGAATGATATAAGCCCTGTCTCTAAATGTCTAAAGCAGTCCCGTTCTTTTAAGATTCATCTCAGTGCTACCTCCTTCTTAAATTTCCCTTGATTCCTCTCCAACCTCTCATGTGCCTCCTTTAATAGAATCTCAAACTGGATTAAAGTTAAGTCATCATAATGTCTATTGCATCAGCACAGCATTATGCTATCGTCCGGTGCTTGCTCCTGATAGATACGTAATGAGTACTGATGGAATAAATAGTTGTGGAATGAATGACAAAGTACACACGTAATGAAGATCTGTTGAATGAATGTTTAATCCTAAGGTTAAAAATAATACTTTTTTAACCTAGCAAAAATGCCACCCTATGGGATTCAGCCTTTTATCGACATACATATTCTCAGGTCTTCTTACCTCTTTAGGAGCTCTGGTAGCATAGTCCTAAGGCACTTGACTGCTCACCAGAAGGCTGGTGGTTCAAACCCACCAGCCACTCCTCGGAAGGAAGGTTGGGCATTCCTACTTCCGTAGTGATACTGCCTCGGAAACCCAAGGAGGGGTCGCTATGAGTCGGGGCTGACTCGATGGCAAATAACAACAACAACAACTTACCTCTTCGGTTATTTCAGCAAATGGGAGTAATAAAGACATCACAGGTTATTTGTTTAATTTATAGGAACCAACAAATATGTACTGAAGCCTCTGAAAGACATTTAGTATATTAAAGACTCTAGTCTTTGCTTTGACAACACGGTTGCTATGAGTCGAGACCGACTCAACAGCAGTGCTGTCTTACTTAGGCATGTTCTGACTTACCCTCAAGGTCAGGCCATTTACAAGTCTGATATGAGAGGCTATATTACCTTAAGAAAACTAAGTAAACAAATAGGATGGGGTAAAATGAATTGATGGCACAGCGATACAGAACAGAATTTATTCACTGCTGAACTGAAAATAGGATTAAAGTGCTCAAGCAGTGAACTCAAACCTATCAATGATCATAAAGATTGTACAGGACTGAGTAATGTGTCATTTTGTTGTACACAAGGTCACCTTACAGCAGTAGATGGGCAGGAAACTGCCAGAAATTCAAGTCAGATTCAGAAGAGGACATGGAAAAAGGGGTATCATAGTTGATGTCAAATGGATCTTGCCTGAAACCCGAGAATATCATAAAGATACTTATATGTGTTTTACTGACTATGCCAAGGTGGTAGTTAAGTTGTGTGTCAGCTTGGCTGGGCCTGGCTTTGAGTGGCTGGGCAGCTGGATGTAGTTATTCCCCATAATAAGGCTAGTAATCACCTCCATGGAAGAATCTACTGGAGCAGCTGAATAGCTGCCTTAGGGATGTGATCTGCTTCCAGTAGATAAGAAACAGCATTGAGAAAGGTCTCTACAGCTTTTGGCATGCTTGGACCCTGCATGTAGCTGAGTTTTCATTCAGCAACTTACCAGGTTATCTGCTGATCTTGGGACTGTTAACAGACTTGAAATAGTGACCTCCTGTGTTGCTCAATAGTTTGGGGACTGTGCCATTTTACTTGTCAACCTTGAGTTTGTTAGCCTCAGCAGTCAGCAGCTGCCTGAGTGAAGAGATGCTTCCAGCTCCAGTGGGCCAGGATCAAGAGGCAGAGCTGAAGCCCAAGGTCAAGGCCTTAGAGCTGGCACTTTGAACTTCTAGTTCTAGCCTCCTAAACTATTTCAACAAACAGATGCCACACTGGAGGCACTTGCTCAGCTATGCCAAGAAATTTGGAAGACAGTTACCTGGCCAATTGACTGGAAGAGATCCATATTTGTACCCATTCCAAAGAAAAGTGATCCAACAGAATGTGGAAATTATCAAACAATATCATTACTATCACACACAAGTAAAATTTTGCTGAAGATAATTCAAAAATAATTGCAGCAGTATATTAGGGAACTTCCAGACATGCAAGCTGGATTGAGAAGAGGATATGGAATGAGGAATATCATTGCTGTTATCAGATGGATCTTGGCTGAATGTAAAGAATACCAGAAAGATGTTTACCTGTGTTTTATTGACTATGCAAAAGCATTTGACTGTGTGGATCAAAACAAAGTATGGCTAACATTGAGAAGAATGGGAATTCCGGAACACTTAATTCTACTCATGAGAAACTGGTACATAGACCAGGAGGCTGTCATTTGAACAGAATAAGGGCATATTTCTTCATGTAAAATCAGGAAGGGAGTGCGTCTGGGCTGTATCCTTTCACCATAGTTATTCAATCTATATGCTGAACAGATAATCTGAGAAGCTGGACTATATGAAGAAGAACACAGCATCAGGATTGGAGGAAGATTCATCTGCAATCTGTGATATGCACATGACACAACCTTGCTTGTTGAAAGTGAAGATGACTTGAAGCACTTAACTAATGAAGATTATAGTCTCCAGTATGGATTATACCACAACATAAAGAAAATATATCTCCTCACAAAAGGACCAATAAGCAGCATCATGATAAACGGAGAAAAGATTGAAGTTGTCAAAGATTTCCTATTACTTGCTTCCACAATCAACACCAATGGAAGCAGCAGTCAAGACATCAGATGGTACTGCACTGGGCAAACCTGCTGCAAAAGACCTCTCTAAGGTGCTGGAGAGCAAAGATGTCTCTTTGAAGACTAAGGTGCACCTAACCCAAGCCGTGGTATTTTCAGTAGCCTCATATGCATGTGAAAGCTGGACAATAAATAAGAAAGACTGAAGAAGAGTTGATCATTTTGAGTTGTGGTGTTAGCGAAGAATACTGAAAATACCATGGACTGCCAGAACCAACAAATCTGTTCTGGAGCAAGTGCAGGCAGAATATTCCTGGGATGCAAGAATGGCCAGACTTCATCTCATATACTTTGTTCATGTTGTGGGAAGGGATCAGTACCTAGAGAAGGATATCATGCCTGGTAAAGTAGAGGGTCAATGAAGAAGGGGAAGACCCTCAACGAGATGGACTGACACTGTGGCTCCAATGATATGCTCAAGAATAGCAGGATTGTGAGGACGGTGCAGGACTGGGCAGGATTTCATTCTGTTGTACATGGGGTTGCTATGAGTTGGAGTCATATCAACGGCACCTAACAACAATGACCTGTTTCTGTAAAGATTATAGCCATGAACGCCAATGGGACAATTCTACTGTCACATGGGGTCATCATGAGTTGAATTGAATCCACAGCACCTAACAACAACAATGATCTGTTTCTGTAAAGATTATAGCCATGAACTCCAATGGGACAATTCTACTGTCA
>NW_006922038.1:2358972-2369641 GCF_000298275.1 Orycteropus afer afer
CATTATGAGTTGAATTGAATCCACAGCACCTAACAACAACAATGATCTGTTTCTGTAAAGATTATAGCCATGAACTCCAATGGGACAATTCTACTCTGTCACATGGGGTCATTATGAGTTGGAATTGAATCCACAGCACCTAACAACAAGTTCCCAGGTGGTCCTCTTTTTGCTAGTCCAAGAAACACACTTTGAGAACCACTGATGTAAACCAATCCCAAGGAGTTTTCCATAAAATAACAGCCAATTAAGGCTTTAGATGATAACTTAGTGTTTGACCACTCCCAAGAATATTTGCATCTTTAAAAGGAAATCTTGAAGGTGAATCATTCAAGTCCAAAGGAAAGACTTGTTAATAGTTAACTTTTAGGCCCCTTGAAAAATAATGAGGAATGCTTAACAAATATTTGTTGAATTACACTCCTTGGATCAAACGTGTGGTCTTGGCCACATTGGTGCTGTGGATTCCAATCTCAGGCCATGTCATCAATGCAAGAAATAGAACTTTCTTATCTTCCCATCATTCAACTAAAATTCTGTTTCAATCTCCCATTTTTCCAAAGTGGTGGAAATTAATCTCAGTCAATTCTGAGTCCTACCTTAGAGTTCCATCTCAGATCTAGCAAGTTTGCATTTTGCCAAGTGAGGGAGAAGCAACTCAAACTGCCAGTTCTCAGGGCTGCCCTCTAGCAACTCGGCAATTCCTAGGATGCCCTCCTTCACTCTGGTCTTCAGTAGTTGGCCCATGCAAGACCCACCTGAGTTGTCTCTTACCAGTTGCTGCTAGGCTGCTTCTGAGCCACTGGGCCACCGGAAACTCCACGATGCAAGCTGAGGCTTTCATCACTTTGTACTACTCATGGCCTCCCAGAGACCATTTTACTTCTGTGCCCTCCTAGGGACAGGGAAACCAGGGGAGGCTGGCTCCGGCCTCTCACATACCTACTCTCAGGTCTTCCCACCTCTTTGGACTTCACTCTGGAAATGTGTCATGGTCCATTCTCCTCCCGGATCACACAATTCCTTGGGTATTTGTCACCCCACCCCCACCTTAGTGCAGATGCAGAACCCCATTCACAGGTACTCACCTCATCTCTCCCCTCTCTCACTGCTTCTTCTCTTGACCATCCCTCTCAGGCCCCATATCTACCAGACAGGAAACCCTTTTTCTGGTTCTTGGGGCAGGAAGTTTAGCTTTATCTCAATAGATATTTCCTTGAGCTTATTATCTGTGCCTCAGTCCATCATTACCCTGGAAAAAAAACTATTAACCATGTTCACCACCCAGGGACTTCTCCATGCCCCTATGTTGACCAAATCTTTTGAAACTAAAAACCTAACATTGTCTTCTTCTTCTTCTTCTCTGTCTCCTCCTCCTCCTCCTCCTTCTTTTTTTCCTATGTTCTGCCAAGAATCCCTTCACTGAGGCAGTAAGTGCAAAATGGATAGTGGAGTGTATGGGAGTAAGCCAGGCAGGAAAGAAAAGATGGCTGGGAAAATACATCAGCATTTCAAAATCTTTTCTTGCCATACTCAGTTGCTTTTGTAACTAGTGAAATTCCACCAAACAGGGCTTGCAAAGGAACTTTCATAAGCAGAGTAGACTCTTGCAAAGTTTGTCCTATGGAGAAGTTAGAACAGGCAGAGCTCCATGTCTCTTCCTCTTTCCTCTGTGAGCAGTCCAAGTGCCTGACTACCGGCCCTTGTTGGATGTCCAGTCAGTGGCCTCAGAAGATGACTGACTGGCCAGAGATCATCTAAATCACTGCTAAATGGCTTTTCTCCTTTTATTCTTGTTAAAAATATCACAGTAACTTAATGCTTTCCAGTTGTTCATTAGATAGCCCTATGTTAGAAGACAGTATTGTCGCAGTCTGGCCTAAATAAGAAGCAAATTCATTAAAAGTTGTTGACTTGCTTATTGTGTAGAGTTGGCAAGTTTTAAGCACAGGTCAACCACAATTACTCTTTCTCCTGTTTAATCAGGAGCAATGAAAATTTGATTGTTTTGATTTCTAACTGCATCCTTTTTTTGAAGAGCAAAATATTGTGACTTTCATACGGATACAAAAATACCCTTCCTCTAAAAGCAGAAGTATAGTCTTTTAAGTGAAATAAGACATCGTGAGAGTCATGAAATGCCTGTGCATTGAAACCACAGATACAGGGATGTGCAAAACCAAACAAAAAGGAGAATTTTGGATTAGTCACGAGTATACTGAAATCATGACTTTTATTTGGGTATTGTTTTAATGTTTAAGGATTTTGTTACTAATTTTTAATATTATACTTAAAATTTTTTATTATTTCAGTAAAAAAAATAAAGTATTCTGAACTTTTAAGTTACTGTATGCTAACAAACTGTTACCTCATATATATATATATATATATATATCAGGTATTACTTTTATTATTCTCAATGAAAGCTGTACAAAAGAATTACAGAAAACTTTTACATCCTGACATATTATTAGCTCCATTATTTAAAGATTAAAAGTCTTGGTTACACCACAAAATCATCTTTTCTGTCTCTGAGTAGGAAAACAACTTTTAATAGCCTTTCACAAAAACACACTCAGAGTGTCCTAGTTGTAGTTTTTAAGACTGAATTAAATTTTTCACCCAAAACCAAATATTTCTTTATAAAATAATATTTTTCTCTTCATTTCTGATGAAAATTCAGGAGGGCAAGATTCAAAAGTGATGTTTCTGACTTTTTTTAAAATCTCAAGAGTAGAAAGTTTTACGAGCTAATTTCACTTCACATGATATTACTTACAGATTTGGCTGTAACTTGCATAAAGTGTGAAGTTTCATACTAATAGTCTAGGTATTTCTGAGACAAATTTTTAAGTTTCACAAAATTGTTTATTTTCATGGCCAGTTAGTTAAACTGGTTTTAGCAACCTCTGTCTTCTGTTCCAGGCTGAGAATTGAAGAGGAAATGGTTCCACAGTCAAATACTATACAGCCAATCCCACTGTTGTTCAGTGCCTTCAAGTTGGCTTCAACACATAGGAACCCTATGTACTGCAGAATGAAACACCGTCCAGTCCCATGCCATCCTCTTAATCCTTGCTGTGTTTGAGCCCATTGTTGCAGCCACTGTGTCAATCCATTCAGTTGAGGGTCTTCCCCTTTTTCATTGACCCTCTACTTTACCCAGCATGATATCCTTCTCCAGGCATTGATCCCTCCTAATAACATGACCTCGTATGCATGTGAGAGCTGGACAATGAATAAGGAAGACCAAAGAAGAGTTGATGCTTTTGAGTTGTGGTGCTGGCGAAGAATGCTGAAAGTACCATGGACTGCTAAAAGAACTAACAGATCTGCCCTGGAGGAAGTGCAGCCAGAATGCTCCTTAGAAGCGAGAATGGCCAGACTTTGTCTCACCTGTTTTGGTCATGTTGTCAGAAGGGACCATTCCCTGGAGAAGGATGTCATGCTTGGTAGGGTGGAGGGTCGACGAAAGAGGGGGAGGCCTTCAAGGAGATGGATTGACACGGTGGCTGCGATGATGGGCTCAAGTATAGCAGGGATTGTGGGGCTGGCGTGGGATCGGGCAGTGTTTCATTCTGCTGTGCATGGGGTTGCTATGAGTCGGAAACAACTCGACGGCACTTAACAACAACAACAACAATAACATGACCAAATTATGAGAGACAAAGTCTGGCCATTCTCACTATTCTCACTTCTAAGAAGCATTCCAGCTGTACTTCTTCCAAGACAGATTTGTTCATTCTTTTGGCAGCCCATGGTATACTCAATAGTTTTACCAACACCATCATTCAAATGTGTCAATTCTTCTGTGGTTTTCCTTATTCATTGTCCAGCTCTCCCATTCATATGAGGTGATGGAAAATTTGGGTCAAGTGCACCTTAGTCTTCAAAGTGAGATCTCTGCTCTTTAACAACTTAAAGAGTCTTTTGCATGAGATTTGCCCAATGTAATATGTCATTTTAAACCTATTAAAAATCAGGTCCCTCTTAAAATAATAAATTGATTGAAGACTTTACAAAGTCTCAAAATTGAGTTGCTTAGCCCTGTCTGTCATGGCTATTAAACAACACAGCACTGACCAACCCTCCCAAGAAGGCTGGTGAACATTGTCTCTATTGTTTTACTCCCAGGAACTTAGTCACACTGAATGTGTCTACAATATTGTCCCTTATCTCACACATCCAGATGACTGATTCTACCTTATTTGTCCCTCTCTCATGGTACACACCACCACTTGTCTGTCAGTTTGCCATATGGTGGTGGTTTTCATGTTGCTGTGAGGCTGGAGGCTATGCCACCAGTATTTCAAATACCAGCTGGGTCACCCATTGTGACAGGTTTCAGCAGAGCTTCCAGACTAAGACAGACCCAGAAGAAGGAAAGAGGCATCCACTTCTCAATGAATTGGGCAATGAAAACCCTATGAATATCACGATAAATGGAGAAAAGATTGAAGTTATCAACGATTTCATATTAGTTGGATCCACAATCAACACCCATGAAAGCAGCAGTCAAGAAACAAGATGACATATCACACTGGGAAAATCTGCTGCAAAAGACCTCTTTAAAGTTCTGAAGAGCAAAGATGTCTCTTTGAAGACTCAAAAAAAAAAAAAAAAAAAAAAAAAAAAACTCACTGCCTTCAAGTCAGATCCAACCCAGACAAACCCTTCCTTGGTTTTCTGAGGCAGTATCACTACAGAAGTAGATCACTCAATCTTCCTTCCAAGGAGTGGCTGGTGGGGTTGAACCGCCAGCCTTCTGGTTAGCAGTCCAATGCCTTAGGCTCTATGCTACCACTTTGAAGACTAAGGTGGGCCTACCCCAGCCATGGTATTTTCAGCTGCCTCACATGCATGTGAAAGATGGACAATGAATAAGGAAGACTGAAGAAGAGTTGAGGTTTTCGAGTTGTGGTGCTGGTAAAGAATACTGAAAATAACATGGACTGCCAGAAGAATGAGCAGATCTGTCCTGGAAGAATTGCAGCCAGAATGCTCCTTGAAAGTGAGAATAACCAGACGTCATCTCACCTATTTTGGTCATGTTGTCAGAAGGGACAATTCCCTGGAGAAGGATATCATGTTTAGTAAAGTGGAGAGTCAGCAAAAAAGGAGAAGGCTCTCAATGAGATTGAGGATTGACACAGTGGCAGCAACACCAGGCTCAGGGATAGTAAGGATTGAGAGGCTGGCACAGGACCGGGCAGTGTTTTGTTCTGTTGTACATAAGGTCACTATGAGTTAGAGCCGACTCGACAACAACAACAGAGTAGGTATCCATGTTTGCCGTTGTGCTGTGATTATATTTGAACATGTCTTTCTTCTTCTTCATTAGGTGATACTTCCTTAAGGCAATACCCAGGTCTTATACATGTCCCTGGGGGGCAAAAATGGTTTCCTCTTGGCTACCTAACTGAAAGGTCAGTGGTTTGAATCCATCCAGTGGTGCTACAGAAGAAAGCCCTGGCAATTTGCTTCCATAAGATTACAGCCAACCCTACGGGACACAGTCTACTCTGAAGCACATGGGATCACCATGAGTCAGCCAACTCCACAGCAGTGAGTTTGGTTTTTGGTTTATGCATCTCCCAAGACAGATGTATGTCTTGACAGAATGAATGAATGAGTGAGTGAGTGAATGAATTCTAGTACATATTCTATCCAGTAAAGCATACATAACATTATTATATAATTGCAATCCAGATGCAAAAAGAAAAGCAAATTGTAGAAACAATTCTATGATAAATAATAAATGAAATCATCTTTTAAAGTATTTATGTGACTTCTTTTGTTCAAACTTGGACAACATCCCTCCTTCTCACTAAGATGCTGCTTCCTCATTGGTTTATGATGAAATATGAGTGCAATTTCCTGTCCCCTCAACAGTATTGGTTTCTCTTCTTGAAGCAGGCAGATGTATCAGGCTCCTCAGTCAACAAAACCATCATCCCAAGAAACATAGGTAAGCGTAATATCAAAATATCAAATATGACTTTAAGTAGAAAACATACTGTTGAATAATTGTTGGTAATATTTGCAACTTTTTTTTTTCTACTTGAGGCTGTATAAATATGGTAACGTGGAACTTTAAAAGAAGAGAAATGAGAAAGACACATGACTTCCTCTACTGGAAGCAGTGATTGAGAAATGTCAAATTTTAAACAGAGAGCAAGCCAGGTAAAACTCTCTATCTATACACAAGGAATGAATGCATACTATTTCCTCTTCAGGAAGCAGTGTATTGGTAAATTGAATTAAGTGTTTAGGAAGAAGTCTACCAGCTGTTGGCTGGAAAGCTATCTGGCACCGTTTCCTGTAAAGCGGTCTAGTGATACTTTTTACAGCCATCAAAATAATGTGAAGTTTGGAAATAATATTTCTAGTATGAATAAGTGCATAGTAATAAATAGCTATTAAATTGATTAATACAAGCAAGCATTTACTATGATATGTAGGAAAATATTTTACTACTTTAGGAGTTGTTTAGAATAGATTAAAAATTGAAATTAAAAATGTATCCAAATTTCTAAGCACTGGTTCTAAAAACAATTGTCCCAAAATTTGATTAATTAAAGTAGCCAAAAAATATCTGGAAAAAAAAATACAAATAATAAGAATGATATATTCCATTGAAATCTCATATCCATACAAATTGAATTAGCAACTTTTATCTGTAGTCCTTAGAGGAGCCATGATGGTGCAGGGGTCACACTCTCAGCTGCCAGCCACTGAGCCTGGTGATTCAAATCCCCCAGCCTCTACATGGGAGAAAGGTGTGGCAGGCTGCTTCCATAGAAATTACAGCCTTGGATGTCTTATGGGCAAGTTTACTTTGTCCCATAGGGTTGCAATAAGTCAGAATTCGACAGCAACAGTAATCTGCAGACCTTGGTGTCATACAAACAATGTTACTGTACAAATTACATGTAAAGTGCCTCTGGTTGGTTTCTGTAATACACTCTGGCTACATGTCCCAAATATGCTTTCCTTAGTGTAGTGCCTAAGGCATTTGACCGCTAACCAGAAGGCTGGCGGTTCAAACCCACCAGCCACTCCTCGGAAAAAAGGTTGGGCAATCTACCTCCGTAGTGATACTGCCTCGGAAACCCAAGGAGGGATCACTATGAGTCAGGTACGACTCTACAGCAGTGGGTTTTGTTTTTGGTTTTTTAAGGCAATAAAGGGGACAGCACCAAGGACAGTTGCGACTACCAGTGTATGTCCTTAAATGAGTATCAGCTAACACAGACTCAAAGGTTACCATGTGCTATGCCCTCCATTTTATGTGTGATCTCATTTAATCCTCACAAGAACTTTATGAAGTGGGTACTAACTTACATATGTGAGAACTGGAACACACAGGTCATAGTTCCCTTGAGGGCTTTTGAAAAACATCCAAACTGTCTCTAGAGCCCACGCACTAACCACAAGTCTGTACCGCCTCCATTGCCCAACAGAGAAGAGACCTAGTATCTGCTTTGTCATAACCATTTGCTCTTCTGTTTGTTCCAGTCAAGACAGGAAGAGATTTTAGATAGAGAACTTTGGAACTTTATAAATCTTCCTTGAATTGCTTTTTCATCCTATCTATTATTTTTGAGAGGAAAAACGTGCATATAGGAAGTAACATGGCCGTGGGAGAAAGGGGTACCCATTGGCCATGCCCCTGCTCGCTTGGTCCTGGTCCCCAGGCAGGACATGCTCATGGTTCGGGGGTTCTCCCCAAGATGCACAGCCTAGCGATGAACGTGATGCTGTGTGTCCCCCAGAGTCCCAATCGCAGTGGATTATTAAGTCCTTCATGTATTTCAGACCTTTGTTCTTGTATAATTTCCCCCCTTCAACTATATTCTCTGGAAGACTCTTTATGAAGTTTTTAGGGACAAATTATCTCAGTATTAATTTATCTGAAAATGCCTTTGTGTTTGCTCTGGTTCTTAAATTTTAGTTTTCTTGGGTATACAATTATAGGATGACATATATTTTCTTTCAGCATATTTGGGACATGTAGCCAGAGTGTATTACAGAACCCAACCAGAGGCACTTTGCACATAATTTGTACAATGACATTGCTCATATGACACCAAGGTCAATGTCTCCTACTTTCTATTATATCTGTTGAGAACTCTACTATCAGTCTAAAATGCATCCCTAGTAGATAATCCCATCTAAGATTTTTTTCTTACCTTTGGTGATCTGCAGTTTGATTGCAATATGTCTAAGAATAGATTTCCATTTTTATTAGTTTGTTTTAAATCCTAGTTGATATTCAATGGGCTTCGTAAATCTGAGGATTCCATATCTTTTGTCAGTTCTAGAAAGTCCTCACCATTACCTTTTTCAGTATTGCCTCTTCCTCATTCTTTCTCTTCTATCTTTACGGAATTTCAATTACACATATGCCAACCATTTCACTTTATCCTCCATGTCCCTTAACCTCCCTTTGATATTTTCTCATCTCTTTAACACTCTGATGATTTTGTATTATTTCTTTAGAACTGTCTTGCAATCCACTAATTCTCTCTTCAGCTATTTCTAATCATCTGATTTATCCTTCTGTGGACTTTTAGATTTAAACTGTATTTTTTTTTTCTCTAGAAATTTTATTCTTTGTAACAATATGCTTGTCATTTTTCATAGTTTCTTTCTCATTACTGTGTGTTCAAATTCTTTCTTTTATTTTTTAAACATATTAAACACACTTGTTTCACTTATTTCAAGCTTTTCTGAGTCTGATTTTATTGTTTCTTACTTCTGCTGAATCTCATATATAGTGACTTGTTCTATGTGGTTGTGTGTATGTTTTAATGAGCTTATATTTGTTAAATTTCTATCTGTGGAGAATCTTTGAGGGCTGGATTTAGGCTACTTTCCTAAAGGGAGAATTTGTGTTTGCCTCTTCCAAGTGCCTGGAATTTACTTATTTTGTTAAATATGGCAAACCTTTATTTCTGTTGAATTGATTTTCATATTATTTTAATGGTCTTGTTTATTTGTTTGAATTACTTTTTATGCAGTGAAAGCAGTAAAATCATAAAATTCCAAATGTTAAGCTTGTTTGGCAAGATTACTATAGAATCTATCTCACAGTCTTTGATTCCACTCTTTAATTTTGTTAAATGCATTTAACAGGCACATGTTAAAAAAAATGCACATATCCCACCAGCCACTCTTCAGAAGGAAGACTGGGCAATCTGCTTCCCTAGAGATACCACCTCAGAAACCCAAGGAGGGGTAGCTGTGAATCGGATCCAACTTGACAGCGGTGAGGTTTTTTTTTTTTTTCCTTTCTTTTTATCCTAAGTGTACAGCTTGATAAATTTCTGCAAGCTAAACAAATTCATGTAATCAGCACCCATCACAAGAAACATAACAACGGCAAAATCTTAGAAGTCCTCTCCCTGCAGGCCCTCTTCTAGTCATTTCCCAGCCCCTCTCCAAAGACACTCCTCAGAAGGAAGGTTGGGCAATCCACTTCCATAGAGATACAGCCTCAGAACCCCAAGGAGGGATCGCTATGAGTCAGATCCGACTGGACAGCAGTGAGTTTGGGTTTTGGTTTTCTCCAAAGATAAAGGAGACTTGGTGGCACAGTGGTTAAAGCATTTGGCCACTAACCAAAAAGTCAGCATTGAAATTCATAAACTGCTCCAAGCGAGAAAGATGAGGCAGTCTGCTTCCATTAAGATTTCTGCCCCTATGCGGCAGTTCTCTATCTTATAGGGTTGCTATGAGTTGGGATTGGCTCCATGGCAGTGGGATGGGGACTCCAAAGGTAACCATCACTCTGACTTCCAAGAGCATAGACTAACTTTTTTTTTTTTTTTTTTTTTAAAAAAAAGCAGATAGTACATACTCTTTTGTGCTTGTCTTTTTTTTTTTCCAATCACTCAGTGTTATGTTTATAAGTATCACCATGCTATTGCATGTAGCAATCATCAGTTCATTTTCATTGATGTGGATATTTCTGTTGTACTATTCTACTGCTGATGGGCATTCTAGTTGGGGGGTATCACAAAAAGTGCTACTATGCATGTTCCAGCACACGTCTTTTGATAATCATATGTACACATTTCTGTTGACCATATACCTAGAAGTAGAATCTGTATAAGTTGAACTTTAGTCGCTAGTGCTAAACCATTTCCCAGCAAAAAAGGCCCTAGGTGCTCCCATTCTCACTAACACTTGGTACTTTGTATCTTTTTATATTTAATTTACTCTGGGGAGTGTGTAGTGGTATCTCAATGTGGTTTTAGTTTGTATTTCTCTGATGACCAAAGAAGTTGAGCACTTAGGTCCAGTTTTAATTCATTGTTGGCCTGACGTTTGTAGAACCAACCTAATAGTGTAGATTCAGACCATCTGCCCAAAAGGACCAGCCAAAAGCCATGAATTCTCTGGAAAGGATTTTTATCCTAGCTCCTCACAAAAACAAAGCTGAAGCAGGGAACTTGCCAGCTTTCTCTACTATCTGTCCCCATAGGTGTGCTTTGTTATTTTATTTGTGAAGGTTCCATTGGGTAAATTAACCAAACCATGAATAGACCTCACCAACAAGAGAACACAGAAGTGTGTATGCAGTGTGTAGAGAAAGATGGATTCTCTTTTCCATGTGAATCTATGACGTCAGAGCTTTAAAAAAATAAACCGACCTAATAAACAA
>NW_006922038.1:2370641-2379368 GCF_000298275.1 Orycteropus afer afer
AACCCAGTGGATCCTTGAGGGTTCTTGGGCACTGTTCTGTGTTGATGGGCACATGGCTGCCCACATTAGCTAACTGCTAGGAGCCTGAATACTGACTTCCCAGCATTGATATCTGTGTGCAAATAGATGTACACCAATCCTTAACAGGCATTTGTAAATTAATAAGAACTTTTGAAAATAAAGAAAAATTGAAAAAATCTTAGCAAAAGGCATTTATGTTGAAAACAAGCTACAATGAGGCAAAACTTACTTTTCTACTTACTTCCTGAGAATTAATATAATTGCTATTTTTAAAGGAAAAAAAAAAAAATGAACAGCACATGTATTGAAGAACAGCATGACCTGGACCACTATCTGTTTCCAATTGTTTACATCTTTGTGGTTATAATCAGCATTCCAGCCAATATTGGATCTCTATGTGTGTCTTTTCTGCAGGCAAAGAAGGACAATGAACTAGGAATTTACCTTTTCAGTTTATCACTCTCAGATTTGCTGTATGCGTTAACTCTCCCTCTATGGATTAATTACACTTGGAACAAAGACAACTGGACTCTGTCCTCCACTTTGTGCAAGGGGAGCGCCTACTTGATGTACATGAACTTTTACAGCAGCACAGGTTTCCTCACCTGCATCTCTCTCGATCGATATTTAGCAGTTGTCTACCCACTGAAGTTTTCTTATCTGAGGACAAGGAGATTTGCATTCATGGTCAGCCTCATCATTTGGGTTTTGGAATCAATCTTCAATGCAGTCATGTTGTGGGAAGAGGAAATCACAGTTGAATATTGTGATGTCAGAAAGTCTAATTTTACTTTGTGCTATGACAAATACCCTTTGGAGAAATGGCAAATTAGTCTCAACTTGTTCAGGACGTGTGCCTGCTATGCAATCCCTTTGGTCATCATCCTGTTTTGCAACCAGAAGGTCTACAAAGCCGTGCAGCACAATAAAGCCACAGAAGAAAGCGAAAAGAAGAGAATAATAAAACTGCTGGTGGGCATCACGCTGACTTTTGTCTTGTGCTTTACTCCCTTCCATGTGATGCTGCTGATCCGCAGCATGCTAGAGGGTGACGTGAACTTTGTCAAGTCTGGGAAGCACACTTACAAAATATATAGAATCACGGTCGCATTAACAAGTTTAAATTGTATTGCTGATCCAATTCTGTACTGTTTTGTAACTGAAACTGGGAGGTCTGATATGTGGAATGTATTAAAATTCTGCACTGGGAAGTTTAATAAAGCACAAAGACAAAGAAAAAGTATACTTACCATGTCTACAAAAGATACTGTGGAGTTAGAGGTCCTGGAATAGCCAGAAGAGAGCTCCGGTGGTGCAGTGTCTAAGGCATTTGATTACTAACCAGAAGGTTAGCAGCCTCTCTGTGGAAGGAAGATGGGACAATCTACTTTTGTAAAGATTTACTGCCTCGGAAACCCAATTGGGCTTGTTATGAGTCAGAACTGACTCTATGGCAGTGAGTTTGGAATAGACCAGAAAGGTGTTGTTTGTTTTTTTTTGGTTTTTTTTTTGGCGGGGGTCTTTGGTTTTAAGATACACTGTAATCTATCATCAAGATTACATTTTGAAAAGGAACTTTAGTATGGAAGGGATCTATGGGTTCCAGCTGAATGAATATTTATTCCTCTCCAATGGAAATATGTTAAACATGTGTTGTATAGCTCCTTGTCTTTTGTTAAATAAGGTGTATTAAATAAATTTAATATTTTCTTAATGACTCCTGGTAATTTTTGTTCACAGAAATTGTTTGTACCTGTGCTATGATCCCTCAGACATTAGTAAGGTGTGAAGAATTGTGCATCTTTAAATCAGTGACATTTGTGTCTCATTTTAATTCTTTTCCTCACTGATTCCAGACTATCATTTGTCACTTCTCCCAACTTTATCTACTTGTTTCCAACAACCTCAACTATTAAACACTGCATCTGTGTTCTTTTACTCATTAACCAGTATCTGTGGAGCCCTCTCATGTGCTGGGTTGTGTGGTAGGTCTTAGGCTGACAAAATAAATGGTCTTAGGCCTCCTGAGGCTTCCATCAATTAGGAAACGTAATAATCGAGGTGGAAGGACCTCTATGAAGTCAAAGTCAGGCTCTGAGTGTGTGTCTGCAGGCCTCTCCGTGAAAGATTGCACATAAGCTCTGCAAATACTCTTTCTAATCCAGGATGTAACTTTTTAATTTAACAAACTCAAATTAGACCTCTTAGATAGATAGGACAGTGAAGAGACTGAATACAGTTTTTGAAGTGCTCACTTTCCCTCTCTAATCTAGGCGGGCCTCATGGATGAAGAAAACTTTAAAAGACATCAGAAACAACCACCTTTATGGAGCCCCTAGGAGTCCTGCTGGTGCGGTGGTTAAGTGCTCAGCTGCTAAGCAAAAGGTTGGCATTTGGAACCCACCAGTCACTCCACAGGAGACGGATGTGACTGTCTGCTTCTGTAAAGATCACGCCTTTGGGAATCCTATGGGAGAGTTCCAATCTGTCCTATAGAGTCACTCCAGGTCAGAATCAACTCAACGACAGGTTTGGTTTTTTTGGTATTTGGACCCTGGGTGCTGCAAATGGTTAGGTGCTTGGCTACTAACTATAAAAGTTGGTGGTTCAAATCTACCCAGGGGTACCTTAGAAGAAAGGCCTAGTGATCTCCTTCCAAAAGATCATAGCCACTGAAAACCCTGTGCAGGATGAGTGACAAACTGACTCAATGGCAACTGGTGTAATTGTTAGGGGTTTGAGCTGTTGTTCAAATCATAAAGCATCATCTCTAGAACTCCTTGAACAAATCTGCTTCCCAAACTGATATTTTATTTTAAGCTAACAGTCTCCCCATGATTTTAGATTTCTATTCTTCAATTTTACGATCAAACTAAAAAAATTATTTATCAATTGCCTCTGTTGACTTTCTTAACTTCATTTATTTCTTTTTAATTAGACAACGCCAATTTTAAAACACATTTTGTGACGCAGTGCATATAGGCATTTGCTTTTGCCAACACTTTTACCTTACCCTGTGCTTCTGCCCTAGTCACTTCTGTCATCACATTGTCATTCAT
Source organism: Orycteropus afer afer (assembly GCF_000298275.1). Classification (NCBI taxonomy): domain Eukaryota; kingdom Metazoa; phylum Chordata; class Mammalia; order Tubulidentata; family Orycteropodidae; genus Orycteropus; species Orycteropus afer. The sequence goes on from NW_006922038.1 coordinate 2,373,722, forward strand.
ATATGAGGCTCCTGTCCTTTTCTGGCTAACCCATCCATAGGTTGCTATGGAAACGTGACAGCTACTATAATACCCTGACCCAGGAAGGCCCTTGCGATAACAAATTTTTTGTCTAGGTCCGCTGGATGACCATGCCATGGAACAAAAAAGCTGTTCCTTCAATAGACACACACATAGACACACATAACACATATTCACAGATAAACATAACACACAGCCCCAGATACACACACACAAACACACACATCACATATTTACAGTCACACAGAGGATGTTTTCAGATACACAGAAACACATAACACATATCACAACACATACACTCAGACTCACATAACACATACTCAGATACACACATACAGATACACATATACACAGATACACAACACATATTCATAGACACACACAAACAACCTTTACCCATCTCACAAATCAAACAAAAATCTTTTGGCCCTTTGAGCATGTTCTTGTTCTTGTTTTGTGAAGTGTTCAATACCAACTGGAAGAAAACACAGTAACTCCTTACCTGCTGATATCACACCCCATCTGGATGCTTCCATTTTCCTGTTTACTGACTAAGCAGCCAGAAGTACATTATTAAGATTCTCCCTCCCTGTCCCTCCTTCCTTTTCCCTCCTCCACCCAGAACTGGCTGCCAAGTGTTGACATTTGCATTTTTTCAATACTGTTATTCCTGGAAAAATCCAGCTTGGACTGAGATGTTTTCTTTTATTTACCTCTCCTGGATAAATACTTTTGGAGAAGATAGCAGAATTAAATTAAAACAGGAATGTACTGTTTTAGAATTATTCTGTGTCCATAACATCAGGCCTTTGACTGGTTTCAACAGTTTAGTCATGGCCAACGCAGCAAAACCAGCACAGACTCAAATGTTTAAAATTTGGGAGATACAGAACATTAACTGGAATGGGAAAAATTACGACAGAAGCCCTGGAATAGGGGACTCTAAAGAGGTTTAGTGAGCCCCTCCTGGAGCCTATGTGGGAGACTGTGTTATTGCCAGGACGGGAAAATAACACACTTTCAAAGTGGCACAGTTAGCTGCCATCTCTGAGCTGTCACCGCTATTTTCGGTTCAACCTGTCAAGAAACTTGGTTACTATGCAACTCGCACGCTACTTTTGTCTTCTAAAAGGAGATTAAGTTTCTAGCAGGGCTTCAACCCATTAAGTTTTCCCATTCTGGTTAGCTTTCTGGTTCACTCATATTTCAAAAATTAGGATCTGTTCCGATGTTGTTTTGTCAACCATGACTAAACTGGGCTGAACTGGTTTGAAGCCCTGCGTAATAAAAACACCTAATTCTATTCAAGTTAATGTATCTATGTATCTATCTATCTATCTAACTATGAGGCAGAGAGAGATGGTGGCTCAGTCAGACATATCATGCCATCCCACTACAGCAAAGACATGTGGAACCGACATACATGACAGTCTTGGAACCCTGAACAGCAAACAGAAGGATGAAGAATTAGATTGAGCCCTGAATGGAAGGAGAAACTGGATGAAAGCAGTGAACAAGGAGACATAAGGATCATGCATGCCCTTCAGGCTGGCCTGAAGGGTGGCCATCTTGAGACAAAGCAAGCATCCCTGGGCGAGGAGCACAGGAAGGCAGCCTCATGGACTCCGCAATATGAGAGAGATACAATGCAGACAAATGCGGTGTGAAGCAAGGTGAGCAGTACGTGAGCCAGATCTAAGGAAGGAGGGTGACGGCTCCAGGGATCCAGGAGACCACAGAGCAGGGAGGGAGCCAGAAAATAGGGATAGAACTACTCACCACTGGTCATTTGGGTTGAAGACCCACATGGAGGGGAGAGTCCATGGAGTGGTGCCTAGAGACACTGGACTCCAGACAGGCCTACCCCCTCACACTGAGTGAAGACAGGGCCCTGATCACTGGCTAAACTCACCCAGGGGTGCACCAGCCCCCACACTGGTGACCAAAAAACAGAGAAGTACATTCTCCCTCTTATTGCCCTCCCACATACCCTCCTGGTCACCAGGGGTGTGGTCCACCACCCCACCCACCCAGCCACCAGTGACACCCCCTCACCACCCCTCCACTGCCCAGCAGCCTGTAGTGCAAGTTCCCATGCTGCTGCACAAATGGCCAGTGGTGCACATGCCCAGCCCAGCCCACCTCCCGCTACCCTCTGCTACTTTGTTCCCCTGGCAGCCAGGGGTGGGAGCTTTTGCAGCTCATGTGTTGTGTACTTGCTGCCACAGCAATTGGCAGCATACACTCCTGCTCGGTGCTGCACCGAAAGCCTGTTGACCAGTGGCACATGCTTCCAAGGTTTGAAATCGTGTACCCCATCAACCACCCTTGCCACCCTTCCAACAGGTGCTCCCATCCACCACCACCTCACTTCCCTGACAGCCAGAGGCACAACTATTGCATGCTGAGCTAGAGATTGGTAGCACTCATGCCACCACCCACTAAGTGATCCATGGTGTACTGTTGCACAACCAGCTGGCACCTAGAGGCACATCGTCACCTCACCTGCCCTCCTCCACTGCCCCACTCCCCTCACAACTGGTGGTTCAAGCTCTCATACCACCTTCTCAATGACTGGGGACACAAGGCCCCTTTCCCCTTCCCTCCACCCCCAAATATGGTGGGGTGAACTCTCATGCTGCCTTAATGGATACCAGGGACCCATACACCCTCACCTCAACCACCTGGCAACTGGTGAAGCACACTCACAAAACCCATAACCCAGCAAATGGCAAAAGCACAACCTTCACTCAAGCCCAGGAACTGGACTGCCAGCAACATCTCCTCAGAAACAATGTCCAACACATCTCGACAAGTGCCACCTACACTTCTACTAACAACAAGCAGGGGTTCCCCCTGCCCTCAGCCAATGTCTGGCCAGCTGCAACATCACACATCCCACACCCAGATCATTCTAATAGATTAATCACTTATGCACTGAAACCCCTTTTATCCCCCACTATCTACTGAAATGCCTATTTATGCTCATACAGGGGCCTTGTCCAGTCCATTTGGGAAGCACTCTCTTACGGCAGCTGTGGTAATGTCCTGCCCTGACAGCCAGTGAACACACTATTCGCTAACACCGACCTGGAAAGATGCCAGGGTACACTGCCAGCTGCTGTCTTGCCCAACTGATAGGTGATAGGTGGTGAACACTCCTGTGCCACAAGATTAGCAGCCAGTGAAGCACACACGCCCTGCCCACATGGATGAATCAAAGCATGAGCAAAAAACAAGATGAAACAAATAAACATACAAGTGATAAACAAATAAAAGAACACTTCAAAGCCTTGGAGATAGCAGACTACATGAAATCACATAAAGAAGCAGGACAAGATAGCTCAAGCAAACGACCAAAATTAAGACAAAAAACCTTTCTGTGGAAGAAATGGTGATAGAACTACCTATTACGGAATTCAAAAGACTTACGTATAGGATCCTCAAAGAGTTCAAGGAAAACACAGACAATACTCTAGAATAATTCAGGAAAACAATACAAGAACAAAAATGACAAAATAAACAAATAGAAACCACACGAAAACGGAAACTAGAAATTCAGAAGATTAATGATAAAATATCAGAAATAGATCATTCAATGGAAGGACATAGAAGTAGAATTGAATCAATAGAAGATAATAAAAATAAATAAAATAAACTCACTGTTATCAAGTCGATTCTGACTCACAGCAACCCTATAGAACAGAGTAGAACTGCCCCATAGGGTTTCAAATGCTGTAAATGTTTACAGAAGCAGACTGTCTCATCTTTCTCCCATGGAGTGGCTGGTAGGTTAGAACTACTGACCTTTTGGTTAGTGGCCAAATGCATTAACTACTGCATCATCAGAGCTCCTAATGGAGTTAGAATCAGTGAAATAGAGGATAAGTCTCTTGATACTAATTTGTTTGAGGAACAATCAGAAAAAAGAATGATGTAAAATAAAGAAAGTCTCAGAGTTACATAGGACTCAATTAAGAGGAATAATCTACATGCCATTGGAATTTCAGAACAGAAGGATGGAAAAAAACAAAAGCACAGAGAGAATTGTAGATTTGCTGGCAGAAAATGTCCCTAATATGATGAAAAATGACGTTTCCATCCAAGGAGCTCAAAGAACCCCATACAAAATAGTCCTCCAAGAAAGTCACCAACACATGTTATAATCACACTTTCCAAACTAAAGACAAAGAATGAATTCTGGAGAGCAGCTCAGGAAAAACAAAATATCACATACAAGGACACCAATAACACTAAGCTCTGATTTCTTGGCAGAAGCCATGCAGGCAAGTAGACAATAGGATGAAACCTTGAAAGAAAAGAATTGCCATCCAAGAATCATATATCCAGCAAAATTGTCTCTCAAGTACAATGGCAAAACTAGGACATTCCCAGATGAACAGAAATTAAGGGAATTTGTAGATACCAGACCAAGCTTACAAGAAATATTAAAGGGAGTCCTTCAGACAGAGAACCAATGACATAAAACATGAAAGTAAGACACAAAACAGCATCACCCAGATAAAGAAATATCAAAAGTAAAATAAAGCCACAGAACTGAAAACAAGGACAAGAGATGTCAATTTGTAAATGACAACTGCTTTAAAACACAAAGGGGAAATAAGTGGTGTAGTAATCAAACTTCCATATAGAGAGGAAGTCAAGGCAATATCAAGAAATAGCAGACTGTTTGAAACTTAGGAAAATGAAGGTAAATCTCAGAGCAACCACAAAGAAAATTAATAAATCTACTCACAAAAATAAAAAGAAAGAAATCATAAACACAAAATCAACAATGAAGGAAATTAAGAAAAATCTATGAACAAAAAGAACTCACCACAGAAAATTAAGCAGAATAAAGAAATTGTCAACATCACACACACACACACACAAAAAAAAATAGCATAAGAAAATGACAGCAGTAAATTCATACTTCCAGTTAATCGTATTGAATGTAAATTATTTAAATACACCAGTCAAGAGACAAAGAGGTTCGGAATGTACTTAAAGGGAAGAAAAAATGACCTCCAATGTGTTGTCTACAAGAGACACACTTTAGATACAAAGACTTTTAAGTCAAAGAATGGGGAAAAAACAAACACATTCACACATTAAGCAAACAGTAATGAAAAAAAGAACAGGAGTTGTTGCAATGTTCATCTCTGACAAAATAGACTTTAAGTCAAAATTCGTCAAAAGAGAAAAATAAAAAATTATATAATAATTAAAGGATCAATCCACCAAGAAGATATAACCAATGACAGAGATATAAAATGAAACAAACTCTAACAGTATTGAAAATGGAAATAGACAGTTATACAATATTAGTAGACTTTAACACACAACTTTCAAGGAAAGACAGAGCATCTAGACAGAAACTCAACAAAGACACAGAAGATCTAAAGAACACAATCATCCAATTTGACCTCATAGACACACAGAACACTCCACCCAACAGCAACACAGTACACTTCCTTCTCCAATGCACATGGATCATTCTCCAGAATAGACTATATTTTAGACCACAAAGTAAGCTTCAATAAATTCAAAAACATCAACATAACACAAAGCATCTTCTCTGATCACAACATTACAAGCCCAGAAATTAACAACAGGAAGAACAAGG
>NW_006922038.1:2380728-2381251 GCF_000298275.1 Orycteropus afer afer
CACAAAAGCACACTGCCTCACATTTCTTCCACAAAGCAGCTGGTGGGTTTGAACCACAAGCCTTTTAGTTAGCAACCAAATGCCTTACACCACCAGAGCTTTTTCAGGAACAAGACAAGTCCTTTATCACCACTCATATTACATATTGTAGTGGACGTCCTAGCTAAAGCAATAAGACCAGAAAGGAAAATTGGTCAGGAAGAAGTAAAACTATGCCTATTCACAGATGACATGATCTTATACGTAGAAAATCCCAGAGACTCCACAAGAAAGTTGCTGGAACTAACAGAAGACTTCAGAAAAGTGATGGGGTACAAGATAAACATACAAAGAACAGTGGGATTCCTCTACACTCATAAAGAGAACTCCAAAGATGGAAACCAGGAAGATAATACCATTTACAATGGCTCCCAGCTGGACTATATGAGGAAAAACATGGTATCAGGATTGGAAGAAGAATCATTAACAACCTGAGATATGCAGACAATACAACTTTGCTTGCTGAAAGTGAGGATGACTTAAG
>NW_006922038.1:2382391-2388390 GCF_000298275.1 Orycteropus afer afer
ATGACTGCCTCTTGGTCTATATACAAGTTCCACTCGAACACAGTTAAGAGTTCTGGAATTTCCATTCTTCAAAATATTATCTGTAATTTATTGTGATCCACGTAGTCGAATGCTTTTGCATAGTCAATAAAACACAAGTAAACATCTTTCTGGTATTCTCTGCTTTCAACCAAGACCCATCTGATATCAGCAATGATAGCTCTCATTCCACATCCTCTTCTGAATCTGGCTTGAATTTCTGGCAGTTCCCTGTCAACGTACTGCTGCAACTGATTTGAATTATTTTTAGCATAATTATACTTGCATGTGATATTAATGATAATGTTTGATAATTTCTGCATTCTGTTGGGTTGCTTTTCTTTAGAATAGGCACATATATGGATGTTTTCCAGTTGGGTGGCCAGGTAGTTGTCTTCCAAATTTCTTGGCATAAATAAGTGAGCATTTCCAGTATTGCATCCATTTGTTGAAACTTCAATGGGTTCCTGGAACATTGTTTTTTGTCAATTCCTTCAGTGCAGCTTGGACTTCTTCCTTCAATATCATCAGTTCTTGATCATATGCTACCTCCTGAAATAGTTGAATGTCAACTAATTATTTTTTGGTACATTGATTCTGTGTATTTCTTCCATCTTCTTTTGATGCTTCCTGCGTTGTTCAATATTTTGCCCATAGACTCTTTCAACATTGCAACTTGAGGACTGAATTTTTCCTTCAGTTCGTTCAGCTTGAGAAATGCCGAGCATATTTTCCCTTTTGGTTTTCTAACCCCAGGTCTTTACATGTTTCATCAAAATAGTTTACTTTGTCTTCTAGAGTCACCCTAGAAGAGAGAAATCTTCTCTTCAGCTCTTTTGTCATTTCTTCCATTCACTTTAGACAGTCTCAGTTCAAGAGCAAGTTTCAGTCTCTTCTGACAGCCATTTTGGTCTTTTCTTCCCTTCCTGATTTTTTAATGACCTTTTGCTTTCTTCAAGGAACTCTGGTGGTGCAGTGCCTAAGGCATTTGATTGCTAACTCAAAGCTGGTGGTTCAAGCCCATCATCAGCCACTCCACTGAAGGAAGACTGGGCAATCTACTTCTGCAAAGATTTACTGCTTCAGAAACCCAGTGGGGTTGCTCAGAGTCAGAATCAACTTGATGGCAGTGAATTTGGTTTTGAGTTTTTTGCTTTCTTCATTTATGACATTCTTGATGTCATCCCACAACTTGCTTGGTTTTCGGTCATTGGTGTTCAATGCATCAAATTTATTCTTCAGATGGTCTTAAATTAAGGTGGAATATACTTAAGGTCATACTTTTGCTCTTGTGGACTTATTTTCATTTTCATCAGCTTCAACTTAAACTTATGTATGTGCAGTTGATGGTTTGGTCTATAGTTGGCCCCTGGCCTTGTTCTAAGGGGTGGTATTGAGCTTCTCCATTGTCTTTTTCTACAGATGTAATCTGTTTGATTTCTGTGTATTCCTTCCTGTGAGTACACATGCATAGCCACCATTTACATTGTTGAAAAAAGGTATTTGCAATAAATAATTCATTGGTCTTGCAAAATTCTATCATGTGATCTCCAGTATGTATCACCAAGGCTATGTTTTCCAGTACCAATCCATCTTCTTTGTTTTCAAGTTTTGTATTCCAATCACCAGTAATTACCAGTATTGATAATTATTATTATTTTGCATATTTAACCAATTCCAGACTACAGAAGTTGGTAAAAACTTCAATTTCTTCATTTTTTACATTGTTGTTGGTGTGTATATTTGAATAATAGTCACTTTCTTGAGTCTTCCTTGTAAGTGTATGGATATTATCCTATCAGTTTTGTACTTCAGGATAGATCTTGAAATGCTCTTTCTGATGATGAATGTGATGCTGTTCCTCTTCAGTTTGTCACTTTCAGTGTAGTAGACTGTGTCATTGCCCAATTCAAAATGGCCAGTACCCACCCATTTCAGTGCACTAATACCTAGTACATTGATCTTTATGCATTCCATTTCGTTTTTGGTAAATTGCAGTTTTCCTATATTCAAACTTCGTACATTTCATGTTCTAATTATCCATGGTTATTTGCAGCTGTTTCTTCTCTTTTTGAGGCAAGCCACATCACCAAATGAAGGTCTCAGAAGCTTTACTCCACACACAACACTGAGGGTGACTCTGCTTTGAGGAGGCAGCTCTTTTTGGGACCTCCTTAAAATTAAATACTTATGCTCATCAATATACAAAAAGAGTGATAAAAAGAACCAGAGACTGGGGGAAAAAATTAGGCAATGAAATATCTGACAAGGGTCTATTCTCTAAAATTGACAGAAAACTCCAACACCTCAACAACAAAAAGACAAACAATTTAATTAAAAAATGGGCAAAGAACATAAACAGACACTTCACCAGAGAAGATATTCAGGTGGCTAACAAATACATAAAGAGATGCTGTGATCATTAGCCATTAGAGAGATGCAAATCAAAATGATAATAAGGTACCATTTCACAATTTCACCCCAGTAATAATGGCTCTGATAAAAAAAAACAAACTGGTGATGAGGCTGTAGGGAGATTTGAACTCTTATACACTGCTGATAGGACTGTAAAATAGTACAACTACTATGGAAAACTCGATGCAACATCCTTAAAAAGCTAGATATAGAAATACCACATGACCCACTCTTAGGTATATATCCTAGAGAAATAAAAGGCATGACATGAATAGACATACGTATCTCCCATGTTCACTGCTGCATTACTCACAATAGCAAAAAGATGAAAACAACCTAAGTGTCCATCAACAGATGAATGGGTAAACAAATTGTGGTACACACATACAATGGAATACAATATAACAATGAAGAGTAATGATGAATCTGTGAAACATCTCACTACATGAATTAATCTGGAGGACAGTATGCTGAGAAAAATAAGTCAATCACAAGAGGACAGATATTGTATGAGACTGCTGTCATGAAAAGTCAAGAATAGGTTTACACACGGAAAGAAACATTCTTTGATGGTTCCTAGGGAAGGGAAGAGGAAGGAGGGAGAGTCACTAACAAGACAGTCGAACCAAACTCACTGCATAGATTCTGACTCATAGCAACCCCCTTTCAGTTTCTGACATGGTAAATCTTTACAGAAGTAGATTGCCCAGTCTTCCTTCTGCAGAGTGGCTGGTGGGTTTGAACTGCCACCCTTCTGGTTAGCCGTCAATGCCTTAGGCACTATGCTACCACAGATATCTGTTAATTCTCATGAAGGGAAAAGCAATACACACTAGGCAGGAAGTCAGAGCAACATAACCAACACAAAGGAAGACACTGAGAGGTATGCATGACTAACGGACAAATGTGGTAAATACTATACCATATACAATCCTGCAAACAATAATTTGTGAGTGAATACAAAACTAGATATGTATGTTAAATAGTGTGAGAGGTCATACAAGATGTCACCCACCTGCATATGTATGTATGGTTGTGGATTTTCAGACATAACCAACCATCTCATGGGACTGAGCTACTGGGCTTGAAGGTTAAGAGCCATAGACTAGGGGGACACGTAGATCTATTAGTATAACATAGTCTACAAAGACAATGTTCTACATCTTAGTTTGATGAGCAGCGTCTTAAAAGCTTGTGAGCTGCCATCTAAGAGGCAACTATTGATCTCTTTCCCAGAGCAAAGAGCAAAAGAGAGTGAAGAGAGCCAAAGCCTCAGACTCATGGTCCATATGAACCATAGCCTGTGACCAGAAGAACTAGATGGTGCCCAGCTACCACCACTGACTGCTCTGACCAGGGACACAACACAAGGTCCAGGTTAGAATGGGAGAAAAATGTGGAACAAAACTCACATTCATAAAAGACACTAGACTTATTGGTCTGATAGAGACTAAAGGAACCTCCAAGATTACTGTGCTAAGTCACCCTCCTGATGTGGAACTGAAGCCACTCCCAGAGGCTACCTCTCAATCAAGTAATAGACTGGCCTATAAAATAAGCAATAACATCTGTGAAGAATGGGCTTCTTAGAACAATCAACCATGACACCAAAAAGGCAACATTTGCCCAAAAATAAAGATCAGAAGGTAGAAAGGGCCAGGGAAACCAGATGAGTGCAGAGAACCCAAGGTAGAAAAGGGCAGATTGAGTGCCGACACGTTGCAGAGAGCGGAACCAATGTCACAGAACACTTTGTTAAGGATTATTAAACGAAAAACTAATTTTCTGTGCAAAATTTCATCTAAATCACAATAAAATGGGGTTTTGTTTTAAAATGTTCTCTATAGCTTGTCTTTTATTGTTGGCATTGCAGACAGCTTGAAGACAGCGCACACAGAACCCGTTTGGTAAAACCAGTTACATCAGACGAATACCCCTGGTTCGGAGCAAGAAGCTGAAAATGACAAAATTGGGTCAAACTTGGGGCAAGGGAGAAGTGATAGGGACGTTTCCATTCCTCCTTTCTTTCCTGAAGATTGTTTCCTCACTGCTTCACTTGTTGCTAACGGGAGCTCTGGTGACGCAGTGCCTAAGGTAGGACTGCTAACCAGAAGGGTGGTGGTTCAAACCCATCAGCCCCTCCGCGGAAGGAAGAGCCGGCAATCTATTTCCATAAATATTTACCGCCTCGGAAACGCAGAGGGGGTCGCTATGAGTCGGAATCTACTGGATGGCAGTGGGTTTGGTCTTTTGGTTTTCACTTGTTGCTGGCAGAGAAAAACCAAACAGGAGGTTGTCCCGTGTGCAGCCACTAGGTGGCAATAGTGTTATATTGGGAAACTTCTAGTACTTACAAGCACCTGCCACTCCCAAAGAGCAGAGTAGCCTAGGATGACATTTTCCCTTTCAAGAAGCAAGAAATGCCTCCTACGGATTGAAAAAGAATTGAAAAAATGTTTTAATTCCCTCTTGCACTTTTACTTCTCTGCTGTCTAGATAGCTCAGTGATCATCAGATAGTTCACTTAGTTTAAACCTATACATCATTCCAATCATTTTTTTTCAGCTGGTAAAAATTATTGATCAGTCCAAATGTAAGAGAATACAGGCTAGGCTGTGGAATGTTTGCAGGATTGTGGCCATAATACTGATAAATTGTCTTTATTCAATTATCTTAAATAAGAAAATACAGGCTACCATTCACAGAAATAGAAATATGAAACACGTAAGATAGAAGCAGTTTGCATCTATTACATACTATTTGGAAATTGTGATCTATGGATGTCAAGGTGTAATGTAATGTATGTCTGACTTTTCATTTATGATTTGTTATGATTGGATCTCAGCACTGAAACATTACCTCTGTTCTTTTGAATTGTTTAAATTCGTTCTCCCCCAAACAACAGTCAGGTTTTAATTTAATAGCATTTACATAGCATTAAACATATGTGATCAATTTTTCTCCCGACTATGATTCTCTCAAGCCATTTATAAACCACCTGTGGATTTTTACCCATTGAAAAAAAATAACTTGTGATTGCGCAGTGCTGCAATTAGGCGTTACAAAGCAGGTAATTTACATAAGCAACAGAGGAATGAGCTGGGAAGTCTCAGGATTACTGTTCAGTGTGAGCTCTAGCCAACGCGTGATAATTCATTTCAATTCAAATACAATTGAGGACCTTACTGTACAATGACTTGACTTGTCAACCACGAAAAGCATGAACTTCAGGTCTGACCATTTCAATGATAGTACAACAACAGTTTACAGATTGAACCTGTAAACACACTTCTGAAAGATCCCTTTCAGAATTACTGTAAAATTTCTGGTATTGGTTCCAAGGCTATTGACACTGACTAGAAATGATTTAACTTGAAAAGTGACTTAATTTCTCAGACCCTGACTTCCTTTGACAGTTAAATGAACCACATCAAACAGAAATTGCCTTTGCAGAAATGTCACAAAGAAATGTACTGTGAACCTTTAGAAGCATGTTGTTGTTGTTACGTGCCGTCGAGTTGGACCCGACTCATAGCAACCCCTCCTTGGGTTTCTGAGGCAGTGTC
>NW_006922038.1:2388890-2390448 GCF_000298275.1 Orycteropus afer afer
GAAGCAGTGCCTTCACCCAAGGAGGGGAAGCGTGACCCCCTGTTTTCAAAAGGACTATGGGCCTGGATGGCCTAATGTATTTGAGCACTTTTCCAGTCCTCCTTTCTTGAAAGACTTGCCAAGGCAAAGCAGGGTCAGGAGCAGGCAGAGATTCTCGCTCTCACTTGGTTACCCTTGTTCTGACCACCAAGAAGACTACCATTAAGGGTGGTCTCCTTGGTATCCAGAATTGTTTGTTAACTGAATGTTAATGGAATATTACTTAGTGGAATGAACTAAGAATGGTACATGTCTCATCAGGGTTCTCCAGAGAAATAGAACCAAAAAGATATCCTAGATATACACTAGGTCGGAGAAACAGACATTGTGGGATGCCCCCTGCTTACAAAGACAGTGCCACAGGAATAGCAGCTCTGGTAAGTCAGCTTCTGTTGGGTGACGGAGATATCCAGACATTCTCTCTTTTAAAAAGTTTTAACTTTTTTACTGTGATTTGGGTGTAATTTTACAAAGCAGATTCATTTTACATCCAACAGTTCACACACATTTTGTTTCATGACATTGATTACAATCTCCACAATGTAACAGCTCTCTTCCCACCTTCTCTCTGTGGTTACCCTTGCCCTGTTCTTACCCATGTTTTCCTACCTGCCTAGCTTTCTCCCTGTGCAAATGCTGCCCTTCTGATCTCCCGTGGCTGACTGTTCCAAGAGTGCATCTGCCTGGTGTAGTTGTTCAGCTCGTAGGCCTGTCTGCTGTTTGGCTGAGAGGTGAGCTGTAGAAGTGAGTCCAATTCCAGGCCCGAAGGGTAACTTGGGGCCATAGTCTCGGGGGTCTCATCAGTCTCTGGTCTTTTTATTTATTTGTGTTTTTGTGTTTTGTCCCACGCTGGTATCCAGAATTCTTACAAGCACTCAGGGGTGAAAGGGGAAACAGAGAGAAGAGGCCAGTGGGTCTACCATGGATAACTGTGAAAAGCAATCAGGGACTCTACGGAGGGGTGGATTAAGCAACTGAGACACAGAGGATCTCAGCACTAGTGAAAACCAAGGTAGGGGAGTGCAAAGGTAGAACACTGGACCCCAGCCAGGCCACCAGAACACAAGTCACAATGCCGGTGGGCAACTGCAGTGTCTACCAGCAGAACGCACAGTGGATAGAGTTGAGCCATAGGAGTGAGTCCTCTTCTTAGTGGCCACAGAGGACCCAGAGGACAGCACCAAGACCAGCAGGTAGACGTCACCTCTTTCCTCACTGCAAAGAAGACAGGTAAGCTTTCTGCAGAAGAAGAGGATGAAAGTCTAAGGAGAGAAATAGTGCTAAGGGGGGATATGACCCTGAATTTGGCTATTTATCCAAAAGACACTAAAGTACTCCTTTAAAAGACCATCTGAACCAGCAGGGACTGAAATACCTTCCATGTACAAGATTAGCATTACCTTCCCCATATCAGTAGCAACCAGGTTTTCAAAGCAAGATAATCATAACGTCCTTCTCACTTCTAAATGTGGTGTGCAAACACGTGACCACTCACCTTTACAAATGTTTGGAAAATTGT
>NW_006922038.1:2391558-2393420 GCF_000298275.1 Orycteropus afer afer
CAGTCAATTGTGTTAGCGACCCTATGGGACAGAGTAGAACTGCCCCATAGGGTTTCCAAGACTGTAAATATACATATATTTTTAAATTGTGGTTTGGGTGAAAGTTTACAGAGGAACTTAGTTTTCCGCTCAACATTTTACACACATTTTTTCCCCAAAACATTGCTTGCAATTCTCTTAGTGTAATTGCACTCTTCCTGCTTCCCCCTGGCTCCCCATTCCCATTCATCCTTCCTTCCTGCCCCTCCTTCCTTCTGAGCTTTGCTTTGGTCTTATGTGGTTAATTGTTCCGAGGAGTACATTCCTCCTGAGTGTTCTTGTTCACTTGAGAGGCCTGTCTGTCCTTTTGCTGTAAGGTGATCCAAAGGGATGGATTCAGCTCCGGGTTTGAAGGGGTCTGAGGGCCACAGGCGTGGGAGTTCCACCAGTCTCCATCAGAGCAGTAAATATGGACTTCTCTAAGGTTTAGAATTTTATTCCACATTTTTCTCCCATCCTCTCATTCTGTTCAGGACCTTCTGTGGTCCAGATCAGAGAGGTTGGTACTGGTAGTCCGGCAACTCTAGTTCTGGTCTCAGGGTAGTGGAGGCTGTGGTTTGCATGGTCCATTGGGCTGTTTCCTTGAGTCTTTGACTTTCTTCACTTTTTTTTTTCCCCTCCAAACAAGGAGAAACCAATAGTTGCATCTTAGATGGCTACTCACTGGCTTTTAAAACCCCAGTCACCACTCACCACACTAGCATGCAGAACATAGTCTTTGTGGACTGTGTCATGCCAATGACTTAGCGGTCCCAAAACTGTGGTCCTCAACTCCCAAACCCAGTGACTTGTTCCCACAAGGTGTTTGGTTATGGCTAGGAAGTTCTCGTAACTTTGCCCTCTGTTTGCTCTAATACCTACATGGATATATTTACAGAGCTTATAAATACCTACATAGAAATATCCTCTGCCAAATCTACCCATGGTCATGGGTGTAGTTTCATTTGCCCAACATACTTGTTCAGCTCACAAATCTGCCTATGCATCCACTTGTAGACAGATGTTTGTTATTATTGACATTGTAAGGTTGTGTATGTAATAGTATTTTCCTTTGTTGTCTGTAACTCTTATGCCCCTCTCAGTGATTTACATTGCCTTAGTGATACTGTGCCGATCTCCCCGTTATTGCATGTTTCCCAAATTAATACATGTTTATTATCCATTTTCCCTTCCCTCCTCTCCTATTCCCCATCCATCAAAGAATACTTCTTTCTGTGTATAAACCCTTCCTTGACTTAAAAATAGTGGTCTCATACAGTACCTGGTCTTTTGTGATTTATTTATTTCACTCAGCATAATGTCCTCCAGGTTCATCCATGTTATGAGGTTTTCCACAGATTCATCATTATTCTTTAGTGCTGTGTAGTATTCCATTGTTTGAATGAACAATAGCTTGTTTATCTACTCATTCATTGATGGGTGCTTAGGCTGTTTCTCTCTCTTCACTATTGTAAATAATGCTGTGATGAACATGGGTATATATGTATCTATTGGTGTCCTGGCTCTGTTATATACCTATTTGTGGGACTCCTGGATCAAATCGTATTTCTATTTCCAACTTTTTAAGGAAGCAAGGCTATACATATTTATGGAAGCAAACTACTACATCTTTCTACCATGGAGCAGCTAGTGGGTTCAAACTACTGACCTTTCAGTTAGCAGCCGAGCATTTAATCACTGAACCACCAGGGCTAGAGAACAACCAGTACTAAATCCTCATTTTATACATAAGGAGTCTGAGCCAAGAGAGTCAAAGTAATTTTCTAAAAGTCACACAGTCTGACAGACACTGGTCTAAGAGAGACTAGAGTTTCAAGTCTCCC